>NW_028318771.1:305000-605000 GCF_062004578.1 Staurois parvus | reverse complement strand
TTTAGATTTTCCTTTTATTTTTGCTTGTTGATTGTGCCTGTTGTTTTTCAACAGGCAGAGTGTGGAAGTGTGGAGTGTGGAAACCAGAGTGTGGAAACCATTTAACACTGACAGGAGGGCATAAAGTGATTGTAAATGATTTTTTTTTTAAATAACAAACATTTCTATACTTACCTGCTCTGTGCAATAGAATTGCACAGAGTGACCCCGAACCTCCTCTTCTTGGGTCCCCCATCAGTTATCCAGGTTTTTCCTCTCTGTCCAGTGCCCCCAAGGGAAGCTGCTTCCCATGGGGGCACTCATGCGTGCTTGTTCCCGAGCCCCGCTGCTGTGTCCATTGACACAGACAGCGGGACTCGGCCCTGCCCCCCCCCCCCGCTCCTTCATCACTGGAGTTGATTGACAGAAGTGGGAGCCAATGGCACTCACTGATATCGATCTGCCCAATGAGGAAGGAGACAGCGGTAAGATCCGCTGCTATCGTGCATGTCACTGAATCGGATCGAGTTCAGGTAAGAATAAGGGGGTAGGGGGGACGCTGAAACATTGAAGATTTTTTACCTAAATGCATTCTATGCAAACCTCAAGGCTTTAGAACCACTTTAATTTGTTTGTCAAGTTCCTCTAAATCTGCCAGTGCATCTAAGGCAGGCCATAGATTATTCAATTTTCCTGCAACCACGGGTTGCTGTCCAATGGAGACTCTGTGGCTCTCCTACTGGAGACACCTTGAGACATCTAAAAAGGAAAAGAGCCAAAATTAAAGAAAACTAATGCAGCCACCACATTTAGAGTAGAAGTTTGGTCAAAACCTAACTAAGCTGAAACTGTAGATTGGAGGAAGGCTGAAGGAGACCAGCAGAAAAAGGGAATATGATACATAAAATCAATATTCTCATTAAGACTTATTCAAAATGGTCAAGAAAAAAAACTGAATAGTAGCTGCTGTGGCCCTAGGACCACAAGATAAGTAACAAAAGCCACAGATGGGGCACCAAGGTTGTAGACATGGGAGACTCTGAATCTACATTAGTGCAATTTACCTTGCATCTACAGGAGAACAAAGCAGACAAAATGAAAAAAGCCTCTAAAGGATGATACGTAAAGCTTTCTAAGGAGATCAGTCAGCAGTCAGGCGTGTGCATAGGCCAGGCAATCTTACAACGTGTTCTGGTTCAGTTCACTCTGGCCCTGGTTCTGGTTCTATTCACTGTCACTCTTTTATAGGGAAATAAGGGGGGCAAGGGTCTTTAAGCAAAAACTTTGCTTCTTTAGAATGCTCTTTCAGGGCTGCTGTGCACTTTCCCATTTACATTTGGATGTTTGCGATCCGTGGGCAGCGGCACTAGGCCTGTGCGCCCTCTGTTTGTTCTTTCCTCATTCAGTATTTATGGCAGTAGTGTGTCCCATGTGGGGACATCTGATGTAAGGAGGACTGTGATAGGGACATGATATAAGGGGTAAAGGATCTGTTTATTCATCCCAATCTAATGACAGCCCAACATATGCTAGTGCCCCCTGTTCACTCCCTACTGACACTATCCACTGCCCCCACAAAATCATTGTGATAAAAATAAAACAAAAATAAATTGTAAAGAATAATGAAAAATGTAATAAAACAATTCTGACACCCACTCCATTGCTCTACTGACATCATCCACTGGCCACCCAAATTGATTTTGAAAAATTATAAAAATAATAAAACATTCAATTGTAAAACAAATCCTAAAATTGTAAAAAAAAATAAAGAAAAATAAAGAACTACTGACACCATCCTGCAAATACTACCCACCGCCATTACCTCCGCACTCCTCTCCCTGTACATGTTACCCACTGTCATACGATCCACACTGTACATGTCCTGTTTAACATTACCACATTCTGCACTATGTAAGTCATCTCAGACACTAGTTAACAACACCCCTTTTAAGCCATGGCCAATTTTTAGCGCAATTTAAAACACACCCCTCCTCTCTCATCAAGACTTGCCCCTGTTTTTGGACATTTATACATTTTATACAATTACATTTTTTACATTTAAACAATTTTATGTTTTTTGGGGTTTTTTTTTTTGCAAACATCAACTTCTAAGAATATTTTATATAACTACATTTCTTACATTATATATATATACATTTTTTTTTTGTTTTGTTCCTGCAAAGCAAACAACAATGGTTAACAACAAAACACAGTAACAACAGAACATTATCTCAATAAAATGACAACTTTTTTATTGAAATCACTGCCAGAGAAAATGAAAAAATATATGACAGAGCATAGGGGCGATCCACCCACTGACCACCCCAGGCCCCCGTGCTTGGGCATATATGTTATTTTTTTTAACTGCAGATGAAAAATCTCATCCAACAGCGCTGTACACACTTATGTATATTCTCAGAGCAAGACCCTGTTGCTGTCAGAATAAACAGATCGTTGCTGCAGCTGAGTGGCATTCCTGCAAAGAAAACTGCAACGGTTAACAATAAAACAGTAGCAATAAAACAGTAACTCAATAAAATAACATTTTTATTGAAACATGTGCCAAAACGTATTATAAAATATATATGCCAAAGCATAGGGGTGATCCACCCACTGACCACCCAAGGCCCCCATGCTTGGGCATATATGCTCTTTTTTTTAGCTGTGGATGAAAAATCTCATCCAACAGCGCTGCACGCACTTATGTATATTCTCAGAGCAAGACCCTGTTGCTGTCAGAATAAACAGGTGATTGGTGTTTCTGCAAAGAAAACAACAATGGTTAACAATAGAACATTAACTCAATAAAATGAAAGGTTATTTGTTGAAATCTCAGCCAGAAAAAGTGAAAACAATATATGCCGAAGCTAGGGGCGATCGCCTCCTTTCCTTATTTTTTCCCTCCCCTCATTTCTTCCTTCCTCTGCTTCCTTTCCTTCCCTTCCTTCCTTCTCTCCCTCCCTTCCTTCCCAACCTTCCTTCCCTTCCTCCTTTGCCTTCCTTCCTCCATTCCTTTCCTTCCTTCCATTCTCCATCCATTCCCTCCCTCCCTTTTTTTCCTTCTCTTCCTTCTTCCATCCCCTCCCTTCCTTCCTTCCTCCCTCCTCTCCTTTTGTTCCTCCCTCGCTCCCTCCCCTCCTTTCCTTCCTTTCTTCCCCTTCCTTCATTCCTTCTTTCCGCCATCCATTACCCTCCTTCCTTCTATTCCCTCCCTCCCTTTTCTTCCTTCCTCCTATTCCCTCCCTCCCTTTTCTTCCTTCCTCCGTCCCCTCCTTTTCTTCTTTCCTCTTTCCCCTCATTTCTTTTTCCTCCCTTTCCCTCTTCCTTCCTTCCTCCCTCCCTCCCCTTTTTTCTTTCCTTCCCTCCCATTCCTTCCTGCACTCCCATTGCTTCATTCCTTCCTTCCTCCCTCCACTTCCTTCCTTCATTCCTTCCTCCATCCATTCCCTCCCTTTTCTTCTTTCTTTCCTTCCTCCCCTCCTTCCTTCCTTCCCTTTCCTTCCCTCCCTTCCCATCCTTCCTTCCCTTCCTTTACTTCCTTCCTTCCTCCCTCCATTTCATTCCTTCCTTCCTGCCCCCAAATCTCTCTCCCTCCTCTCTGCCTCTTTCCTATTTTGTCTTCCAGCAATAGCATTTATGAGTGCAGCCAAAGAAGTTTAGTTTTGTGTCATCAGCCTATGGCAGTAGTTTGTCCCATGTGGGGACATGTGATGTAAGGAGGACTGTGATAGGGACATGATATAAGGGGCACAGGTTCTATTTATTCATCCCAATCTAATGACAGCCCAACATATACTAGTGCCTCCTGTTCACTCCCTACTGACACTATCCACTGCCCCCACAAAATCATTGTGAAAAAAATAATACAAAAATAAATTTAAAAAAATAATGAAAAATGTAATAATAAAAGTAAAACAATTCTGACACCCACACCATTGCTCTACTGACATCTTCCACTGGCCACCCAAATTGATTTTGAAAAATTATAAAAATAATAAAACATTCAATTGTAAAAAAAATCCTAAAATTGTAAAAAAGAAATAAAATAAAGAAAAATAAAGAACTGCTGACACCATCCACTGCCCTACTGACACCATCCTGCAAATACTACCCACCACCATACACTCCGCACTCCTCTCCCTGTACATTATTATTATTATTATTATACAGTATTTATATAGCGCCAAAGGGTATGCTCAGCACTGTACAGTAGCAAGGGAGACAGAACATGAGACAAGACAGTAACAAAACAGTACACGAGGGGTTCGAGGGCCCTGCTCCTTCGAGCTTACAATCTAGGAGGGAGGGGACGGTGATACAGGAGGAGATGGCTGTGGGGGATGGAGTGGTGGGAGGAGTGGAGGAGGTTGTTAGGTGAGGTCAGGTGTTAGGTGAGGTTGGTGTAGGCTTCCCTGAAAAGGAGGGTTTGCAGGGTGCGCCTGAAGGTGAGGAGGGTGGGTGACAGTCTGATGGATTGGGGTAGGGAGTTCCAGAGGATGGGGGAAGTCCTAGAGAAGTCCTGCAATCGGGTTTGGGAGGAGGAGACCAGGGAGCTAGAGAGTAGGAGGTCCTGTGAGGAGCGGAGGGCACGGGTAGGGTAGTATTTGGGTATCAGGTCAGTTATGTAGTTTGGGGTGGCATTGTGAATGGCTTTGTAGGTCAGGGTTAGCAGTTTGAATTTGATGCGTTGGGCAATTGGGAGCAAGTGAAGGGATTGGCAGAGGGGGGAGGCAGATGTGCAGCGATTGGTGAGGTGGATGAGTCTAGTCGCTGAGTTTAGGATCAACTGGAGTGGGGATAGCGTTCGTTTGGGTAGGCCAGTGAGAAGGGAATTGCAATAGTCCAGGCGTGAGATGATGAGGGAGTGTACGAGTTGTTTGGTGGTATCTGGGGTGAGGAATGTGCGTATCTTGGAGATGTTGCGGAGGTGGAGCCTGCAAGATCTAGATAGCAGTTGGATGTGGGGTAGGAAGGAGAGGTGGGAGTCCAGGGTGACACCCAGGACTTTGGCGTGTGGGGTGGGAGAGATAGTGGCGTTGTTAGTAGTGATGGAGAGGATGGGGGGGGCACGGGGTGGTGGGAAGACCAGGAGCTCAGTTTTGGTTTAGGTTAAGTTTGAGGAAATGGTGCGACATCCAGTCTGATATGTCGTTTAGGAGGTGGGCGATGCGGGCAGAGAGTGAGGGGGTGAGGTGGGGGGTGGAGAGGTAAATTTTGGTGTCGTCAGCATAGAGGTGATAATTGAAGCCATGGGAGTGAATAAGTTTGCCAAGGGAGGAGGTATAGATGGAGAAGAGGAGGGGCCCGAGGACAGAGCCTTGGGGGCCCCGACAGAGAGGGGGAGGGAGGGGGAGGTGGTAGTGTTGTAGGTGATGCTGAAGGAGCGTTGGGAAAGGTAGGAGGAGAACCAGGAGAGAGCAGCGTCCCTGATGCCAAGGGAGTGCAGTTTGGCAAGGAGGAGAGGGTGGTCAACAGTGTCGAAGGCCGCTGAGAGGTCGAGGAGCAGGAGGATAGAATAGTGGCCATTGGCTTTGGCGGTTAGCAGGTCGTTGGTGATTTTAAGTAGGGCGGTTTTGGTGGAGTGCAGGGGACCGAAGCCAGACTGTAGGGGGTCAAGGAGGTTGTTATCAGTGAGGTGGGCGCTTAGGCGATTGTAGGCCAGGCGCTCAAGGAGCTTGGAGGTGAAAGGCAGCAGGGAGATGGGTCTAAGGTTTTTAAAGTTAGTGGGGTCGAGGGAGGGTTTTTTGAGTATGGGGGTGATGTGTGCGTGCTTTAGAGGGGAGGGGAAGGTGCCGGTGGAGAGGGAGAGATTGAAGATGTGGGTGAGGGCGCGAATGATGGGGGGGGGGGTGACTGGAGGAGCTGTGAGGGGATAGGGTCCAGGGGGCAGGTGGTGAGGCGGGCTTCAGTAAAGACCTTAGAGACCTCCTCAAGGGTAGTTGGGCTGAAGGAGCGGAGTGTAGGGGAGGTGATGGTGTGCGGGGCATTAGGTATAGTGGGGGGTAGTGTGGCTATGAGGTGGGGGGAGGGGAGGGTTGAGGGGTTGGAGGAGGGCGGGAGGCTGGGTGGAGAGGTGGATTGTGAGTTGACAATGTCCTTACGGATTGCGTCAATCTTGTTTTGGAAGTGATTGGAAATCTCGTGGGCGGTGAGTGAGGTGCTGGGTGGAGGTGGGGGGGGGAGAGAGCAGGGATTTGAAGGTGGAGAAGAGCCGGCAAGGACAGGTGGAGAGGGTGTTCATAAGGGTTACGAAATAGGCTTGCTGGGTGGCATGGAGGGAGGTGGTGTAGGCGAGGTAGGCGGCTTTATAGAGGGAGAACGCGTGAGGGGATCTGGTTTTGCGCCATAAGCGTTCCAGCGTGCGACTGCGTCTTTTGAGGCATTTCGTGTGGTCGTTTTGCCAGGGTTGAAGCGGTCGGGGTCTAATGCTACGTGTGGTTAGGGGTGCCAGGGAGTCAAGGGCAGCTGACAGTGAGTCATTGTATGCAGTGGTGGCCAGGTCAGGGCATGACAGAGGGAGGATACTGTCATACAGATGATCAGCTGCCGGGTGGAGATGGGTCGGGTTCAGATTGCGGAGGTTGCGGGTGATGGTTAGATGCTTCGGGGGGGGGGAGAGTTGAGGGAGGGGGAGGTGGAGAATGTGAGGAGGTGGTGGTCAGAGAGGGGGAAGGGGTGTTAGTGAAGTCGTGGGGGGTGCAGAGGTGGGAGAAAACGAGGTCCAGGGTGTTTCCATTGGAGTGGGTGGAGGACTGTGTGTGCTGTGTGAGCGTGAAGGAGGAGGTTAGAAGGAGGAGTTGGGACGTTGCCGGGCTATGGCGTTGATCGGGATATTGAAGTCGCCTAGGATGATGGTCAGTAGCTCGGAGGAGAGGAAGAAGGGAAGCAAGTCGTCAAGGAAGGGGGATGCGGAACCAGGAGGCCGATAGTTTACCGCAATCCTTAGGGGGGTGGGAGAGAAGAGCCGGATGCAGTGGGCCTCGAAGAAGGAGAAGGTTAGGGAGGGGGGGTTAGGGAGGACCTGGAAGGTGCTCAGCGGTGGTAGGAGCATACCGACCCCTCCGCCTCTGCGCCCGCTCGGTCTGGGTGAATGGGTCCAGACGAGGCCTCCATAGGAGAGGGCAGCAGGGGAGGTGGAGTCAGTGGCCTGTACCCAGGTTTCGGTGACCGCTAGGAGGTTAAGGGAGTGGGAGACAAAGAGGTCGTGGATGGCGGTGAGCTTGTTGCAGACCGAACGGGCGTTCAGGAGTGCAACCGAGAGGGGAGGGGTGGATGTGGGGAGGAGGGGGACAGATATGAGATTGAGGGGGTTGCGGTGGTTGGCGTGAGTAGGGGGGTGCCAGGAGGGGGAGTGGGGAGATGGAGGGCCAGGGTTCGGGGAGATATCACCGGCGGTTAGCAGAAGGAGGAGGGTGAGGAAGGTGGCATGGGAACGGGAGGTGCACGAGCGCGTGGGTCTGTTGGTGGTGGCATGTGGGTCGGCGGGGGAGTGGAGTATCAGGAGGAGGTGGTGAGAGCCGTAGAGGGGGGAAGGAAGAAGTGAGGGTGCAATGTAGAGCTGTTTTGGGGGAGTGGGGGGGTAGAGGGAGGCAAGTTTGGGGATGGAGGAGAGGAGTCCCTGGTGGGATGGTGGGCTTGCGATCCCCGGAGGGATAGTGGCGGTCCCAGGTGGGATGGTGGGCTTGCGGTCCCCGGTGGGATAGTAGCCTGGGGTCCCTAGTGGCTTGCAGTCCCTGGTGGGTAGTGGGTGCCCCTGATTGTGGCCCTGGTGGCTTGCGGTGTGATGGCGGCTGGGCCCCCTGGTGGGTAGTGGGTGCCCCTGTTTGAGTCCCTGGAGGGATAGAGGCGGTCCCAGGTGGGATGGTGGGCTTGCAGTCCCCAGTGGGATAGTAGCCTAGGGTCCCTAGTGGGTAGTGGGTGCCCCTGTTTGTGTCCCTGGTGGCTGGTGGTGTGATGGCGGCTGGGCCCCTGGTGGGTGCCCCTGAAGGAGTACCTGGTGTCCTGGGACATTGAAGCGGACCCCTCCCGGGTGTCAGCAGGACCGGTGGGGATGGTGGCAGCTTCCCCGAGGAGCGGAGGGGTTAACCACACCCCTTTTAACCATTTGCCGCCCAGCCAATAGCCGTTTGGCGGCCGGCAAAATGCTTTAGCTCTCCGGGTGGACGCCATTTGGCGTACTCCTGGGCATGCGCAGTTTTCGCGCTTGCAGAGCCGCGCAGAGGCGCGATCTGTCACAGGCCGTATACCTCGGACACGGCCGATGACAGATCTGTGTATCGGCCCCGTTGCCGGTACCATTTGACCTGCTGTGACCAATCACAGCAGGTCACATGACAGTTGTATACAATGGATGGCTTCATTCATGCCATCCATTGTATACTAGTGTCTAGCTGTGAATGGTCACAGCGATCACATGCACATGTCATGTGATTAGCTGTGGCCAAATCACAGCTAAGCACAAAAAAAAAACCCTGAATGAATCGATGTCATTCAGGTAAATGCTTGCTTATAGCAAAGTAATTCTTTGCTATAAGCAAATTGTATAAAAAAAAAAAAAATACTGATCACTTCCCCAAAGTAGTACAATGTTACTATGGTAACATTGTACTACTTTGGACATATGAAATATGAAAAAAAAATCTTAAAAAAAAGAAAAAAATTTAATACAAAATTAAAAATAATTAAAAAAATAATTAAAAAAAATATTTTTTTTTTTTCACACTGTCACCAGTCAGTGTCCCTGATCACCGCCATGCCAGTTATATGATGACGCTGTACTGCACTAGTGACAGTATGTTAAAAAATAATAGTAAAAATTATTTTTTTAATTTTTCCATTTTCTGAAAAATTATGACAAAAAAAATACTTCAAAAAACTCTCCATGCCTCTTATGAAGTACGTCGGACTGTCTACTTTGCAAAAAGGGGTCATTTGGGGGATATCTGTACTGTTCTGACATTCTTGGACCTCAAGAAAACAACAGAAACAAAGAAAACGTGTTTTTTCCCAAAATTTTCGGTCTTTTTTTGTTAATTTAGCAAGAAATAAAAACCCCGGCGGTGATTAAATACCACCAAAAGAAAGCTCTAGTTGTGTGAAGAAAATTATAACATTTTAGTTTGGGTACAGTGTTGTATGACCGTGCAATTGTCATTCAAAGTGTGAGGGTGCTGAAATCTGAAAAATGGCCTGGGCAGGAAGGGGTAAAATTGCCCGGTATTGAAATGGTTAAGCCATGGCCAATTTTTAGCACAATGTAAAACACGCCCCTCCTGCCTCAACCCCCTCCCCCCCCCCAATCACCAAGAGTCCTATCAAGACTTTCCCGTTTTTTGACATTTATACATTTTGTACAATTACCGTTTTTTAAACATATACAATTTTTTTTTTCTCAAATATTAAGCTCTAAGAACATTTTATAGAACTACATTTCTTACATATATATATATATATATATATATATATATTTATTTATTTTTTTTTTTTTTTTTTTTAAATTTTTAAAAATTTTTTTTTTTTTTAATTTTTTTTTTTTTTCTTATCAAACATCAACTACTACGAAAGATAGCAAAAAATAATAATACAATCGATGGGCTTTTCCTCCCATTCATCTCCATTTCTGCCAATGATGTCATCCAGGCAACTGAAAATACAGAGAAAAGATTGTTATACTAACAGGAATAAAACCACACAGAATTCACCATCTTCATCAAGTTCAACATCAAACAAAACGTTGATCATGTCCTCATCCTGTAGGTTCCTGAATTCCTCGGCGTTGAGTCTCCGTCGCTCTTGCGCATTAGGGATAGCTGCCCGGCAAATAGGACACGTGGCGTTCTCCCTGATCCATCTTTGGATGCAGGCAGGGTGGAAAACATGAGAGCACTGGAGAACCCTAGTCTCCTCTCCAGCGCCGTATTCAGCCAAACAGATGGAACAAGTTGGCTGCTCCTCACCCTGCTGCTCCATAGCCGGTGGTCCCTCTTGTACCGGGTTGTTGGCAGCCTCCCTAATGCGGTCTCTTGGAGAACGGCGTCTGCGAATAGCATTGGCGTCCTCCCGTCTCTGACGACGTTGCCCTCTGGACCTTGTCCGATGAGCAATCGGAGACTCTCGGCCCTCCTGAGCTGATAATCTGGGCCTTGAAGGTCGTGGCATCCTGATGGTGTTGGATGCCAATGTACCTAAAAAAAGCTAAAAAATTACAATATTAATAATAATATTGTAAACAATAACAGTATAATACTGATGGCAATATAAATTTTTAAGGATAATGAAAAATCGCAGTTGTCGCAGGAGACGTGCTCTGGCGATGTGCATCGGTCGGCGTCCTGTGCAGAAGTGATCTGATTGCCACTTCCTGTCCGGGGTCCTGCTGTGTTTGGGCTGCCTCTTGTTATGCCTGATGACTTGCAATTTTTTTCGGTCATGAAACGCTATATCTTGATAAATGTGATATTTTTCTATAGATTTTACATATAATGAAATATTGCTGTGGCCGTTTAATCGTTATTTTTCGATTTTACCACTAGATGGCACTGTGCCTGTATTCTGCAAGGCTGTAATACCGCTGGTTGCCATAGATGTCTCCCTTCCCGATCGACTCAATACAGTGCATAGGAAGTTTTTGCTGGCTTGTAGCAGCCATGCTTTCTGTCGTTATGTGTGGGAGGATGATCCCGGAGCTCAGGCAGAAAACGGGCTTCCCCCAGAGACGATGGGAGCATAATGGCCACCGAGGAGAACAGAGCTGAGCAGGTAGGAGATAGAGCGGGAAGGAGAGCCGGGGGTGGTGAGGAGAAGGCTGGGCCTGCTGGGTGGTGTAGTCCTCAGGGGGTGTTGTGGAGGGGGCTGGGGAGTCATGTATGTAGTGTGTGACCGGCTATAGAGGTGATGATATCCAGGAGGGGGACAGACGTAGCTGGATCTCCCCCATTATGTGCCCCCATCACCCCCCAGTGTCCCCTCATCTTCCAGTCCCCCCTCCCCCCCTCAGGCCTGCCCAGGGTACAGCTCATTGCTTTCCTTTCCTGACTTTCTTGCTGGATAGCAGGCGGCTGCAAGTGTGGTGATGAGGATCCCACCTTTAGGCCCTGTTCACCTCTGGCGATTTGGGATGGCAATTGTGTTTGTTCCGCGATTGGGAAATCGCACTGCAATCCTAGCGTGTGTTTGTGTGCCATCCATTATTAATGACACCTCAGACGTAGGAGCTTCTTTTGGGCGACAAGCTGGAGGAAGAACCGCACCGCGTTCGAAGTGACATTAAAATGAATGAGACGCAAACAGGCGTGGTACGCTTTGCCAGGATTGCAGGGCGATATGGAACGGCAGCAACTCTGCCCCATGATCCCGAATTGCCAGATGTGAATGGCCACCCGAAGCGTTAGAGTCCTGGTGCCCAACACACGGCCCCCCGGCCCTCTGCGTGTTGCTGGCGGCCTTTTGGGCACCAGGTACAGAGAAGAATGACAGCAGAGTGGCGGGCACTTGATGGCTCTCTGTTCTGCTCTGTGTTCCAGCTCCTGCATTGTGGAGACAGACTGTACTATGGATGGAGTTATCTCTGTCCCCAGTACATGGAATGTCCCAGCCTGGGAGAGGGAGAGCGACGCAGGAGCCTGTGATCAGGTAAGGTGGATGGGGGAGGGGTTAATATTCACTGCTATGGACAGTAATGGGGAAAGTAGGGGGGAGGATAATTTATGGGGGGTTACTTTCACTGCCATGGTCAGTAATGGGGAGGGGGGGTGAATTGTGAGGGGTTAACTTTCACTGTCACGATCAGGGAAGATTATGGAGGGGTTAAAGCGGAGTTCCACTCAAAAGCGCAAGCTCCCCTTATTTGCCTCCTCCCCCTCTCCACTGCAATATTTGGCACCTTTTGTGGGGGTGGGGGGAGCGGGTATCTGGTTTGGCAGGTACCCGCTCCCACTTTCGTCTCAGTACGCCATGGCGAAATGACCCGGAAGTTGGGCCCCCTCCTTGCTCCCGCAATCTCCTGGACCTTTCACAGGTTACAGGAGACTGCTAAACCAATTAGGAGGTGCGGCGCTACTCGTGCATGCGCAGTGGGTACCAGGCTGTGAAGCCTCAAGCTCTCACAGCCTGGTGCCCACAGCAGAGATGCCGGCGCCATGGAGGACAGAAGGAGAAAAGAGACTGCCAGTGAGTACATCGCTGGACCCTGGGACAGGTAAGTGTGCGTTTATTAAAAGTCAGCAGCTACAGTCTTCATAGCTGCTGACTTTTAATAAACACAAAAACGGCTGTAAGGCTACGTTCACACTAGCATTGTGTGCAGGCGGCAGAGAGGCGTTTGGGAAGCGTATTTACCGCTTCCCAAACGCCTCGGACAATTCTGCACATTGCAGCACATGGTGCTGTTCTAACTGGAGCGTTAGCGTCACGGCAAAACGGACGCCTCTGGTCGAGTCAGGAGGCGTTGAAGCCTCCTATTCTAGTCTATGGTGCTGATCCGCAAACGCCTGGTCGGCGTTTGTGGCGCGGTTGCGATGTGGTTGCGGAGCGGTAACACCATTTAAACTTCATTATAGGCGTTTGTGGGGTGTTTTTAACGCTCGGCAAACGCCTAGCAACCGCCGCTAAACCGCGCATGCGGTGTTTGCGGAGCGTTAAAAAAACACTCCGCAAACGCCGGACCAACGCTTGCCAAACACTATAGGGGCGTTTGGCAAGCGTTGGGAAAACCGTCAAGTGTGAACGAGCCCTAACTCCACTTTAAAGCAGAGTTGCAGCTGAAAAAAACAAAAAAGCAGCTGCAAAGACTGTAGCTGCTGACTTTTAAAATACAGACACTTGCCTGTCCCTCGGCCCAGTCGTGTCCTCAATGGCCATCTCTCCCCAGTGCCGGCATCTTCAGTGTGGGCACCCAGCTGTGACAGCTTGTGGCATCACAGTATCACAGTGCGCATGCGCGAGAAGCGCTACGCTTTGTGAATGGCCCTGTAGTCCTCTGGGACCTGTCACACGTCCCATAAGACTATGGGGCGGGGAGGACAATTTCCACTTCTGATCACCTAGGCGATCGCAGCGGAAGTTGGAGCGGGTACCTGTCAAATTCAGGTACCCCGCTTGCTCCCCAAAGGTTTCAGTTGTTAATGATGCGGGAGACAAAGGCTTAAAGCGGAACTTCCTGTTTTGGGTGGAGCTCCGCTTTTACTTTCACTGCTATTGTCAGCAATGGGGGGGGGGAGTTCATGGAGGGGTAACTTCACTACTATGATCAGTAAGGGCCCTCTCACACTGCTCTGTAGCAAAAAAATTGTAAAAACGCATATTATTATTATACAGGATTTATATAGCGCCAACAGTTTGCTCAGCGCTTTACATGTACTGTAGTTATATGGCAATTTTGCTGTGTTTCAGATGCGTTTCTGGTGCGTTTTTTGATTGCTTGCAGCTGTGAAAAATGGACATGTAACTCAAACACCAAAAACGTGTGCGTTTTTGTTGCCTTTTTGATGCGTTATTGTTGCGTTTTCAATTCATTTCTATGGGGAGCTGCCTTTTTGGTGCTGTTTTCAAAACTAAAACCAAAGATGCAGCATGCAAGACTTTTCAAAATGCACCACAGCGCAGTGGATTTAATGGGATTAATTTTTCTTGCGTTTTTATGGCAAGGTAAAAGTGCAGGAAAAACATATCATTGTGAAAGGGCCCTAATGGGGGAAAGTGGGTGGGCTGAATTAGGAAGGGGTTAACTTTCACTGCCAAGATCAGCAATGGGAGGGGAGATCATGGAGGGTTCAACTTTCACTTCCGTAGTCAGTAATGGGAGGGGAGATTATTAATGAATGCAGGGGAGGTTAAATTACACTTCATAGGGGGTTAACTTTCTCGGTCACTGAGCACCTATGTGGTGAGGGGGTTACATTTTACTGCCAATGAGGAGGGGTGGTTAATAGTAGTGACACCAGAGCTGCGAGCTGCTTCTTGCAGCCGTTGACACCAAAGCTGGGGTCTTATTATTGCATCCACTGACACCAAAGCTCTGCAGTTATTATTGCATTCCCTGACACCAATGCAGTGTTTATTTGCCTTCACTGAGACCAATGCTGTGGCTTATTATTGCATCTACACTGAGACCAGTGCTGCTGCTTATCGCACCTATTGACAACAATAATGCTGCCTGCAGAGTTTGGCAGGCGTTGACGCTTTGCAACTGACTCTATTCACTTCTATTGAAACGCACCCCAACCGCAGGTTAAATGGACTGTAAACGTGCCTATGGCGTTTAGTGTGTTTACAGTGCAGATGTAAAGCATCAAAAGTGATCATTTCCCATTTTATAAACCCCACACAGGGAATTTAAGAGACCCAACATGAATGCCTGTACAACACATCCTAAATGCTCATCAATGCTATAGAACCATCCGTTCTTTTTGAAAGGAAGAAAAACGTATTGTTCTTCCGTGTAAAAAAACAAAAACGCAACAGACAAAAATCGGATGTAAGCGGACATACGGTCTGTTTTTGCATCAGTCAAGGATGTAAAAACTGACGAGAAACTGATTTAAACTGATCCGTTTTTTTCTTTGAGAAAACGTGACTGAAGTGACGAATAAACAGAATGCCCATGTGAAAGGACCCTTATGGCAATTTGGGCAAAAATCCATTTTGATGGTATTCCCTATTTTATTGGTAAGGGTTCATAATCACGTCTCTGCTATTAATGCTGATTATTTTTAGCTTGCATAGCCTTTTCTTTTTTTTTTTTCAGATAAAGCAGCGAAAGATTAGATCCCTTGCTGATTCTCTTCTCCTATTATGGGGCTCTGTTTTGAAGATATCTTCTCAATTACTGTTCGTGACAAAGGTTTTAGCAGTTAATGTCTATACACCGTACAAACTTCAAAAGGCACCGGAAATAAATTGGTCAAAGTTCGTTCAGTGGATGGCCCTGTCGGCCCTTCCCGTTTGACATCCTTTGATTGAAAAATAGAAGGAGTTGGATGGAAAATCAGATCTGCAACATAGATCCAGAAATGAAAAGATTGGTGGGGGTGTAGTTTAGCCTTCCACTACTGTACTGAAAATAAAAGCATTGTTATTTCTGTTGTGTTTCCGAGTTTGCCTCCCTTCCTCACTAATGAAACAATTGTCATTGGGATACTAAGGCTGGGGTTCTCACTTTTAAGGTGGGGTTCACATTGTTGCACTGTGGTGATGCAGACATTGGTGCACTGCAATGCCATTCATTCTTAACCGCAGCACAATGCGCAGTGATGTATTACATTGCATTGTAGTGTGCCATGTACCTTTTATTGTTGCGTTAGGCAGCCTATTCAAAAGAATGGGTAGGCTTATTGGAATGGGCGGAATAATGCACATGCATTTAACACAGCCAACAATGTGAATGTGTCCTACATGACAGGGAGTCCCGACTCCTGGATAGGAGTATAAAAATGACAGGTTCTAATCTTCCTCCATTTTATACTAACACTAAAAAAAAAAATAAAATGTTGGCTGATCTGTTTAGCACTTGTTCTTTTGACATTGCAGCAGGAGGTCTGAAATGAGATTCATGAATAGGGTATGGAGGAAGTATACGGTGTAACTGTTAGTATGCACTCATACCTGAGCACAGCAATTTTTAAAGCAATTTTTGAGGGTTTTTGCAAGAACATACAAGCATTTTAGAAGTGTATTACAAGTGTTTTGTTCAATTTGTTAGTATTCAAGCTTCAGGGGTTTTTGTTTTAGCCAATTGGAAGCACTGGGGGAAATCAGTTACATGAGCTAAAAAAAATCCTAAAATACACCTGAAAGAATGCTCGAATTTTCAGTTGTTGAAGTCTTTTGGGGCAAAATTGCTCAATTTTGTCTGAAAAGTAGCTCATATACTTTTCTGAGAGACAGGCGTCCAACTTCAAACAGGATGTTGAAATGTGAACATTGGCTGTTGAAAACAATGGGATTTGGATTGTTGAGCGATTTGGGCTTCTAGTTAAAAAATGCTTAGGTGTGAATGGGGCCTTAAAGTGGTTGTACAGGCTTAAGGTTTTTTGCCTTCATGCATTCTATGCATGAAAGTAAAAAAACCTTGTCTGTGCGCCAGCCCTCCCTCCCCTCTTGATCCAGCGATGTGCACTGGAGTCTCGGCTATCCCGGGACTCCCTCTCCTCATTGGCTAAGACAGCAGCGGGAGCCTTTGGCTCCCGCTGCTGTCAATCACAGCCAGTGAGAAGAGGGGGGGTGGGACTGAGCCACGGCTCCGTGTGTGAATGAACACACAGAGCAGCAGGTGCCCTCATAGCAAGTTGCTTGCTGTGGGGGCACCCAACTGGAGGGAGGGGCCCAGGAGCACCTGTGGGGGACCCGAGAAGAGGAGGATTTGGGCTGCTCTGTGCAAAACCACTGCACACAGCAGGTAGTTATGACATGTTTGTTATTTTTAGAAAAAAAAGTAAAGCCTTTATTATTGTTTTAACCTGTTCCTACCTGGCCAATAGCAAAATGATGGCCGAGCGGGACTCGTCGATCTGGGTGGGTATCATATGACGTCCTTCCCAGATCACGCAGTGCTGAGGTGAGATCTGTCACCAGCTGTGTACCTTGGACACAGCCAATGACAGATCTGTGTATGGGCCCTTTGCCTGTACCATGTGACCTGCTGTGATCAATCACAGCAGGTCACATGACAATCGTAAACAATGGATGACTTCCTTTCATGCCATCCGTTGTATACAGTTATGTCACTAGCTCTGATTGGTCACAGTGATTACATGTACAGACTGGGTCGATCACAGCCCATTTGTCTCATGTGATTAGCTTTGGCCAATCACAGCTAATCACCACTAAAAAAACAGTTAAATGCTTGCTTATAGCAAAGAAATTGTTTTTGCTATAAGCAATCGTGTGAAAAAAAAAAAAAAGTACTGATCATTTCCCCAGAGTAGTACAATGTTAGTATGATAACATTGTACTACTCTGGTCAGTGTGTTATGAAAAAAAACAATCATTTAAAAAAAAAAAATGTAAACAATCTTTTTTCTTTTTTACACTGTCACCATCCCTGATCACCACCTTTCATTTTCTCAAAAATTATACAAATTGAAAAAATTCACCATGCCTCTTACTAAATACTGCAGACAGTCTACTTTGCAAAAAGGGGTAATTTGGGGGGTATCTGTACTGTCCTGACATTTTTGGGCCTGGAGAAATTAGATTGGTTGTCAGTACTTCAGATTTTCAGATATATACCATAATTTGTGGGCTCTATAGCTTTCCTACAGACTAAATAATAAGTACTGATTTGGGTTATTTTCAAAGAAATGTAGCAGAATACATCTTGGCCTAAATTTATGAAGAATAATTATTTCTTGTTAAAACAGAAACAAAGAAAAATGTTTTTTTTTTTTCAAAATTTTTGGTCTCTTTTGGTTAATTTAGCAAAGCATAAAAAAGAAAAACTGTGGGGATTAAATACCACTATAAAATCGCTCTGGTTGTGTGAACAAAATGATAAAAAATGTAGTTTGGGTACAGCGTTGCATGACTGCGCAATTGTCATTCAAAGTGTGAGAGCACCGAAAGCTGAAAATTGGCCTGAGCTGGAAGGGGGGGGGGGGGTAAAAGTGCCGGTATTGAGGTGGTTAATGTTTGAAATTCGTATTACTGCTTACTTTCCATTCAACCTTTGTAGTCACTGTTGTACTTTAACAAGTGTCTACTGCTGTGAAAGATTTGATTTAGGCTACATTCACACCTGTGCTTTTGCCAGACGGCGTGTAGTTGTGAGAGAGTCAGTGGTGGATCCCAGCATTTAGCTGCAGGAGGCGACCCCATTATGCGCGTCCCTATGTGGCGATTACCTGCGAGTGATTGGCCCGGGACGCAAACCCAAGCTGATCACAGTAATCAATGTATTAATGACGCGCTTGCTCTCCAGAGGATTTACCCCCCTTCCTGACCAGGCCATTTTTTGCGTTACTCTAACTGAAAATTGCACGGTCATGCAATGCTGCACCCAAATGAAATTTACGTCCTTTTTTTCCCACGGATTGAGCTTTCTTTCAGTGGTATTTGATTGCCTGTGCATTTTTTTTTTGTTGCGCTATAAAAAAACAATTAATTTTGAGAAATAAAAAATATTTTTGACTTTGTGCTATTAAACATTTCCAGTAAAAAAAATTTTTCAACATTAAATTTCGTCATAAATGTAGGCCAAAATGTCTTTGCTAAAAACAAAATCCCAATACGTGTAAATTAATTGGTTTACGTTAAAGTTATAATGTTTACAAATGGTGGTGTATGTATAAAACAAAAAAACATAAAAGTTAACAAAATTTAATTTCTTAAGATTTTCAAGAGTTAATCTACTAGCAGGAGGAGAAAACGGCAACAACCTTGCTCAGTCTCATTCATTGTCCAATCACAGGCTGGGGCATACTGATGAGTAAACTGTATTTCTTAAAGCGGTATTAATCTCCAAAACAATAATGTAATACATTGCCATTTGCAAATTCTTAGATGTGGTGGCTGCATTGATTTCTTTATTTAGGTTTTTCTTTTATTTTTGCCTGTTGTTTTTCAACAGGCAGAGTGTGGAGACAAACCATTTTACACTGACTGGTGCTTAAAACGATTGTAGAGGAAATGAAAAGAAAAAAAAATGGCAAACATTTTATACTTACCTGCTCTGTGCAGTAGAATTGCACAGAGTGGTCTCGAACCTCCTCTTTTCAGGTCCCCCACCAGTTCTCCAGGCTCCTCCTCTCTGTCTAGTGCTCCCACGGGAAGCCTTTTCCCATGGGGGCACGTGTGCGTGCTTGTTCCCCGCCCCCTGCTCCTTCATCACTGGAGTTGATTGACAGGAATGGGAGCCGCTGATATCCTGCTGATATCAATCTGCCCAATGAGAAGGGAGACAGTGGCGAGAGCCGCTGCTATCGTGCACGTCGCTGGATCGGATGGGGTTCAGGTAAGAATGAGGGGGGCTGGGGGGATCCTGCAGCAGAGAAGGTTTTTTACCTTTAATGCATTCTATGCAAACCTCAAGGCTTTAGAACCACTTTAATTTGTTAGTCAAGTTCCTCTAAATCTGCCAGTGCATCTAAGGCAGGCCATAGATTATTCAATTTTTGCTGCAATCTCAGGTTGCTGTCCAAAGGAGACTCTGTGGCTCTTCTACTGGAGGCACCCTGAGACATCTAAAAAGGAAAAGAGACAAAATTAAAGAAAACTAATGCAGCCACCACATTTAGAGTAGAAATTTGGTCAAAACCTAACTAAGCTGAAACTGAACATTGGAGGAAGGCTGAAGGAGACAAGCAGAAAAAGGGAATATGATACATAAAATCAATACTCTCATTAAGACTCATTCAAAATGGTCGAGAATAAAATCTGAATAGTAGCTGCTGTGGCCCTAGGACAACAAGATAAAAAAAACAAAAGCCACAGGTGGGGCACCAAGGTTGTAGACATGGGAGACTCTGAATCTACATTAGTGCAATTTACCTTGCATCTACAGGAGAAAGAAGCAGACAAAATGAAAACAGCCTCTAAAGGATGGTACTTAAAGCTTTCTAAGGTGATCAGTCAGCAGTCAGGCGTGTGCATAGGCCAGGCAATCTTACAACGTGTTCTGGTTCAGTTCACTCTGGTCCTGGTTCTGGTTCTATTCACTCTGTCACTCCTTTATAGGGAAATAAAGGGGGCAAGGGTCTTCTTTAAGCAAAAACTTTGCTTCTTTAGAATGCTCTTTCAGGGCTGCTGTGCACTCTCCCATTTACTTTTGATGTTTGTCCAATCCAGCCAGAAAAGCCTGCTCAGGAGACTGCCAGTTAATGTGGACATATGAAGAATAAAAACAAGGAGGCTATAAACCAGGAATCCCTGAAGATTTAAAGGTCTAGTTTGCTCATATACAACATGTAGGGGTGTAATGCTGGCCATACATGTTGCAATTTGATTGAGCAATCAAACATTTGATTTCATTTAATTGTCAAATGCACTAAACTGTCGCAGATGGAAAATTCCAGTTTAGGTTGACAGCAAGGACGCGGAATTGATAATGCCCCTGATCAAATGTGGCGGAAAAATAATTCTATTGATTATTTTAAAATTCTGTTTCAATTCAATCTGTCAATAAATTAACTTAAAGCATTTGTTTATTGTCTAGTGTTGACTTCACAATCAATGGAATTCTGGTATTCAGTCCTGTGTGGTAGAGTACTTAGTTCCTCCAATAATTTCCAACCATATTTGCACTTCCTGCTGGTTCAAAAATGGTTATAAAGGATTGCAAATTGCCACATCTATGGCCAGCTTATGTCCTTATGTTTTGACCAAATATGTATGGGTAAGGCTGGCCATGCATAATGCTATCTTCTTTCCTTCAATCATATGTTGAAGAAAAGAAAATTGCGTGATTCTTCCTTCAACATAGGCAGAGTTGATGGGGAAATACCTCGCACTGCAATATTGTATTCTGACTGTGGGAAGAATACAGTGATCACTGCTGCCTTTGGCAGGCTGGTTGTACTAAAGTCGATTGATACATTGACTTCAGTACAATCAGTCCACCCATAGATCGAAATTCGTCCAGTCCCTGTTGATCTGGCTGAATTTCCATCTGTCTGTGGCCGGCTTGTTGATGGCGAAATCGAAAATTTTATTTCCTTCAGCTCTGTGGTTGAGGGAAAGAAATTGCATAATTCTTCCTTTGCTCTGTGATAAGAAAGAGCTTGATGGTTGTACCCTGATGCGCATCTTTCTAGAGCTTGACAGTCCTGATGTGTCCTAATGCCTAGTACATACAATGAGAACAGCAGACGAATGATCGTCCTTTTTTTTTTCATGCTAGTCTCCTATCGAAAACTAATAGGTTACTAAAGTTACGAAAATTATTGTTAGACAGAATACAACTTCGGAAGTGATGTAATGTATTGTACTGCATTGTAATGTATTCTTTTGTTCTAAGCATGCTTGGTCTCAGTCGCTTGATTTTTTTCTTACAAATACTATACTAATTACATGAAAATCATTTGTTCTTTTATCTTACAAGAAAAATTTTCATGTTTGTCCCTTCAGATATTTTCACAGGAACTGTCGTGATCGACTCTCAAAATCTGTGTGTGTTAACGAATAGTTTATTGGATGATCGCTGCAAATGCGTTTTTTCTCATCGTGTGTATGATGCACAGAAGCCTCCATTGTCTAATTAGACAAAAGGGGAAGTTCCGCTTTATGGCAAGGAACTCTCTGAGGATCTGAAAAAAAGAATTGTTGCTCTATGTAAAGATGGCCTAGGCTATAAGAAGATTGCCAAGACCCTGAAACTGAGCTGCAGCACGATTGCCAAGGCCATGCAGCGGTTTACCAGGACAGGTTCCACTCAGAACAGGCCTCGCCATGGTCGACCAAAGAAGTTGAGTGCACATGCTCAGCGTCATATCCAGAGGTTGTCTTTGGGAAATAGACGTATGAATGCTGCCAACATTGCTGCAAAGGTTGAAGGGGTGGGGGGGTAATCACTCTATACGAGGGTTTACAGCTGTTTCTTCCAGATGTTATGGGGAAATAGGCTAAACCTTGTTAAGCGGAACGTAACTTATTCATCCAGGCGGGAGGGTGGCCTAGGTATGGTCAACCCAGTTATGGGGAAATAGGCTAAACCTTGTTAAGCGGAACGTAACTTATTCATCCAGGCGGGAGGGTGGCCTAGGTATGGTCAACCCAGTAGTTTTTTTCTCTCTGATGTTCTTGAAACATAACTTTGGTAGCATGTTGGCAGAGAGACCGCCTGCATGGGTAGGACTTTTTCATGCCTGGTTTGGACCCTTTCTGAACAGTTGGGAGAGTGGCGGGCCAGTGAGAAGCCTGCGGGTCAAGCACGGTAAGCTCCCGGCTTACGTGGCCCCGTGCCTGAAGTTACTCCGGCCGTGGCATGTGACGGTGGAGGAGGTCAGGTCCCTCCCTAGGAAACTCCTGGGTGAGAGGATTGTGGCTACTGCTTTCCATGCGCCATTGGCCCTGAAAGATTGCCCAGGCCATATCATGAGAGAGGGTTTGCATTTATTAAATCTGGAGCAGATCCCCCTGAAGTTGAGGGACCAGGCCTGGCTCGGCTTCCATGGCAGGTTTTACGTAAGGGGCAACCTGAAGTGCCGCTCTCTGGATGACCGTGGTTGTCCGAGGGTGGAGTGTGGGGGTGAAGTGGAGAGTATGGACCACTTCTTGCTTCAGTGCCCCTTTAACGTTTAAGTGTACAAAGAGGTGAGTGGGGCTTTGGGTGTCTCTTTCCTCCACTGCATGTCTTATGCGGAGTGGGTGCATGGAGCATTTGAAAGCCGCTCGGGTTTTGATTTAGACACCTTGGCCCTGATTCACTATTGGGCGTGGGCGCATATTTATGGGCTTAAGCCCAATTTTCATGGGCGTCCGTCATTTTTTTACCCTGCAACCTAATTCACTATTGAGCAGAGCCCATAAGCAGATGCCCAATCTAATTCACAAACAGACACACGCCCGAAATCAGACTCACAAAACAGACTTGCTAAGAAGCAAGTCTAAAACCATGAAAAATCACTGCAGAGACATGTTCACTTAGAAATTTGCTTTGCCAAATATCAGGACTTCACTTTAAACAATATCTGCTATTTCCAAAAAAATTAAAAATGTGTTAAAAATCGTTTTTTTCAAGGAAATCGACACAGTAAAAATCTAGAAGCCCGTGCAGTGTCTTTGGCAGATACAACTGAGCATGTGCAGAACACATTTTAGACTTCTGCCATGGGCGTTTGCTTTTTAGCCACTGACTAATAGTGAATCTGATTGTGGATTCCTCTGACAGCCGGCACTCGCTCGCGACTATTGTGTTTAATAAACAGCACTCGGCATATCTTCATGTAATCTAATTAGATTTCCTTAGTTCTAGTGATTCTATTTTTGTTTCTTATCCTTTAGAATTATTTCTGTAATGATTTTACTTATTTCAAAGGTCTAGATAATATTTATTTTGACAGCTGAATGTAAAAATAAAGGTCCACATTAAAAAAAAAAAAAAAAAAAAAACAGCGGGGGTCCCCCCTCTCATCCATACCAAGCCCTTCAGGTCTGGTATGGATATTAAGGGGGAACTCCACGCTGAAATTTAAAAAAAAAAACAGCGTGGGTCCCCCTCAATATCCATACCAGACCCTTATCCGAGCATGCAGCCCGGCAGGTCAGGAAAGGGGGGGGACGAGCGAGCGCCCCCCCCCCTCCTGAACCATACCAGGCCACATGCCCTCAACATGGGGGGGTGCTTTGAGGCAGGGGGGCTCCCCCCCCCCAAAGCACCTTGTCCCCATGTTGATGAGGACAAGGGCCTCTTCCCCACAACCCTGGCCGGTGGTTGTGGGGGTCTGCGGGCGGGGGGCTTATCAGAATCTGGAAGCCCCCTTTAACAAGGGGGCCCCCAGATCCCGGCCCCCCCCCCTACGTGAACGAGTCTGCGGTAGATGCTCCCGCAGACTCCTTCACAAAAAAAAAAAGTGTGGTGTAAAAAAAACACAGTACAGGGTCTTTGACAAGTCCTTTATTAAAACAATGTCCCCCGAAGTAGATCCAACGTCAATCACGGCGG
Source organism: Staurois parvus (assembly GCF_062004578.1). Taxonomy (NCBI): domain Eukaryota; kingdom Metazoa; phylum Chordata; class Amphibia; order Anura; family Ranidae; genus Staurois; species Staurois parvus. Next base: position 581,428 of record NW_028318771.1, on the reverse strand, counting down.
CGGCGGCAGGGACCCGAAAAAAGAAAAAAAAAAAAGGTTCCGCTCCCGTCGGAGGCTCCCAGCCTTGTGAAGAAGAGGCTAGCTGACAGTTCTTATATAGGTATGGGGCGGGGCCAGCCGGGCACATCATCCCCGCCCCTTACCTATTTGAGAAATGTCACCCTGTCTCTCCGCTGAGGCTAACTAGCTGAATGCAGGAGACAGTCTGACATTTCTTATATAGCTATGGGGCGGGGCCAGCCGGGGACATCATCCGAGTGACCCGCCCCATGTCACATGCTTGCTGTTCCCGGCTGGCCCCGCCCCATAGCTATATATAAGAAATGTCAGACTGTCTCCTGCATTCAGCTAGTTAGCCTCAGCGGAGAGACAGGGTGACATTTCTCAAATAGGTAAGGGGCGGGGATGATGTGCCCGGCTGGCCCCGCCCCATACCTATATAAGAACTGTCAGCTAGCCTCTTCTTCACAAGGCTGGGAGCCTCCGACGGGAGCGGAACCTTTTTTTTTTTTCTTTTTTCGGGTCCCTGCCGCCGCCGCCGTGATTGACGTTGGATCTACTTCGGGGGACATTGTTTTAATAAAGGACTTGTCAAAGACCCTGTACTGTGTTTTTTTTACACCACACTTAGTTTTTTTGTGAAGGAGTCTGCGGGACCATGTACCGCAGACTCGTCCACGTAGGGGGGGGGGCCGGGATCTGGGGGCCCCCTTGTTAAAGGGGGCTTCCAGATTCTGATAAGCCCCCCGCCCGCAGACCCCCACAACCACCGGCCAGGGTTGTGGGGAAGAGGCCCTTGTCCTCATCAACATGGGGACAAGGTGCTTTGGGGGGGGAGCCCCCCCTGCCTCAAAGCACCCCCCCATGTTGAGGGCATGTGGCCTGGTATGGTTCAGGAGGGGGGGGGGGGGGCGCTCGCTCGTCCCCCCCCTTTCCTGACCTGCCGGGCTGCATGCTCGGATAAGGGTCTGGTATGGATATTGAGGGGGACCCACGCTGTTTTTTTTTAAAATTTCAGCGTGGAGTTCCCCCTTAATACCCATACCAGACCTGAAGGGCTTGGTATGGATGAGAGGGGGGACCCACGCTGTTTTTTTTATTATTTATTTAATTCACGGAAATAATTTAAAATTCAGCTGTCAGTGGGAAACCCCGATGACAGCTGAAACATTCCTTCTGTCCCTGCAGAGAGCTCCGCTATTATATTTGACATTAAAAAGTATAGAGACTGCAACATTGTATCCATTTGTATCCATTCCGGATATAGATGTTTTTATTCGGATACAAATAGATACAATGTTGCAACCTTTATACTTTTTAATGTCAAATATAATAGCGCAGCTCTCTGCAGGGACAGAAGTAATTACTTCGCTATTATATTTGCAGGCCGTAGATGGGGCGAAAATCGAACAATTTTTTTGCCATTGGTGGTAACGTCGGCCCATTGAACAACCGATTTTTTTTTTTTTAAAACGGTCAGTTTTCGCCCCATCTAAGGCCTGCATTTTTCTTTTTCTTATTCTTTTTTTTTATTCTTTTTCTTGCAGGTCATGGCTCATGTGCAGATTATTTATCTGTTAAAAGATCAGCCAATTTGCCGATCATTGCAGCTAAAATCGGCCGATCTGCAAAATCGGCCAATTTTTATCCAAATTTACCAATTAAAAAAAGTTGCAAAATCCCCAAAAATGGCTGACCAATTAACCCACTAACGGGCTGAAAATCAGCCGATTTTTTTTGCGGACGATTTTAGACCCATCTAAAGCAGGCCATAGATGGGTCTAAAATCGGCCGATTTTTCTGCCGAAAAGAAAATCGAACGATTTTCGGGCCGTTAGTGGGTTAATTGGTCAGCTGTTTTTCGGGATTTTGGCACATTTTTTTTATCAGTAAATTTGGAACAAAAAATTTTCAACTGGTAAACAAAATATGCTAAAATCCCAAAAAATGGCTGACCAATTATCCCAATAACGGAAGAGGCCCTTGTCCCCATTAACATGGGGACAAGGTGCTTTGGGGGGGAGCCCCCCTTCCCCAAAGCACCCCCCCATGTTGAGGGCAGGTGGCCTGGTATAGTTCAGGAGGGGGGGCGCTCGCTCGCCCCCCCCCTTTCCTGACCTGCCGGGCTGCATGCTCGGATAAGGGTCTGGTATGGATTTTGGGGGGATCCCCAAGCTGTTTTTTTTATTTCAGCGTGGAGTTCCCCCTTAATATCCATACCAGATCCGAAGGGCTTGGTATGGATGGGAGGGGGGACCCCACGGTTTTTTTTTTTTTTTTTTACATTCAGCTGTCAGTGGGGAACCCCGCTGACAGTTGAAACATTAACACATGGCTGTCACTCCTACAATCCCGCATGAGTTATGTTATCAACTCATGCAGCATTTTAGTAGCGAAAACCAATGCAGCGCTCATGTTTCAGCTGTCGGCGGAGTTCCCCACTGACAGTTGATGTAAAAGTATTGCAGGGAATTATAAACAATTTGTAAAAAACCCGGCGTGGGGTCCCCCCTCCCATCCATACTAAGCCCTTCGGGTCTCGTATGGATGTTAAGGGGTAACTCCACGCTGAAATTAAATAAAAAACAGCATGGGGTACCCCCCAAAATCCATAACAGATACTTATCTGAGCATGCAGCCCAGCAGGTCAGGAAAGGGGGGGGGGGACAAGCGAGCGCCTCCCCCCCTCCTGAACCATACCAGGCCACATGCCCATACCAAATTATTCAAACATTTGTAAACAGACCAATTAACTGAAATGGTTTGGCATTTGTACCCCAAATATGACGTTCCCTGAGGCATTGGTAAACCGAGGTACGCCTGTATTAGTATTGCAATCCTTTGTATTGGGATACATAGAACCATCATACATGTGAATTGGCAACATAGCACAACATTTGTGTCACATTGGAGATATCTGGTAGTTACACTGAACTTGCATAGGGACCAAAGATTGATTCACAGGACAGAAATACAGGCTGGATTAGCAATGTAGCTCCGTGGATTAGTGGTTAGCACTACTGCCTCACAACTCTAGGGTTGTCGGTTTGAATCCCAACCACGGCAAGGAAGTAGTATGATCTCCGTGTGTGGCTGTCTTCAAATAGATGTTCTGGCAACATCTTTGCTTTCTGTCTAAGTGATCCCTAAAATGTGAATTAGAATGAGGCCTTGTCTGTTGAAACACCTTCAAAGCTGTACCTTATGTGAATGTCATACAATGGGATAAGATAAGAGCCTGGAGCACTAATAGATTTGATAATGATGGTTTACACTCCACCCACTTTTGTGAAGGATTTGGCAAGCAAAGAGCTGACAGAGAGAGAGAAGAGCGAGCCAGTGAGATGAAGAAGAGTGAGCGAGAAAAACATACTGAAGAGTGATAAAGAGAGACATACAGAAGAGTGAGCGAGAGAGAAGAGCGAGCCAGTGAGACAAAGAAGAGTGAGCGAGAGAGAAAAGACTTGGTTGGTGAATCCACACATCAAACTTGTCACAAATACTGGTATGGATTTTTCCACCAAATGCAAAGCAGACCGCACGCCTTCAAAGATTTATTTCCTTTGTTAATTCTCCTGCTTCGTTCACACTATATGCAAATGAAAATTACTGTTTAAGTTGCCAATTTTACTGTGTTTTCTAGAGAATTACTAACTAGTTGTGTTTTCAATTGTGTGTAGCATTGCGATTTCTATTTGAGTCTAGATGTTAAATTGCTAATAAATGGCCAAAATCTTCAAATACCTTTGAACTCTCACTGCAACAAATGGCGTACGTTAATACATTCACATTCATTATATCCAATATCAGGTACGATGTCAATTCACAAATCGCACCTGAAATTGCACACCCTGGATGCGACTTGTCATGCGATTGGCATGGCCAGCAACTTGCCCTTTGCATGGCAAATTGCACACAATGTTACTGGGGGCTAACACCACTGTCACATCTAATCCGATGCGGCAATTGCCCAACTTACAGTGAAGTTGCACGAGTTCACAATCCAATTGGATGTGAACAGAGCCTACAGTGGCCAATAGGGTGCGACTTGGTCTACGATTTGCAAGTCGCCTGTAATGCCAATTGCATGGCAATCGCAAACAATGTTACTGGGGGCTACCCGGTCACATTAAAGCAGATTTCTAAGTGGTGTTATTGACACCACAGTCACATCATGTGACTTGCATAGAAGTTGCATGATTTCAAAGTTAGGGTACATGGTGATTTCAAGTGCAATTTGCAAGACAATCGACACCGATCTCAGCAAATTGCATGAAATGTAGTGTATTCATTACTCTATTATTACTTGCGGCTCCAACCAAGTTTGAACCACAACAATATGAACGCTCCAATAGCGTGCACATTGAGTGGGACTTGGCATGTGATTTGCACAACATGCAAGTTGTAAATCGTCTGCAAAGTCGCACCCTATTGTCTGCTATTAGAGTGACCACATGGGTGCGTTTCAAACACTGATTTCTATAGTAGTACATGTACTACTTTAGTGGCAATTTGCATAGAGATCTGTGTCAGATGTCTTGAAAATTGCATTAAAACGGTCAACTTTACTGTAAGTCGCAGGATTTGTAAATCAGCTTTGCCCAGAGTGTAATGTTTGGTGATGTTTGATTTCTGGAGTGTTTTGCCAATTGATGGGAAATTCACCATACTAGTCAAATCGATTTGTCATTTTCAGTATTGCATACAAGATGTGGTCATGTGACTGTCTTAACTCATGCGAGAATCTGGAGGGAATTGTGACCATAGTAGCAATAACGGTTCCAATTGGGGTTCCCTTTCACATCCCTGCTCAATGTTCTGTTGTATGCTGCACACGTACATTTCACTGTATATTTCTTTCTGATTTGTGGGGCCTGTATACCAAGGGTTAATGCAGGTAGGAAGCGGATTCATCAGGTGAAAACACTTTCACTGACCAAACTAAGGTCAGTGGTGGGTGTGGCTTCATTGGGTGTGGGGCCTTGTTTGGCGCGCTCCAAATACAACCTAGCTTATATAAAGATGTGCAGTAGGGTGTGATTTGGCCTGTTACTAGGCCGGGTGGTTTGTGACTAAGTCCTTGCTTGTAGTGGTTTGGGGGAAGAAGAGATTTTGTGCTGAATTGCCCCAGACACCACTCAGGCTGTGTTTGGAAGTGGGCTGGAAATGTTTGCATATTTTTGGCCTTGTAAAGTGTTTGTGTGTTATTGCACAATGATTGTGTTTTTTCTCTTTGCATTGAAAGCCTCACGCATGTCAATCGTTTTGTTTAAAATCTGCTCTTGTTTTAATTTTGTTTGCTTATTTAGACTCCAATGCATTTTTCTGACAAACCTGCTGACAAATGTATGTGTAGGGGATTTGTAGAGGTGGGAGGGGATTTGTAGAGGTGGGAGGGTTTTTTTTCACATGCTTTGTTTTCTTGATATTTTGATCTGAAGACTTTTTTTTGAATGGATCTTTATACTACGTGATTGTGTAAGTAAATCCTATGTGCATGAAAATGTTACTTGATTCATCTTCCCCTTTGTTTCCTGCTATAACCTGTGCACACACAGTTCACTAGAAGTATCTTTAGATTGTAAGCTCTTATGAGCAGGAGTGTTTTATTTTTGCCACATCAATCCTATTTTTGTGACTCACCAAGATATTGACTGTACCTACTTGTTCCTGCTGACCAAATAAATGACGATATATTTGATCAATAAATTTTTGACCGATGTTTTTGTGTTTATTTTATGTTCAATATATGAACAACCTTAATAGTTACTTTGTATACTTATATAATCTGCTCAAATGTAGCTTGTAAGAGCGTGAATATGCAAGTGGGTGCAAACTGGCTTTTTCAAAACCAAAAAAAAAAACCCACTTGCACCACAATATTATGTACTAATGAATGTCACATTCACTGTGCAGCCAGCTACAGGTTTTCTACAATTCGATTTACAGTAATAAAATAGTCCACACTTTGTTGATTTTTGGCCTTTGGCAACAAATATTAGCCAAGGTTAAAAAAAACAAATCAATAAGAAACACACATTTGCGAAAGCTATCATAGCCGCACATAAAAATGCGCGATTGCAAATAAGCACCAAACAGGTGTCCGCATGGCGCATGAACGGCTATCCTGGAAGTCCGTCATCACGTGCGCACGCACCCGGAAGTGGTTGTGGGGAGTGTAAGTGGATGACAAGTGGTTGGAGGTTTTGTGTTGGTTGAAAATTTTGATAACTTTATTGGCATTTGGACATGGCGAGAGCACAGTTCTCAACTGAGGAGATGATCCTTATATGTACAGTAAGTGTGGCCATTGCAAACATGTTTATAACATGTGAGGGACAGGTAATTGCAATTTTGTGGGTGGAGCCTAGCAGAATCTCACTTGGTGCACATGCTACTTATCTGTACATTAGCTCCTGGGTATTGATGGGTCAATGATATTAACCACTTGCCTACTGGGTACTCCTACCCCCTTCCTGTCCTGGCCAATTTTCATCTTTCTGCACTGTTACCCTTTGAATGACAATTGTGCGGTCATGCCACATTGTACCCATCTTAAATTTATATCAGTTTTTTCAGACAAATAGAGCTTTCTTTGGGTGGTATTGACTTGCTGCTGTGTATTTTACTTTTTGCTCGATAAACCACAAAATAGCTCATAATGAATAAAAGTCTGTTTATATTATAACATTTGGTAAACTGGTAATTTAGCAACAGTGATGTGCGTTGATGAGGCAGCACTGGTGGGTGGCACTGCTGGCCACAGGTGGGCGTAACTGTTGGGTGGCACTGGTGGGCACTGATCATCGGGGCCGACCCCTGCTTTGATAACTGCTGGTTCTCGGCAGTACTTTCCACACATTCTGATAGCGTGATGAAAGTGCAGCCAAGACCCGGCAAATGCATTTCCCGGTGATCAGCGTGTCATTGGACATGGCTGATCACATGGTAAAAAGCCGCTGTGATTGGCCTTTACCACATCACGTGATCAGCTGTGTCCTTAGGACACAGCAATCACGGAGAGTGCGTTCTGCCAGGATGTCATATGACGCCCTCCCAGAGCTGCCTGGATGCAGTGTAGCGTTATTCGGCTATCTGCGGTCGCCCAATAGGTAACCAGCTAGGCCTTCATGGCTAATCTTTGAATATCTGGACATGTATACTGCGTATAATGCATTACATTCTACAATGTGTTGGTGTACATGGTATTACAGTGTGCAATGCGTTGCTGGATTCTGCATGACAGTGGACAGCGTATCACAGTGTGCAATGCGTAGCTCCATCCTGCATGACAGTGTACAGTGCATTACAGTCTACAATGTGTGGGTGTACACGGTATTACAGTGTATTACAGTGTGCAATGCGTTGTACACTGCAGTGTGCACTAAAGCATTTTACACTCATGCACTGTACACACTAACGTATTTGACATTTTTAGTGTGCAATGCGTTAGTGTGCAATGCCTTGGACAGTACAATACATGTGCATACCCTGAAAAAGGGTCCTGCACATTTTTGGCCCGGATGGGGTGCAATTTGAGGTGTGCAAAATGTTTGTCTCTAATTGCAACGCACACAAATTGCATGTGATTTGCCCAGGAGTGCGGTGTTAGACCACAATGCATGTATGTGAAGCCAGAATAAAAGGATGTGGATTTTGTCTACTTTTACTTGCGCATGTTAACATTATGTAAGTGCATTTTTTTTCTGTTTAACATGCTATAGAAATGCAACATGCATTTGGATGGAGTGTTTTTGTATGTGCATTTTGGAAGTATTCTAAACACACATTGACCCTAGGGCCACACCATATCTTATGCAGGCCATAGATGGGTCAAAAATTGGCCGATTTTTCGTCCGAAAATAAAATCGGCCGATTTTCGGATCGTTAGTGGGCTATTTGTTTGGCCGTTTTTCGGTATTTTGGCAGATTTTTTTTTTCGGTAAAGTTGGAAAAAAAAACGGCCGAATTTGCCGATCGGCCGATTTTCGCGGCAATGATGGGCAAATTGGCCGATTTTTTACTGATAAAAAATCTGCACATGAGCAGTGACCTGCAAGAGGAAGACAAAAAGAAGAAAAAGAAGAAGAGGATGAAGAAGAGGATGATGATGAAGAAGAAGAAGAGGATGATGATGAAGAAGAAGAAGAGGATGATGATGATGAAGAAGAAGAAGAGGATGAAGAAGAAGAAGAAGAAGAGGATGAAGAAGAAGAGGAAGAGGATGAAGAAGAAGAAGAAGAGGATGATGATGAAGAAGAAGAAGAGGATGATGATGATGATGAAGAAGAAGAGGATGATGATGATGAAGAAGAAGAAGAAGAAGAAGAGGATGATGATGATGAAGAAGAAGAAGATGAAGAAGAGGATGATGATGAAGAGGATGATGATGATGATGATGATGAAGAAGAAGAGGATGATGATGATGAAGAAGAAGAAGAAGAGGATGATGATGATGATGATGAAGAAGAAGAAGAGGATGATGAAGAAGAAGAAGAGGATGATGATGAAGAAGAAGAAGAGGATGATGAAGAAGAAGAAGAAGAGGATGATGATGATGATGATGAAGAGGATGATGATGAAGAAGAAGAGGATGATGATGAAGAAGAAGAAGAAGATGATGATGAAGAGGAGGATGATGATGAAGAAGAATAAGAGGATGATGATGAAGAAGAAGAAGAAGAAGAGGATGATGATGATCAAGATGATGAAGAAGAAGAGGATGAAGAAGAAGAGGATGAAGATGATGAAGAAGAAGAGGATGAAGAAGAAGAGGATGATGATGAAAAAGAAGAAGAGGATGATGATGAAGAAGAAGAAGAAGAAGAGGATGAAAAATGAGAGGAATTCCAGTATGGCAAAAAGTGTCCCTGCAGAGAGCTCCGCTATTTCTTTGACAGTTCCTTGACATTTACAGCGGTTGCAACATTGTATCTATTTGTTTCCGAATAAAAACATCTGTATCCTAAATGGATACAAATAGATACATTGTTGCAACCGCTGTAAATGTCAAGGAACTGTCAAAGAAATAGCGGAGCTCTCTGCAGAGACACTTTTTGCCGGCTGTAGACGGGATGAAAATCGGCCGATTTTTTTTTTACCATTGCTGGCAACGTCGGCCGCTTGAACAACCAATTTTTCATTTTTTAAAAGAAAAATCGGCCGTTTTTCTCCCCGTCTATGGCCTGCATAAGCATTAGTGTGCCTGGGGGAGGGGGGGACCTTTGGCCTTTCCAAACACAGTAGATGCTCCAAGAATGTTTCTTTGAACTCTTGAAATGGTTAAAAAGGAAAGACACTCTAGATAGCCTGCACTGAGAATTGACTGTCATGATGACGTGTCAATGATTATTTGCTCTCATTTTTCAGGAGTGGTACTGCTTGCGGTTGAAGCTGGTAGAAATCCACCATCACGTCCTCCACTCACCTTCACTCGTGGCCAGTGGATATTTTGTGGCCGCAGGCAAGAACTGGCATCGAGGACCTGCATAATGACCCTGGCATGCCTGAGGTGGTTTGGAAGCAGCACAGCAATTTGACCATCCCTTTCCTCTATGTTGGTTTTAGGGGTGCAGAATTGCTTCTCGTTCGTGAACGGACTGTCGCCGGATATCAGAGTCCCCATATTTTCAAGATATGTTTTAGCCATGTTGGCTTATTTTTATGTTATTTTCCAAGTGTGTCGCACCTAACCGCACAGTAGTGTGGTGCCATGCGTATTTGTGGCTGTGAATGGGGCTGTTTTTAATAGACGTGTGTAGGTGCAACAACGTTTTCATCATGGTACCTGCACACATCTACATAGGGCATTGCATTTCTTTGCTGTGCTGGAAAATGTGTGTTCTTGCATGCGTTTCTGCACCACCAATGGTGTGAACAAGTCCTAAGGGCTGGTTCACACTATAGAAACAGTCTAGATGTGTTCCTGATGGGTTTTTTTCATGCCCTTTTGGCATGCATGTTTAGTGTGTTCCAGTACATTTTGAATGCGTTTTGGACATGTTTACATTGCATTTTTATATCCCTTCCACTTATTTTTTTCTATTTTCTTTGTATTCAATGTAGTTAGGGACATGTGCGTTTTAGTACATTCAAGGACGTTTCAATGTGTTCCAGTACAGTTCTGTGCAGAAACAATGCAGCGTGGTCAACTTTGTTTACAGCACCTGCAATGCACTGAAAATGCAAGTGCTGATGTGAACTATGACATTGACAACCATATAACCTTCTTTCTGTGCGTTTGTGATGCCGAAAAAGCAACTGAAACACATGTAGTGTGAACTGGCCCTAAAGTTTATTAGAGGTCAGGGAACGGGACTGACCAGGAATTGTGAATTCAATCAGACTAGTGGTGAGATACAATCAGCAATTGTATAATAATGTGAGATCTGAGCTGTAGCTGATAGAAAATGAGACACATTCACTTGATCAGTACATAGATAGTTAAAGAGTGGGGCGGTGATCCATAGATTTGCATATGGGACAGGTGATGGCGGGGTGGGGGAGGGGGTCAAGTTGTATAAGGAGACAGATTTAAAAGAGAAAAATGTTACAATGAAATATACACGGCATGAAACTTGCACATTTCCTGATTGGCAGAAGAGTACATAGGTAACATTCATCCACTTTCTAGTCATTAGGCAAAATCATAATTGTTTGATCAATATTCCTGGCACTGACACAACCCAGAAAATTGATCTCCATTTTTTAGGATGTAGCCATGACCGGGATTAGAACCCATGACCCAAGTGCTGTAAGTTCTGAGCTCTAACCACTAAACCACTGTGGGAGACACAGTTTGAGTTATAATGTAGAATAGTTCCATTGTTTGAAAATGATAAAGCGAGCGCTGGTCAAATGATATAGACTAGTAAAATGGTATTACACAAGATAAATATAACCACGAACAGTAGTGCATGAACTCGTGAAAGGTCATCCACCCCTGTGACAGTGTACTACACTATTGAGCACCTTTCTGGCTCCTGTGGCTGAGCTAATTCCTCCCCAGGACCATTTGGGCACCCACCCTGATGGATGGATGGATGGATGGAGCTGGATGACTAACCCATAACTGCCAGCATACCGCTGCACCCCCAGATGTGTGGAGTGTATAACCCATACACATTAATACTTTTGTTCTGGTGAGTGTAGACCAGTCCCAAGGGTGGTTTACCTTTCACGAGTTCATGCACTACTGTCCGTCACGGAGAGACCACACGTGCCATTCATAGGCACTCTCTGAGTTGGTACTCTCACACCAAGGACATTCCATTATTCAGGAATGATTCTATGAACTTATTTTAGCACCATTTACAATATTACATCATTGTTGCAATTCTTTGCACTTTTTGGTTTTTACATGCGTTCATTATTGATCACATGCATTTATAGCGCTGCACTTGTCTTTACCATAGAATAGTTACGTGATTAAAGAGAATGAAGATATATAATTATATTGGGAAATTAGAAGTATATAAATTATTTGAGATATAAGTGTGTAAATGTTTAACATTTGAGTACAGAATGTATGACATTCATTAGTAAATGCATTAGTTTCCTGATCATTTTGGAGACACAGCAAGAAAATAAATAGAAGAAAATAGAAAATTCTAATACAGGTGTACAGGTGTATTTATAACATTCTAAGAATTCTTTTGCCATCATGAAAACGCCAATGTAAATAAAGCCCGCGCTTGTGCGCCATCTAGCGAACATATCCGGTATTGCACCTAAAAATGTGCCAGTGATAGCAAAGTAGTCAATAGACGCTCGTCAATGAGCTTGCTAGACGCTGGTCAGACGACTGATTGTTTGACCGGAGTCTGCCTGAATGGTCAGTCTCTGCTATTACACTCACATCTTAGTGAATCAGGGCCCTTGTTTCTAGTTAGTTTAGTGGTCCGTTATTACACGTGAAATGCACAGTGTCAGGTTTCCATTCGGAAAAAAGTCCTCCCTGTCCAGGTGGTGGTGTGTGGCATTCTTGGTGAGGTTGGGAAAATTCGGGGTCTTGAGAAAGACCGGTGGCGGCGAAAGACTTGGTTGGAGGCGTGGAGGAACATCAGGCCTGTAGCTGCTGCCTGTTGATCTCCGGTGGTGGTAGCTATTCCTGTTTCTTCTCTTTGCACCCCCTTAGGTTTTTCGTAGTTGTGGATTTGTTTTTTGAAGAAAGGTTGGAGGTACTGAGGGTCTGTATTTTTTAGTCTTCCTCTTGGAGTTTTGTATTATCTATCTTGGTGGGTTCTTGGTTGAGTCTTGGATTTAGGCCGTAAAGGCCTTTTGCAGCAGGAGGTTGGAAATTGTATTTGATCCTTTTGGGTTTGGCCATATAGGCCATAGAGGCCTTGTGTATCCATGGTGGGGGCGCCGGGCCTGTTGTTCCCTTCATGACTATGTAGGCCTGGAGGCATATGTTCTTTCTTTGCAGGTTATGGACCCTTATTTTTGGGCCATTAAAGCCATGTGTTGTGGTAATTATGCTTGTTTCTTTCCCCAGGAAATTCTGGACTTTCTGTCACGTATAGTGATTATATTTGTGTTGGGCCATAAATGCCTTGTGGATACATGTTGGGGGCATTGGGCCTGTTGTCCTGCTTTGTGGGGTGTCGGGCCTGTTGTCTTCTCCATGTCCGTATAGGTCTGGTTGCATATGTCCTTTTTCTTTGCAGGTTATGGACTCTTATGTATGGACTCTTATGTAATGGGCCATAGGTCATATGCCATATTCTATGTTTTTCTTTCCCCAGGAAGTTCTGGGTTTTTAGTTATGCATGGTGGCTAAATTTTTTGGCCATAAAGGCCTTGTAGATACATGTTGGGGGCATTGGGCCTGTTGTCCTGCTCAATGGAGTGTCGGGCCTGTTGTCTCCTCCATGACTATATAGGTCTGGATGTATATGCCTTCTTTGCAAGGTTATGGACTCTTATGTTTGGGCCATTTAAAGCCATATGGTTTGCTGTTTCTTTCCCCAGGAAATTCTGGACTTTCAGTTATGCGTAGTGATTATGTTTGTACTTATTTATTTATTTATTTGCAATTTTTTTGTACTTTTGTAAAAAAAGAGTTTAAGTTGGGTGGTTTTGTAAGCTTACATTACAAAATAAAATATTTCCCACCACCAGTGCTGAGTCCATTCCTGACAGCATTATGCAGCTTGTCCATCATATGTGCTTATGGATTGTATAAATGCAGTGCAGTCTTTGGTCAGACAGGCTATGTGTAAGCTGAGTTTTGTTCAACTGGTACTACAGATATGGTCAGATTTGTTATACCCAGCCTCAGTCAGCTTGCAACAACCCAGTCTTGCTTCTAATCTATTTCTGCAAAGCTCTATTCCTGCATTCCCGACAGCACCCCCAGTGACAGCCCAGTATACCCTGCTATCAACCACATGTCAGAACCCTGTTCCCACTCGCTGCACCTATCCTGCCTTTAATCCTGTAAAGAAGCCCTCTGTAGCAACTGCTCCTTCCTCTGTTCCATCCTCCAGCTCTTCTCTGTCTTCAGTTGCTCCATCTGTTTACAGACCTGCGTCTACTTACAGTGCTCCAGTAACTAAAACCAGGAAGAAGCAAAAATTCTTTCCAACCAGTACCATCCTGCCAGTATCCAAACCGGTCAGCCTGCAGTCTGAGAACCCGCCTTCTGTTATCCAGCCTGGTGCCCCGGTGCCCGCTGTTCAGCCTGATGCCCGGATGCCTGATGACCCAGTGTACGCTACCCAGCCTGATGATCCTACCCGGCCTTATGACCCGATCCAGCCTGATGACCCGATCCAGCCTGATGACCCGATCCAGCCTGATGACCTGGTGGTCGTGATCCAGCCTGACGACCCGATCCAGCCTGACGACCCGATCCAGCCTGACGACCCGATCCAGCCTGATGACCCGGTGTTCGTGATCCAGGCTGATGACCCGATCCAGCCTGATGACCCGATCCGGCCTGATGATCCACCCAGCCTGATGATCCTATCCTGCTTGATGACCTGGTGCCCGCTAACTAGCCTGATGGCCCGATCCAGCCTGATGGCCCGATCCAGCCTGATGGCCCGATCCAGCCTGATGGCCCGATCCAGCCTGATGACCCGGTGTTCGTGATCCAGCCTGATGACCCGATCTAGCCTGATGACCCGGTCCGGCCTGGTGCCTCGGTGCCCGTGGTCCGGCCTGGTGCCTCGGTGCCCGTGGTCCGGCCTGGTGACTCGGTGCCCGCTGTTCTACCAGATGACTCGGTGTCCGCTGTTGAGCTTGGTGACTCGGTGCCCGCTGTCGTGCCAGATGACTCGATGCCCGCTGTCGAGCTTGGTGACTCGGTGCCCGCTATTGAGCCTGGTGACTCTGTGCCCACTGTCGTGCCAGATGACTCGGTGCCCGCTGTCATGCCAGAGGACTCGGTGCCCGCTGTCGAGCCAGATGACTCGATGCCCGCTGTCGAGCTTGGTGACTCGGTGCCCGCTATTGAGCCTGGTGACTCGGTGCCCACTGTCGTGCCAGATGACTCGGTGCCCGCTGTCGTGCCAGAGGACTCGGTGCCCGCTGTCGTGCCAGAGGACTCGGTGCCCGCTGTCGAGCCAGATGACTCGGTGCCCGCTGTCGAGCCAGATGACTCGGTGCCCGCTGTCGAGCCAGATGACTCGGTGCCCGCTGTTGTGCCAGGTGACTCGGTGCCCGCTGTTCTGCCAGATGACTCGGTGCCCGCTGTCGAGCTTAGTGACTCGGTGCCCGCTGTCGAGCTTAGTGACTCGGTGCCCGCTGTCGTGCCAGGTGACTCGGTGCCCGCTGCCGTGCCAGGTGACTCGGTGCCCGCTGCCGTGCCAGGTGACTCGGTGCCCGCTGTCGAGCTTGGTGACTCGGTGCCCGCTGTCGTGCCAGATGACTCGTGCCCGCTGCCGTGCTTGGTGACTCGGTGCCCTCTGTCGAGCTTGGTGACTCGGTGCCCGCTGTCGTGCCAGACGACTCTGTGCCCACTGCCCAGCCTGACAAGCCTCTGTCCGCTGCCCAGCCTGACGTGCCTCTGTCCGCTGCCCAGCCTGACGTGCCTCTGTCCGCTGCCCTGCCTGACGTGCCTCCGCTGCTGCCCAGCCTGACGTGCCAGCCCCTGATGTCCAGCTAAACTGGCCAATAACTGTTTCTCAGCCTGCTCCTGGAGATCCTGTGTCCAGTAACCTGCCTTCCTGGGTTCTCCTACACAAACAGAAGTCTACCAGCAGGAAACCCAGCCAGCCAGTTGACTCCGGCAGTAGGATATTCAGCCAGTTACCTGACCGGGGCGGTTGAACATTTTGCTCACTAAGGACTGTTTGGAGCGTCCTGAGGCCGCTCCTTGAGGGGGGGGGGGTACTGTCAGGAATGGATTCACCACTGGTGGTGGGACTCACCTGCCGTGTGGGCTGCAGTACCAGGGCTGGCCAGCGGGTGCTCTCAGCAACCAGAAGCTCACTCCTGCAATCAGCCATCACCTGAGGCTGATTGCAGGAGGTGTATTTAAGGAATGGCCAGACCTGCAGTCAGTACCTTGGTGTATTGTTTCCCATGAGCCCCTGTACTTGGTATCCTGTGTTCCTGCCTATCTGCCTAGTTGCTGACCCTGCTTTAATCCTGACCTCTGCTGACTGTCTCCTGTTTAACCCCTGGCTTGCCTGACCATCCTTCAGCCTGATCCTCTGTACCGCGCTGCCCGTGAGTTACTGAACCCGGCTTGTGACCCTGACTATTCTCTGCCTGCTCCTCCGGTACCTCGCTGCCCGCACGTTGCTGACCTGGCCTGCCTGACTACGCCTGACGCTACCCAGATGATCTATCCATCCATCCCACACGGATCTGTCCCTGTTGCCAGGTCTGTCATCCTCCTCACGTCAGTCTCCTTTCCCCACACACCTCTGACGACGCTCTTTACCATTGCCGGAAGTACTCAGGGGTCGCGACCTGGTCTCAGTCTGCTCCAAGTCCATCCCCACCATCAGGGGCCCTGGTGAATAAGCAGATTGGGGCTTAGACCCCGCGCCCTGTACAGTACCTAACGGCCTACCTGACCATTCCACCTCTCCAGCCCTGACTACACCTGTGTTCCCACACATTTCTGGTCATACCCGGATCCCTAACACACCCCATTGCCTTCTCCTCTTATCCGGCCCAGAGGGTGTGGGGTTACTCACTCAGTCTCTCCTGCAAGCTTGTGGGTTGGTGTCTGCCTTCAGGCCTTACGCTGGGCTGGCTCCTTCCCTGCTTCCCAGGCTGTCCTCTCTCAGGGGATGGTGAGGTTGAGAGATCCTCCCTATCAGCTCCTACACCTGTAGGCAGGCCCCTCTCTTGGATCCCCTCCCAGGCTCCATGCACCATTCTACTTAATCCATCTTCCACCTGAACTCTCATGCTGCTGAGCTGGCTTGGTCACACTTAAGGGCTGTCCTGACCCCATGCCAAGCCTCCTGCTTGGGGATCGGCCAGGATACCTCACCCCCGCCCACTGAATTCTAGAGACTTCTCTAAGCCTCTAGATCAGGGAGAGGTTCCAGAGAGCTGGTCTGCAGGGCCTATCAGTCCTGACCAAAATTTTACCCCCTCTGACTAATCCACCAGGATGCTTCTCAGCCTCAAACTTAAAAATTATCATCTAGCTCCCCTAGCTACCTAGGAGGGTGCTACATCTACAACTGACAGGGGTATGATGTCAAGGTGCATTATGAATGTAGGAAGCAGAGACTAGTGTACACCAAGCATATACTCTTTCTCTGAAGGGAAAAATGCTCTGTGGCAAATTGGCTCCATTGTACAGCTTCTGACACATGGAGGGATCAGACACAGATACATACAGTATATGGGTACTGTTATTCTGAGCTGAATTACACTCTGTGTAACAGAGTACACAAGGAAAGTGATGCAAGCACAGTATAACATTCTGCTTAACCACTTCCTGTCCAGACACGTTTGCCCCCTTCCTGTCCAGGGCAATTTTCAGCTTTCAGCGCTATCACACTTTGAATGACAATTGCACGGTCATGCAACACTGTACCCATATGCATTTTTAACCATTTTTTGAGACAGATAAAGCTTTATTTTGGTGGTATTTATTCACCGCTGGGATTTTAATTTTTTTTGCTATATAAATGAAAATGTCCAAAAATTTAGAAAAAAGTGTTTTTCTTATAAAATTTTGCAAATAAATAATATTTCATCATAAATATTGGCCAAAATTTATTCCGTTATCTTTTTAGTAAAAAACAAAATACGCCAAATTAGTTATAACCAAAAATTATAATTTTTAAACTTTTTTTTACATTTTTATTTTATTTTTTTATATTATTATTTATGTTTTTTGGGGTTTTTTTTTACATACCGTCACCCTAGCAGTACAGTGTCACCATGGTGACACTGTACTACTTGTGGGGAGTGATTTTTTTCTTTTACAGTGATTGCTTTTACACCCATATAGGATGCAAAAGCAATCATTTCTCTTTCTCTCTGTCTGCATTCTTGCAGCCATTGAGAAATACTGTGTGAGCTGTGATTGGTCAGAGCTTGTCACATGGTACAAGGCTGTTGTGAATAGCCTTGTACCATGTGACCTCTGTGATCATTCACAGATTTCACACGTAGTAAGCAATGATGTCACAAGTGACATCTTGCTTACTACTTTGCATGTGATCATTGATTGGCCAATCAGTGATCACATGATCGGGACCTCGTACAGAGGTCCCGTCCGACGATCAGTGTTTCACTGTGTCCGGAGAACACAGCGGGCACCGGATCGTGGTGCTACGCGCTCCCAGGGAGCGCGCACAACTAGAAATAGTGGGTGCCGTTTATGAAGGGCAACCCGCCCCTGGAGTGCCACCGCCCTGCCGTTTAATACAGCAGGCGGACGGCAAGTGGTTAAAGTGTTACTAAACCCAGGACCCTGCATTCACTATATCTGGTCTCCCACAGTACACAGATTATGAAAATGCAATTATCTAAAGTTTTGAGACTTTTATCAGTGTCCAGCAGAACACTGATTAGAGCTTGTAGGAGGAATTTTCATTCTTCCCTGATTGTCCTATGAGGCTGCAGGACCCCTGACCCTCTGTCTGGAAAGTGCTGATTGTCCCTTTGCTGATTCAGGGTGTAACATGTTACAATTGTACCAACCCCTGCACCCATTGGTCCCCTGTTGTGACAGCTAGTGGGGGATCGCCTCAACCTGCTAGGTGGTACAATTTTAAGTGATCTGTGAATGGGAAGACTACAAGTCCCGACAGCCTTTGAGGCTGCTGAGTACTGTGGTAGTTCTTTGATTCTTCCTGTCAGTGTAAAACTGTCTGCTCATAGGAGGTACAAGCAGACAGATCACACTGACAGTCTGCAGGAGACCTGCATGACACCAGCGAACTGCTGATCACTGGTGCAATGCTTTCCAGGCTCCTAAAACAAAAAGTAAATGCACATTTTTTTGCCTGCAAAGGTAAGGTAAGGTGAACTTATCCTTTAATATAGCAAGAAACTGTTCTCCCTTACAGAGGCATACTTACAAAGGCATACCTACACATGGATATACCAGAGGATTAGATACACCAAAATGTATTCCTGCTTTGTTACTGAAGAGCACTCTGTGGTTAATTGACACAGTAAGCAAGGGTAAAGAAAGTTCCACATGCAGAGTATAATGCTCAGTGTCACATACCAGGGTATTGTTGACCCTGACAAAGACATATTCACCAAGGCATACTTACAAACAGAGAGATGAGAGACCATGGTACACTGAACATATACATTTGCTTAGAAACTGGAGAGAGATCTGCAGCCAACCAACAGAGTACATAGTGGTAAGGAAAGTGCCACTAACGGAGCCCAGTGCCCAAAAGTCACATTCTAATAAATCTTCACCCCCTGTGGGGAGTAGTATCACCAGAGCAGCGGAAGGGCATGGGGGAGGGGGGCACAATTACTGGAACCGATCCCCATATGGTCCCCCTACAACATAGATGGCTTATCCTCTTCTCTCACTCACCTGTTGTCAGCTGCTACATGGGGAATCAGAGGAGGAATGGTTCAAGTAATTGTGCCTCCCCGATGCTCTGATCATGTGCGCTCCATGATCCGACAACCCCTCCTCCTTTCCCACACCTCTGATTTCTCTGTGTACCTCCCCCTTCCCCTGCTGCTGACTTTTTCTCTTCTCCCTCCCACTAGCTGTCAGCTGTTACAGATCCTCCCCCTCTGCAGGGCTGTAAAATAAATAAATAAAATTGTAATATATATCAACCGCTTCCCGTCCACCCCATAGCTGAAATACTGCTACAGGGTGGCATGGGTGTGCAAAATCACGTATATATACGTGATTTTGCAGTTCCGGGTAGGGGAGGCCATTTGCGGCCTCGGCTATCAGTCACTGGGTGATTACTTGCCAGCACCCGGAGATCGATGGGGGAGAGAACAGAATGTAACCAATACAGTTCTTTCCCCTGTCAGCTCCTGCACTCTGCTTTGTATGGCTCTGCATTGCACAGCCATGCAAAGTAGTGTGCTTACAGTGGAAAGCACACACACAGCATACTGTGAAACAGCACACAGTTAACCCTTTGATCGTGTCAGGGCAGGGCTGTGGAACGGACAGGTAGGCCTAGCGGCAGGGTAACGCACTGGCTGACGACAACCACCACCAACAGACTGAAGTCCCTCAGGGCGCGGAGTCTAAGTCCCAGGCTGCCCTTCACCAGGGCCCCTGATGGTGGGGATGGACTTGACGCAACCAGGGACCAGGTCGCGGCCTCCGAGACACCCCAGCTGCGGTAATGGCCGCCGCCAATGGCGTGTAGCTGGTGGGAATGACAATAGCGTAGTCAGACAAGCCGGGTCAATAACAACGGGACAAAACAGTACAGAACAGTAGACAGAGAATCACAGGTCACGGGCCGGGTTCAGCAACGGAAGGTCAGATCAAAGGGAAACACAGAGAATGGTCTTAGTACAAGCCGAGTCAGAATACCACAAGAGTCACGAGCGTATACACAGAGCTGTACAAAGACACAAGACACAAGTGCAAAGAGCATGTGCAGATCCCAGGCTTATATGTACTCAGCCACACCCCTCTGGGGGATGGACCTCAGAGACCTGAAGGCATAAAAGATTCCCATCATGCTCAGCAGAAATCCAAGATGGATGCTAGCACATGGAGTAACAAAACCTCTGGGAAAAGGTAGGACCTTGACAGTACCTCCTCCTCAAGGGCCCCTCCCCGGCTCAACAAAAGGTTTCTGAGGAAGGCGGGTATGAAACGCGCGGAGGAGGGCAGGAGCATGGACATCCGCGGAAGGAACCCAGGAACGCTCCTCGGGACCATAACCGCGCCAATGAACCAGGAACTGTAATCGGCCGCGCACCAATCGAGAGTCCAGGATCCGGCTCACCTCATACTCCTCATGACCGTCAACCCGAATGGGACGGGGCCGAGGCAGAGAGGTAGTGAAGCGATTGCAGATCAGAGGTTTCAACAGTGATACATGAAAGATATTGGAGATCCACATCCCAGGTGGAAGGGCAAGGGCATAGGCCACCGGATTCACCTTGCGGAGAATGCGAAAAGGACCGACAAAACGGGGAGCTAGTTTGGGTGTGGGCACCCGAAGATTGAGGTTACGAGTAGACAACCACACCCGATCGCCGACCTGGTATGAAGGAGCGGGCAACCGTCTGCGATCAGCCTGGAACTTCTGGCGCTGAGCTGAGTCCCTCAAGGCCCTCTGGATCTGCCCCCATGAAGAACGCAGGGCAGCAAGATGGTTCTCCACAGCCGGAATGTCCTGTGGTGAGAACCTCTCAGGTAATACCGCGGGTTGGTACCCATAGTTGGCCATGAAGGGGGACATCCCGGAGGAGGAGTTGACCGCTGAGTTCCTGGCAAACTCTGCCCAAGGCAGGAGATCGGCCCAATCGTCCTGATGGTCCGAGATATAACACCGAAGGAATTGTTCTAAGGCCTGATTGGAACGCTCCGCAGCCCCATTGGACTGCGGGTGGTAGGCTGAAGAAAAGGAGAGACTAATGCCCAACTGGGAGCAGAAGGCGCGCCAGAATCTGGACACGAACTGACTCCCGCGGTCCAAGACAATCACCTTGGGCAACCCATGCAGGCGAAAAATCTCCCTGGAAAAGACCGTGGCCAGTTCTTGCGCTGTTGGTAATTTCCTGAGTGGAATACAATGGCACATTTTGGAAAAACGATCGACGACCATGAGGATGACCGTATGGCCCCGAGACACAGGGAGGTCTACAATAAAGTCCATGCCCAGGTGTGACCAAGGACGCTCCCCATTGGGAATGGGTTGCAGAAGACCCATTGGAAGATGCCGTGGAGATTTATTCTGGGCACAGATCGAACATGCCGCTATATAAGAGGCGATGTCGGCACGGAGAGTTGGCCACCAGAACAACCGAGAGACGACCCAAGACAACTGGTTCCTCCCCGGATGCCCGGCAGTTTTGGAGTTATGGTAGGTACGCAACAGACGGGTGCGCAACCCCTCGGGTACAAAACATCTACCCTCCGGTCTCTCGGGAGGAGCGTCAGTTTGAGCCGCCAAAATCTGCTCCCCAAGGGGAGAAGTCAGACTGGTACGAATGGCAGCCAGGATATGATCCGGAGGTATGACCGAGGTTGGCTCAGAGTCCTCCCTGGACAACTCAGAGTATTGCCGCGATAATGCATCAGCCCTGACATTCTTGGAACCAGGCAAATAGGAGACCACATAGTTGAACCGCGACAAGAACAAGGCCCATCTGGCCTGACGGGGTGTCAATCTTTTGGCCTCCGAAAGATAAGTCAGGTTCTTATAATCGGTAAGAATGAGGACCGGAACTGCGGAGCCCTCGAGCAGGTGCCTCCATTCCTTGAGAGCCAGAATGATTGCCAACAACTCCCAATCTCCAATCTGGTAGTTGCACTCTGCAGAGGAAAGCTTCCTGGAGTAGAACCCACAGGGAAGTAGGGGTCCATCGGGCGACCGACGTTGAGACAGGAGAGCGCCTACTCCCGTCTCGGATGCATCAACCTCAAGGACGAAGGGCAATCCAGTATTGGGATGAGACAGTATCGGAGCCGAAGCGAAGGCGGATTTCAGAGCCTCAAAAGCTACGATGGCCTTGGATGGCCACTCGTGAGGATTGCTGCCCTTCTTGGTTAGGTCTGAGAGAGGTTTTGCCAGCGTGGAGAAGTTCCTGATGAACTTCCGATAGTAGTTGGCAAAACCCAAAAAGCGCTGAATGGGCCGAAGACCACTGGGACGAGGCCACTGCAGAACTGCCAAAACCTTCTGAGGGTCCATGGAGAATCCCTCCGCAGAAATGATGTAGCCTAAAAAGGCAACTTGGGATCGATGGAATTCGCACTTCTCAAGTTTACAAAAAAGTTCGTTCTCACCTGCTTGACATCCTGGATATGGGACTCCATGGAGGCAGAGTAAACCAGGATGTCATCCAAGTAAACTACCACGCACTGCTGCAACAAGTCACGAAGGACATCATTTATGAATTCCTGAAAAACTGCGGGCGCGTTACACAACCCGAAGGGCATCACCAGGTATTCATAGTGCCCGGTTCTGGTGTTAAACGCGGTCTTCCACTCATCCCCCTGTTTGATCCGTACGAGGTTGTACGCCGCCCTAAGGTCAAGTTTGGTAAAGACTGTTGCCCCCTTAAGGCGGTCGAACAACTCAGTAATCAAGGGAATCGGGTATGCATTCTTAGTGGTGATTCGATTGAGACCCCTGTAATCGATGCAAGGCCTCAATTCACCACCCTTCTTTACAAAGAAAAAGCCCGCTCCTGCTGGGGAAGTAGACTTACCAATGTGCCCCCGGGAAAGCGCATCCGCAACGTACTCCTCCATGGCCTTATTCTCCGCAACTGAGAGAGGATACACCCTACCACGCGGAGGAGTGGCACCGGGTTGCAAGGATATGGCGCAGTCGTAAGGACGATGAGCAGGTAAGGCACCAGCGCGTACCTTATCAAACACGTCCTGGTACTCCCCATAATCAGTGGGCAACGCAGAGTCCGAGGAGGCACACAACACCTTAACCGGCCCACGGATGCACCCGGCCCCACACTGTGGAGACCACGAGAGAATCTCGGCAGTTTGCCAATTGAAGGTTGGATTGTGCATCTGGAGCCAGGGATACCCCAAAACCACCGAATAGTGCGGAGAAGAAATCACCTGGAAACAGGCCAACTCCCTGTGAACAGCCCCAATAGCTACTTCAACTGGCATAGTCTCGTGGGTAACCTGCGGTGGTTGCAGGGGCCTGCCATCTATCGCCTCGAGAACCAATGGGGTAACTCAAGCCTGCAGGGGAATGGAGTGCTGGGCAGCAAACGAGCTGTCCATAAACAACCCGCCGGCCCCAGAATCTACCAACGCCTGGACCGTCACCGAGCCCTCCGCCCAAGAGAGGACAACGGTGATCAGTGGCTTATCTCTGCGGAACGCCGGGGACGAGGAGACTCCACCCAAGATCTGTCCCCGACAGGATCTCAGGTGCGAGCGTTTCCCGGACGGACCGGACAGGACTGCCGAAAGTGCCCACCAAGACCACAGTACAGGCAGCGACCCTCCCGACGCCAAGCGGCCTGCTCCCCCTCGGAAAGGCGAGCAAACCCCAGCTGCATGGGCTCACCACCAGACAATCTATCCCCAGGAGGCGTGGGAGGAGAGGGAGGAATGGGTGGGATAGAAAACGCAGGTGCCAGTCGATTGGAAGGCCTTTGCAGGCGTTCCTTGAGTGAAGGCCTCTCCCTGAGCCTGGTATCAATCAGGATCAGGAAGGAAATTAGTGCTTCCAGCTCCACAGGCAATTCCTTGGCTTCAATGCATCAGAAAGACCCTGAGAAAACGCAGCCACCAGAGCCTCATTGTTCCAACCCACCTCTGCTGCCAGGGTACGAAACTCTATGGCGTACTCGGCCACGGTCCGTGAACCCTGATGCATAGACATGAGCAGCTTGGCAGCCGAGGCGGAGCGAGCCGGTACATAGAATACCCTACAGAAGGCATCGACAAAACCGGAAAACTCGTGAATCACTGGGTCATTCCTCTCCCATAAGGGATTCGCCCAGGCCAAGGCCTTGTCTGAGAGTAGTGAGATGAGGAAACCCACCTTTGACCTCTCAGTCGGAAAAGCGTAGGGGATTAATTCAAAGTAAATCCCCACCTGGTTAAGGAACCCACGACACTGACTCGGCTCACCCCCAAAGCGCTGTGGAAGAGGGGCTGAACCGGTCATACCTCTGGACACCGCGGGTGCCGCATCAGCCGCGGCGGTAGGCACAGCAAGCGGAACAGCAGCGGGAGCGACCACCGGAGTGACAACCGGCCTAATAACACCAGGAGTAAGGTGAGCGGTGCGTGCCAGCAGAGTTTGCAACGCCTGAGCGAACTGATCCAACAGGAGATCCTGTTGATCCAGTCTGGCGACCAACATTGGAAGTGAAGGTTACCTGCACCGTCAGGATTCATGGCACTTGTGTAATGTCAGGGCAGGGCTGTGGAACGGACAGGTAGGCCTAGCGGCAGGGTAACGCACTGGCTGACGACAACCACCACCAACAGACTGAAGTCCCTCAGGGCGCGGAGTCTAAGTCCCAGGCTGCCCTTCACCAGGGCCCCTGATGGTGGGGATGGACTTGACGCAACCAGGGACCAGGTCGCGGCCCCCGAGACACCCCAGCTGCGGTAATGGCCGCCGCCAATGGCGTGTAGCTGGTGGGAATGACAATAGCGTAGTCAGACAAGCCGGGTCAATAACAACGGGACAAAACAGTACAGAACAGTAGACAGAGAATCACAATGTCACGGGCCGGGTTCAGCAACGGAAGGTCAGATCAAAGGGAAACACAGAGAATGGTCTTAGTACAAGCCGAGTCAGAATACCACAAGAGTCACGAGCGTATACACAGAGCTGTAGCAAGACCAAGACACAAGACACAAGTGCAAAGAGCATGTGCAGATCCCAGGCTTATATGTACTCAGCCACACCCCTCTGGGGGATGGACCTCAGAGACCTGAAGGCATAAAAGATTCCCATCATGCTCAGCAGAAATCCAAGATGGATGCTAGCACATGGAGTAACAAAACCTCTGGGAAAAGGTAGGACCTTGACAGATCGCCCCAGATGTTAACCCCTTCTTGCCCATTGCCATTAGTACAATGTCAGAGGTTTTTATTAGCACTGATCACTGTATTGGTGTCACTGAGGATGTCAGTGACACCAAGTCAGCTCCCCCCAGTGTCAGAATGTCCACCACAATCCTGCTATAAGTCACTGATTGCTGCCATTACTAGTAAAAAAAAAATCCCAGTATATATACCGCCATTTGTAAAAGCTTTAACTTTCACATAAACCAATTAATTTACACGTATTGGGATTTTTTTTTAGCAAAGACGTAGCAGAATACATTTTGTCCTAAATTTTTTGTTGAAATTTGATTTTTTAAATGTTTCTATTGGACATGTTTAATAGCAAAAAGTCAAAATATTGTTTTTTTTTCTAAAAATTGTCGGCCTTTATTTGTTTATAGTGCAAAAAATAAAAAAAAACGCAGGCGATCAAATACCTCTGAAAGAAAGCTCTATTTGTGGGGAAAAAAAGGATGTAAATTTCATTTGGGTGCAGAGTTGCATGACCGCACAATTGTCAGTTAACGTAACGCAGTGCCATAATGCAAAAAATGGCCTGGTCAGGAAGGGGGGTAATTCCTCAGGAGGGCAAGTGGTTAAAAAAAATCTAATTAGGCCTTGTTCACATGGGCATACTACAGTGCAAGAGCTCATTCACACAGGCACTTTGGCTGTGTACATGAGTGGTTTGTTCAGCACCACACCAGAGGCTCTATGCCTGTATAGCACTCTGCGGCTAAAAAACACCAGTACACTAGGCATCTGTGGAGTACCACAAGCAGAGTCCATTGACTTAGAGTCACGTCACAGGGAGGTCCCACAATCTTCAGTCCTGCAGTGTACTGTACAGATTCTGAGGCAATGCCAAGGATTAACCAGTCTGCGTAGCTGTTGTGGAGAGAATGGTTCAAACAGCATAAACGCATCTTCACTGAAGTCACAGCCATCCTCCAAAATTCAAGAATGTTGATAGAAAAATCAGTAAAGACAAGAACAAGTTTACCTCAAGGAAGTTCAGGAAACAGAGTCCAACCTCCTTTCACACTAGCAAAAACCTGAGGCAGCTTGGCTGTGGGCAGGGCTATAAAGGGGCCAGCCATTAAAGGATTTCTTTGTTTGCTAGTGTCCACCTCCTGAAGGCAGCTGCGTGTCATCTATGATTTCTACTTCCTCTGTGTCCCTCAATGTACACTAACTAACCTTTCCTTCTATGTATAGGCCGGCTTTACGATTTCATTATTTAAAACAGAGTTGTCCAACTTGCCGCCCCTTGGGTGGAATGTTTTTACTTTCAATACTTGTATTGATTTTCAAATAGTTCTATACAGCTTGCACATTGTACATTTCTTGGACGCATCGGCCCTGATTTACTATTGGGCGTGGGTGCATATTCGTGGGCGGAGGCCCAATTTTTTTGGGCGACCGTCTATTTTTACTCCGCAACGAGATTTACTATTGAGCAGCGCCCATAAGCAGATGCCCAATCTAATTTACAAAAAGACACACGCCCGGAATCAGACTCACAAAGCAGACTTGCTAAGAAGCACTTCTAACACCATGAAAAATCACTGCAGAGACATGTTCACTTAGAAATTTGCTTTGCCAAATATCAGGACTTCACTTTAAACAATATCTGCTATTTCCAAAAAAATTAAGAATGTGTTAAAAATAGTTTTTTTCAAGGAAATCGACACAGTAAAAATCTAGACTCCCGTGCAGTGTCTTTGGCCGATATAACTGAGCAGGTGCAGAACACATTTTAGGTGTTTGCTTTTTAGCCACTGCCCAATAGTAAATCTCAGTGTGGATTCCTCTGACAGCCGGGACTCGGTCGCGTCTATTGTGTTTAACAAACAGCACTAGGCATATCTTTATGTATTCTAATTAGATTTCCTTAGTTCTAGTGATTCTATTTTTGTTTCTTATCCTTTATAATTATTTCTGTAATGATTTTACTTATTTCGAAGGTCTAGATAATATTTATTTTGACAGCTGAATGTAAAAATAAAGGTCCGCAATAAATTTTTTTTTAAAAAAACAGAGTGGGTCCCCCCTCTCATCCTTACCAAGCCCTTCAGGTCTGGTATGGATATTAAGGGGGAACTCCACGCTGAAATTAAAAAAAAAAAAACAGCGTGGGTCCCCCTCAATATCCATACCAGACCCTTATCCGAGCATGCAGCCCGGCAGGTCAGGAAAGGGGGGGGGGACGAGCGAGCGCCCCCCCCCTCCTGAACCATACCAGGCCACATGCCCTCAACATGGGGGGGTGCTTTGGGGCAGGGGGGGCTCCCCCCCAAAGCACCTTGTCCCCATGTCGATGAGGACAAGGGCCTCTTCCCCACAACCCTGGCCGGTGGTTGTGGGGGTCTGCGGGCGGGGGGCTTATCAGAATCTGGAAGCCCCCTTTAACAAGGGGGCCCCCAGATCCCGCCCCCCCCCACGTGAAGGAGTCTGCGGTACATGGTCCCGCTACTACTTCACAAAAAAACAAAGTGTAGTGTAAAAAAACACAGTACAGGGTCTTTGACAAGTCCTTTATTAAAACAATGTCCCCCAAAGTAGATCCAACGTCAATCGCGGCGGCGGCGGTGACCCAAAAAAAAAAAAAAGTTCTGCTCACATCGGAGGCTTCCAGCCTTGTGAAGAAAAGGATAGCTGACATTTCTTATATAGGTATGGGGCGGGGCCAGCCGGGGACATCATCCGAGTGACCCGCCCATGTCACATGCTTGCTGTTCCCGGCTGGCCCCGCCCCATACCTATATAAGCAGTGTCTCCTGCATTCAGCTAGCTAGTTAGCCTCAGTGGAGAGACAGGGTGACATTTCTCAAATAGGTAAGGGGCGATGATGATGTCCCCGGCTGGCCCCGCCCCTAACCTATTTAAGAAATGTCAGCTAGCCTTTATTTCAGACGGGTGGAAGCCTCCGACGAGACTGGAACTTTTTTCTTTTTTTTTCTTTTTTCGGTTCGCGCCGCCGCCGTGATTGACGTTGGATCTACTGCGGGGGACATGGTTTTAATAAAGGACTTGTCAAAGACCCTGTACTGTGTGTTTTTTTTTTTTACACCACACCTTTTTTTTTTGAATGAGTCGCGGGACCATGTACCGCAGACTCATTCACGTAGGGGGGGCGGGATCTGGGGGCATCCTGATTCTGATAAGCCCCCGCCCGCAGACCCCCACAACCGCCGGCCAGGGTTATGGGGAAGAGGCCCATGTCCTCATCGAAATGAGGATAAGGTGCTTTGGGGGGAGGGGGAGCCCCCCCTGCCCCAAAGCACCCCCCCATGTTGAGGGCATGTGGCCTGGTATGGTTCAGGAGGGGGGGGCGCTCGCTTGTCCCCCCCCCTTTCCTGACCTGCCGGGCTGCATGCTCGGATAAGGGTCTGGTATGGGTATTGAGGGGGACCCACGCTGTTTTTTTTTTTTAATTTCAGCGTGGAGTTCCCCCTTAATATCCATACCAGATCCGAAGGGCTTGGTATGGATGGGAGGGGGGACCCACGCTTTTTTTTTTTTATTCTTTTGCAGTAAAGGAAATTATTTTACATTCAGCTGTCAGTGGGGAACCCCGCTGACAGTTGAAACATTAACACATGGCTGTCGCTCCTACAATCCCTCATGAGTTATGTTATCAACTCATGCAGCATTTTAGTAGCGAAAACCAATGCAGCGCTCATGTTTCAGCTGTCGGCGGAGTTCCCCACTGACAGTTGAATGTAAAAGTATTGCAGGGAATTATAAACAATTTTTTAAAAACCCGGCGTGGGGTCCCCCCTCCCATCCATACTAAGCCCTTCGGGTCTCGTATGGATGTTAAGGGGTAACTCCACGCTGAAATTAAATAAAAAACAGCATGGGGTACCCCCCAAAATCCATAACAGATACTTATCCGAGCATGCAGCCCGGCAGGTCAGGAAGGGGGCGGGACGAGCGAGCACCTCCCCCCCTCCTGAACCATACCAGGCCACATGCCCATACCAAATTATTCAAACATTTGTAAACAGACCAATTAACTGAAATGGTTTGGCATTTGTACCCCAAATATGACATTCCCTGAGGCGTTGGTAAACCGAGGTACGCCTGTATTAGTATTGCAATCCTTTGTATTGGGATACATAGAACCAACATACATCTGAATTGGCAACATAGCACAACATTTGTGTCACATTGGAGATATCTGGCTAGTTACACTGACCTTGCCCAGGGACCTAGGATTGATTCACAACACAGAAATACAGGCAGGGTTAGCAATGTAGCTCCGTGGATTAGTGGTTAGCACTACTGCCTCACAACTCTAGGGTTGTCGGTTTGAATCCCAACCACGGCAAGGAAGTAGCATGATCTCCGTGTGTGGCTGTCTTCAAATAGATGTTCTGGTAACATCTTTGCTTTCTGTCTAAATGATCCCTAAAATGTGAATTAGAATGAGGCCTTGTCTGTTGAAACACCTTCAAAGCTGCACCTTATGTGAATGTCATACAATGGGATAAGATAAGGGCCTGGACCACTCATAGATTTGATAATGATGGTTTACACTCCATCCACTTTTGTGAAGGATTTGGCAAGCAAAGAGCTGACAGAGAGAGAGAAGAGCGAGCCAGTGAGATGAAGAAGACTGAGCGAGAGATACATACTGAAGAGTGATAAAGAGAGACATACAGAAGAGTGAGCGAGAGCGAGCCAGTGAGACAAAGAAGAGTGAGCGAGAGATACATACTGAAGAGTGATAAAGAGAGACATACAGAAGAGTGAGCGAGAGCGAGCCAGTGAGACAAAGAAGAGTGAGCGAGAGATACATACTGAAGAGTGATAAAGAGAGACATACAGAAGAGTGAGTGAGAGAGAAAAGACTTGGTTGGTGAATCCACACATCAAACTTGTCACAAATACTGGCATGGATTTTTCCACCAAATACAAAGCAGACCCTTATCCCAGCAGGCAGGTACCGCACGCCTTCAGAGATTTATTTCCTTTGTTGATTTACCTGCTTCGTTCACACTAGATGCAATTGAAAATTACTCTTTAAGTTGCCAATTTTACTGTGTTTTCTAGAGAATTACTAACTAGTTGTGTTTTCAGTTGTGTGTAGCATTGCGATTTCTATTTGAGTCTAGATGTTAAACTGCTAATAAATGGCCAAAATTTTCAAATACCTTTGAACTCTCGCTGCAACAAATGGCGTATGTTAATACACTCACATTCACATTCATTATATCCAATATCAGGTACGATGTCAATTCACAAATCGCACCTGAAATTGCACACCCTGGATGTGACTTGTCATGTGATTGGCATGGCCAGCAGCTTGCCCTTTGCATGGCAAATTGCACACAATGTTACTGGGGGCTAACACCACTGTCACATCTAATCCGATGCAGCAATTGCCCAATTTACAGTGAAGTTGCACGAGTTCACAATCCAATTGGATGTGAACAGAGCCTACAGTGGCCAATAGGGTGCGACTTGGTCTACGATTTGCAAGTCGCCTGTCATGCCAATTGCATGGCAATCGCAAACAATGTTACTGGGGGCCACCCGGTCACATTAAAGCAGATTTCTAAGTGGTGTTATTGACACCACAGTGACATCATGAGACTTGCATAGAAGTTGCATGATTTCAAAGTCGGGGTACATGGTGATTTCAAGTGCAATTTGCAAGACATTCGACACCGATCTCTCAGCAAATTGCATGAAAAGTAGTGTATTTATTACTCTATTATTACTTGCGGCTCCTACCAAGTTTGAACCACAGCAATATGAATGCTCCAATAGCGTGCACATTGAGTGGGACTTGGCATGTGATTTGCACAACATACAAGTTGTAAATCGTCTGCAAAGTCGCACCCTATTGTCTGCTATTAGAGCGACCACATGGGTGTGTTTCAAACACTGATTTCTTAAGTAGTACATGTTCTACTTTAGTGGTAATTTGCATAGAGATCTGTGTCAGATGTCTTGAAAATTGCATTGAAATGGTCAACTTTACTGTAAGTCGCATGATTTGTAAATCAGCTTTGCCCAGAGTGTAATGTTTGGTGATGTTTGATTTCTGGAGTGTTTTGCCAATTGATGGGAAATTCACCATACTAGTCAAATCGATTTGTCATTTTCAGTATTGCATACAGGATAAGGTCATGTGACTGTCTTAACTCATGCGAGAATCTGGAGGGAATTGTGACCATAGTAGCAATAAAGGTTCCAATTGGGGTTCCCTTTCACATCCCTGCTCAATGTTCTGTTGTATGCTGCACATGTACATTTCACTGTATATATCTTTCTGATTTGTGGGGCCTGTATACCAAGGGTTAATGCAGGTAGGAAGCGGATTCATCAAGTGAAAACACTTTCACTGACCAAATTAAGGTCGGTGGTGGGTGTGGCTTAATTGGGGGTGGGGCCTTGTTTGGCGCGATCTAAATACAACCTAGCTTATATAAAGAGGTGCAGTAGGGAGTGATTTGGCCTGTTACTAGGCCGGGTGGTTTGTGACTAAGTCCTTGCTTGTAGTGGTTTGGGGGGAAGAAGAGATTTTGTGCTGAATTGCCCCAGACACCACTCAGGCTGTGTTTGGAAGTGGGCTGGAAATGTTTGCATATTTTTGGCCTTGTAAAGTGTGTTTGTGTGTTATTGCACAATGATTGTTTTTTCTCTTTGCATTGAAAGCCTCACACATGTCAATCGTTTTGTTTAACCGTTTCAATACCGTGCAATTTTACACCTTCCTGCCCAGGCCATTTTTCAGGTTTCAGCGCTCTCACACTTTGAATGACAATTGCGCGGTCATACAACACTGTACCCAAACTAAAATTTTATCATTTTCTTCACACAACTAGAGCTTTCTTTTGGTGGTATTTAATCACCACTGAGGTTTTTATTTTTTGCTAAATTAACAAAAAAAGACCAAAAATTTTGAAAAAAAAACACATTTTTCTTTGTTTCTGTTATAAAAGTTTACAAATAAATAATTGTTCTTCATAAATTTAGGCCGAGATGTATTCTGCTACGTCTTTGGTGAAAATAACCCAAATTAGGATGTATTTTTTAGTTTTTAACAAAGTTATAGAGTTCACAAACTATGGTACAGATCTGAAAATTGATCAATCCTGAAGTACTGACGGCCAATCTAATTTCTTGAGGTCCAAGAATGTCAGAACAGTACAGATATCCCCAAATGACCCCTTTTTGCAGAGTAGACAGTCCGACGTACTTCATAAGAGGCATGGCGAGTTTTTTGAAGTTGTATTTTTTTGTCATAATTTTTCGGAAAATGAAAAAATGAAAAAAATTATTTTCACTATTTTTTTTTTTACATACTGTCACCAGTGCAGTACAGCGTCATCATATAACTGGCATGGCGGTGAACAGGGACACTGACTGGTGACAGTATGAAAAAAATATATATATTTTTTTTTTTTTTTTTTATTATTATATTTAATTTTTTATTACATTTTTTTTTATTTTTTTTAAGATTTTTTTTCATATTTTACTATGACCAAAATAGTACAATGTTACCATAGTAACATTGTACTACTTTGGGTAAGTGATCAGTATTTTGTTTTTTGTTTTTTTTACACAATTTGCTTATAGCAAAAAAATACTTTGCTATAAGCAAGCATTTACCTGAATGAAATCGATTCATTCAGCTTTTTTTTTTGTGCTTAGCTGTGATTTGGTCACAGCTAATCACATGACATGTGCATGTGATTAGCTGTGACCATTCACAGCTAGGCACTAGTATACAATGGATGGCATCATGAATGAAGCCATCCATTGTATACAACTGTCATGTGACCTGCTGTGATTGGTCACAGCAGGTCACATGGTACCAGCAACGGGAGCCGGTACTCGGATCTGTCATCGGCCGTGTCCGAGGTGCACGGCCGATGACAGATCGCACTGCTGCGCCGCTCTGCACTAGCGCAAACGGCGCATGTGCGGGAGCACGCCAAATGGCGTGCACCCGGAATGCAGATACATATCTGAAGCCGCCAAACGGCCATTGGCCGGGCGGCTAATGGTTAAAATCTGCTCTTGTTTTAATTTTTGCTTGCTTATTTAGACTCCAATGCATTTTTCTGACAAACCTGCTGACAAATGTATGTAGGGGATTTGTAGAGGTGGGAGGGGTTTTTTTTTTATTTCACATATGTCTTGTTTTCTTGATATTTTGATCTGTAGACTTTTTTGTGAATGGCTCTTTATACTAAGTGATTGTGTAAGTAAATTTTATGTGTACAAAAATGTTGCTTGATTCATCTTCCCCTTTGTTTCCTGCTATAACCTGAGCACGCACAGTTCATTAGAAGTATCTTTAGATTGTAAGCTCTTATGAACAGGAGTGTTTTATTATCACCACATCAATCCTATTCTTTTTGTGACTCACACCAAGATATTGACTGTACCTACTTGTTCCTGCTGACCAAATAAATGAAGATATATTTGATCAATAAATGTTTGACCGATGTTTTTGTGTTTATTTTATGTTCAATATATGAACAACCTTAATAGTTACTTTGTATACTTCTATAATCTGCTCAAATGTAGCTTGTAAGAGCGTGAATATGCAAGTGTGTGCAAACTGGCTTTTTCAAAACAAAAAAAAAAAAAACCCCTCTTGCACCACAATATTATGTACCAATGAATACGTCACATTCACTGTGCAGCCAGCTACAGGTTTTCTACAATTTGATTTACAGTAATAAAATAGTCCACACTGTGTTGATTTTTGGCCTTTGGCAACAAATATATATATTAGCCAAGGTTAAAGAAAAAATTCAATGAGAAACACATATTCGCGAAAGCTAACATAGTCGTGCATACAAATGCGCGATTGCTAACAAACATTCGTGATTGCTGCCATTAAATGCGCGATCGCGAACAAATAAATGCCAAACAGCTGTCCCCATGGCACTCGAGCGGCTGTCCTCCCGGAAGTGCGTCATCACGTTCGCGCGGACCCGGAAGTGGCTGTGGGGAGTGTAAGTGGGTGAGAGTGGTTGGAGGATTCTGTGTTTCTTTGTATTTTTTTGCAGTTTGATTGGCATTTGGACATGGCAAGACAACAGTTCGCAACTGAGGAGATGATCCTTATATGTAAAGTAAGTGTGGCCATTGCAAATATGTTCATAACATGTGAGGGACAGGTAATTGCAATTTTTTGGGTGGGGCCTAGCAGAATCTCACTTGGTGCACATGCTACTTATCTGTACATTAGCTCCTGGGTATTGATGGGTCAATGATATTAACCACTTGCCTGCTGGGTACTCATACCCCCTTCCTGTCCAGGCCAATTTTCATCTTTCTGCACTGTTACCCTTTGAATGACAATTGTGCGGTCATGCAACATTGTACCCATCTTAAATTTATATCAGTTTTTTCAGACAAATAGAGCTTTCTTTGGGTGGTATTGACTTGCTGCTGTGTGTTTTACTTTTTGCTCGATAAACCACAAACTATCATATAATGAAAAAAAAACAAAAACTTTCTATAATAACATTTGGTAAACCGGTAATTTATCAACACTGATGTGCGTTGATGAGGCAGCACAGGTGCGTGGCACTGCTGGCTACAGGTGGGCGGAACTGGTGGGTGGCACTGATCATCAGTGCCCTGATGATCGGTGCCGATCCCTGCTCTGATAACTGCTGGTTCTTGGCAGTACTTTCCCCACATTCTGACAGCGTGAGGAAAGTGCAGCCAAGACCCGGCAATCGCATTTCCCTGTGATCAGCGTGTCATTGGACATGGCTGATCACATGGTAAAAAGCCACTGTGATTGACCTTTTACCACATCACGTGATCAGCTGTGTCCGTAGGACACAGCAATCACGGAGATCGCTGGGGGTGCGTAGGAGAGCGCGTTCTGCCAGGACGTCATATGACGCCCACCCAGAACTGGCTGGACGCAGTGTAGCGTTATTAGGCTATCTGCGGTCGGCAAATAGGTAACCAGCTAGGCCTTCATGGTTAATCTTTGAATATCTGGACATGTATACTGCATATAATGCATTACATTCTACAATGTGTTGGTGTACACGGTATTACAGTGTACAAAGTATTACAGTGTGCAATGCGTTGCTGTATCCTGCATGACAGTGTACAGTGCATTACAGTCTACAACAGGGGTCCTCAAACTTTTCAAACGGGGCTAGTTCACTGTCCCTCAGACCGTTGGAGGGCCGGACTATAGTTTAAAAAAAAAAATGAAAATGGTCATCTCCTGTACTGTGCCCCATCATTGGTGTCAGTGGGTGAAATAGTGCCCCATCATTGGTGTCAGTGGGAGGAATAGTGCCCCATCATTGGTGTCAGTGGGAGGAATAGTACCCCATCATTGCTGTCAGTGGGAGGAAGAGTGCCCCATCATTGGTGTCAGTGGGAGGAATAGTACCCCATCATTGGTGTCAGTGGGCAAAATAGTGCCCCATCATTGCTGTCAGTGGGAGGAATAGTGCCCCATCATTGCGGTCAGTGGGAGGAATAGTGCCCCTTCATTGGTGTCAGTGGGAGGAATAGTACCCCATCATTGGTGTCAGTGGGAGGAATAATGCCCCATCATTATTATCAGTGACACCAATGATGGGGCACTATTCTTCCCACTGACAGCAATGACACTTTACTAGCTGACCCCTGTTCCAGCATGGTGCTGCTGCAGCCAGCATACCTGGTTGCAGCAGTACCATCTGCACGGCACACCTGTCAGCTGTCCTCCTTCCTTTACTTCGGCCTCTCCCTCCCTTGATTTTCGTGTGGCCGCTCGGCTCCGCCTCCTCGCCAGTGATTGGCCGCCTGTGTGCCTTTCCTGAGCTACAGTACTGGCGCCCAATCACCGATGAGGAACGTGGTCACTGTACAATGGAGAAAGGCTATCAATTGTGTCTAGGTAGAAAACAACCTCAGAAATAATGTACGGTTTGAACGTCTATATAATATATAA
Organism: Staurois parvus; assembly: GCF_062004578.1. Lineage (NCBI taxonomy): Eukaryota > Metazoa > Chordata > Amphibia > Anura > Ranidae > Staurois > Staurois parvus. The sequence goes on along the minus strand of NW_028318771.1, from coordinate 545,336 downwards.
CCATACTAATGCAATGACTTGACCACATTTGTTCTTTTTTTTGCAGGGGATGCCGGCTATCCGCAGCTGATGTGGCTGATGGCTCCAGTCAGGTACCCCCAGAGCCTGGCCCAGAAAAATTATAACAAGGCTCACGTCAAAACAAGAGCCATCGTGGAGCAGACCATCGGGGTGCTGAAATCCCGATTCTTGTGTTTGGCCAGGCCTGGAGGTGAGTTATTATACTCTCCTCAGAAGTCTTCCAGGATCATCCTCACCTGTTGCCTCCTACACAACATCTGCCAGGCGAGGAATAATTCCTGGGAGACTTCTGAGGAGAGGGAGCCGGAAGTCCGTCAGCTGCGGGTGTCCAAAGGTCCAATACGGATGATGGGATGGCCACGCGAACTGACCTGATCACCCGCTACTTCACATGTACGTATTCTACCATAGGTAGAGAATAAATTTGTTGCAGTTGCAATCGATTGGGTCCTTGTTTTGGTCTTGAACAATCGTTATCTTAAATTAAGTTATATCTTTTCAATCCATGGAATTGTCTAGTATATCTGAGGTGGGAAAATATTAATCTTAGTAACAAACTACAATATTACCAAGAATAATCCACACAAGGATGGCCAAATACAGGTCTTATTTATTGAACAAGAAAGTAAGTTTGACAGAGCATATAGAAATTGGAGAGCAAAGATTAGACCTAATGTAAGTTCGTCCTCCAAGTTGGAGGTTTTCCATTTGATTTTTCCAACAATCAAACTCAGCAGATATCAAAAAGGTAGCTGCTGACTTGTCAAATACAGACACTCAACGCTCCCTCCATCCAGCAGGGTACTCACCATGACTGGTTTTATCAGCCATCTTCTCGCCCTGGCACCACCATCTTCAATGTGTGCCCCTGTCTGTGACAGCTTTTGGCTTCCTAAGCAGGTGCCCACTACACATGCTTGAGTAGCGCTGCACTTTGGGAATGGTCCCGTAGTCTTCAGGGACCAGACACCTCCAAGAAAACAACAGAGGGGGTAGTAGGGCAATTTACAATTGCAGCACAAGCGGGAGCAGGTACCTGTCCCATTCAAAGACTCTATACACAAAGGTGACCAGGAGCGGGAGACTTGCCTTAAAGTTGAAATTCCCCTTTTGGGTGGAGCTCAGCTTGAAGTGTCTTTTCTATCACTGGCTCAAAAATGGTAAGAGGGGCCAAATCTGCCAATGAGATTTATACTACTCGAAAGCCAACACCCATTCAATGCTCGTGAACCAGCCCATATTGTTCTCTGGCCAAGAAGTTAAAATTTTTAAATTAGAAGGGGGCATCACTTTCAAACCCCAGGAAGTCCTTTGCTACCGTGAACCCTACAAGAAGTAAGTGATTTGCTCCTCCAGGGGGGCCCACTGTATTGGCAGGAATCTTCATGTCCCAGGGCAGCATCACAGGCCACGTGGGTCACACTTTTGGGTGCAGAAAATCAGCTATTTTGCACAGTCACACCACTCGTGTCTGTGCTCCGGCTTTTTTCCCTCCCTAAATCACAGGGGTGACCTATGCAAGAACATCCTTTGCTACAAGAGGTCACTAATGGTAAGTCATCTCACAAACACCCTGCAGAATCAACTGATTTGCTTGTTGCCTTGCAACAGCCGTAAATGGCATGTTTGCAGACTCTCCCTCCCACGGACACAGATGTTAACCACATGCCCTCCTGAGGATTTCACCCCTTCCTGACCAGGCCATTTATAGCATTAAAGCAATGCGTTACTTGAACTGACAATTGTGTGGTCATGCAACACTGCCCCCAAATGAAATGTAAATCCTTTGTATCCCAGAATTTGAGCTTTCATTTGTAGAAATTTTGTGACCTGTGTGTTTTGTAATTACTTGCGGTAGATCACCCAAGCCATTCACTTTTGTGACTCAAGCAATCTTTCTCCCTTTTTGAGATTAAACATGTCCATTTCTGTAGTGCAATATGTATTCTGCTCCATGTCTTTGCTGCCTAAAATCACAATACATGTACATTTTGTTGCTGCTGTGAATGTTCGAGTGCCTACAAATGGCAGACTATATCCTGTTTTAATGGTGTTATTTGTATTAGTAATGGTGGGGAGCAGCAATTTATAGCAGGACTGCGGCAGACATTATTGCCACTGGGGGGAATTAACTTGCTGTCCCTGACATCCCCAGTGACACCAAAACAGTGATCACTGCTGACCAAAAAGCACTGGCACTGTACTAATGGCACTGGACAGGAAGGGGTTAACATGTGGGGCGAGGCAAGGGTTACCTGTGTGCTGTTTTACTCTGTGCTGTGTCTGTGTGCTTCACTGTAAGGACACTGCTTAGGATGGCTGTGCTGGGCACATCCATCCAAAGCAGTGTGCACAAGCTGACAGGGAGGAGAACTGTCTTGTTTACATGCAGTTATCCTCCCCATCAGAGATGCTCGGGAATCATCGGGCACAGCCGAGTCATCAGTAGCAAGGACCCAGTGATTGACAGCCGAGGAAAAATGGCAACACGGCCAAGATACGAGCACCCATGATGCCCTGTAGCAGGATATTGGGTAGAGGGTGGGTGCCAAGCATTAGTTGCCATTTTAGCCAGTGTGTAGTCAACATGACAAGTTGTCCTGGCCAATCACACATTACATGAAGAAATGCTGTGGCTTTGGGCAAGAGAGTGAAGAGGAAGTAGAACAGCTGGCCAGTTGGGCCTATTGTCTGTGCCACCTGTAGATTTCTGAAGGAAAAAACCTCTGCTATGTATCTAAATGTGTTTATTTTTCTTTCAGCTGATTAACTGCTGGAGGAGAAGGCACATGGAGACCCTGGGAAGCCTGTTGCAATTCGCTGTCTGACGTCACAGGTGGGTTTGGAAACGTGATCTTAACAATTGTTCCAAACTACAATAATTAACATGTAAGACTAATGCCGGCCATAGACGGGTTGAAAATCAGATAATTTTTAGAACGTTGGTAACGTCGGCCCATCGAACAATCGATTTTTCTTTTTGGGTTTTTTATTTTGAAGATCAGCCAATTTTCAACCCGTCTAAGGACTGCTTTACCTGCTCTGAACAGCCGCTTACCACAGAGCAGCCAAGATCATTCATTTAGCTGCTCCCATGCCAGCATTCCTTGGCCCCTCTCTCCTGTCCATTGCTCCCCGAACAAGCACCTTGTTTTGGTGTGAACCCAAGAAGACTCCTTCATGAGCCACGTAGACCAGAGAGACAAGCTTTTCAAGCACATCATGAAATCAGGATGGGGCTCCACTTCAAGTAAGCATTAGTGTGCCTGGGGGAGGGGGGGACCTTGGGCCTTTCCAAACACAGTAGATGCTCCAAGAATGTTTCCTTCAACTCTTGAAATGGTTAAAAAGGAAAGACACTCTAGATAGCCTGCACTGAGAATTGACTGTCATGATGACGTGTCAATGATTATTTGCTCTCATTTTTCAGGAGTGGTACTGCTTGCGGTTGAAGCTGGTAGAAATCCACCTTCACGTCCTCCACTCACCTTCACTTGTGGCCAGTGGATATTTTGTGGCCGCAGGCAAGAATTGGCATCGAGGACCTGCATAAAGACCCTGGCATGCCAGAGGTGGTTTGGAAGCAGCACAGCAATTTGACCATCCCTTTCCTCTATGTTGGTTTTAGGGGTGCAGAATTGCTTCTCGTTCGTGAACGGACTGTCGCCGGATATCAGAGTCCCCATATTTTCAAGATATGTTTTAGCCATGTTGGCTTATTTTTATGTTGAGTCAATTAAAGACTATTTTTTGTTACCTTAAAAAAGTGTCAGATCCTCTTGATTGTATTCCCGAGACTTAAGATTGCCAGATAATATGCAATCTGAGGAAAAGTCAGTGCAATGTCCTCCACAAGTAGCTAAAGTCTGTCATAGGAGGACCTACCAGAACAATGCATTCATTTGGAGTGGGCCAGGCCCATACAGTACATCATGGAGGCTTGCTATGAAGGAACATTAATGTTTGGATACTTGAGCTCATGTGGTTTGTTTCCAAATATTTCTGCCCATTGCAGCGTATTGACTATTGCAGCTCAATAAAGATCAGGCATACAGAAAAGTGTACCTTGTCCATAGAATAGCCACTGGGAGGTCCTATCTGGGCACACAGATCTGGCCTATGCATAATTGTGGAAAATGCCAATTCAGTCTGCTTTATAATATGAAGGGGTTAGTTCATCCTTGCTTCAGGGGAAACATTACAACGAATTTTGTTATTTTTCATAGGAAAACGTGGCCGATCCCTAGATGCATTGAGGTACATAGCAGAGGTTCAAGATACTCCATAGAAGAACTTATTGTTCTTCCTAACTATACAGGTGGCACAGACACAAACATACACCCAGGGCCACTGTTAGATATCACGGGGCCCCATACAGCATACCTGACAGGCCCCCACCACCAGAGAAAATATCCAAATTATATATATGGTAAAAATACACATTTTCTTCATGGACACAATCACAAACAAATTCCTGTTCAATCCAAATGATAAACCTGTACTGAGTTAATAAATCAAACGTTGTGTAATTGAGGGCTCATTCACATGGGTGCTGTGGCCTGTAGAGTGTGAATCAGTGTTAGGTTGCATGCTAATGGCGACAGCCACAAAAACCAATGTTACACTATGTGAATACTGCAGATCCTAATTTGACAAGCATATGGTTGCAGGTGTACAGCCCTGAACACACAGTGAGCATTCAGGGCCACTTCCCCACGCCTTCACACTTGTCAGATTAAAACCTGTGTTCATATAGCTGCTGTGTCCCCATAGTGTAACAGGTGGCTCTAGCCACATAAACAACCCACTCATTCATGCTGTACAGGTCAGAGGACCTGTGTGAATGTGGCATTTTGTGTTTGTTATATTTATTTTTTCCCAAAGCCCATTGAATTCAATGGGCTGCTTAACATGTGGAAACATGCCAAAATACTGCAGGCATGTTATTTTCCAAGTGTGTCGCACCTAACCGCACAGTAGTGTGGTGCCATGCGTTTTTGTGGCTGTGAATGGGGCTGTTTTTAATAGACGTGTGTAGGTGCAATAACGTTTTCATCATGGTACCTGCGCACATCTACAGAGGGCATTGCATTTCTTTGCTGTGCTGGAAAATGTGTGTTCTTGCATGCGTTTCTGCACCACCAATGGTGTGAACAAGTCCTAAGGGCCGGTTCACACTATAGAAACAGTCTAGATGTGTTCCTGATGGGTTTTTTTCATGCCCTTTTGGCATGCATGTTTAGTGTGTTCCAGTACATTTTGGATGCGTTTTGGACATGTTTACATTGCATTTTTGTATCCCTTCCACTTATTTTTTTCTATTTTCTTTGTATTCAATGTAGTTAGGGACATGTGCGTTTTAGTACATTCAAGGACGTTTCAATGTGTTCCAGTACAGTTCTGTGCAGAAACAATGCAGCGTGGTCAACTTTGTTTACAGCACCTGCAATGCACTAAAAATGCAAGCGCTGATGTGAACTATGACATTGACAACCACATAACCTTTCTGTGCGTTTGTGATGCTGAAAAAGCAACTGAAACACATGTAGTGTGAACTGGCCCTAAAGGTTATTAGAGGTCAGGGAACGGGACTGACCAGGAATTGTGAATTCAATCAGACTAGTGGTGAAATACAATCAGCAATTGTATAATAATGTGAGATCTGAGCTGTAGCTGATAGAAAATGAGACACATTTACTTGATCAGTAAATAGATAGTTAAAGAGTGGGGCGGTGATCCATAGATTTGCATATGGGACAAGTGATGATGGGGTGGGGGAGGGGGTCAAGTTGTATAAGGAGAAAGATTTAAAAGAGAAAAAAGTTACAATGAAATATACACGGCATGAAACTTGCACATTTCCTAATTGGCAGAAGAACAGTACATAATTAACATTCATCCACTTTCTAGTCATTAGGCAAAGTCATAATTGATTGATCAATATTCCTGGCACTGACACAACCCAGAAAATTGATCTCCATTTTTTGGGATGTACATGACTGGGATTAGAACCCACGACCCAAGTGCTGTAAGTTCTGAGCTCTAACCACTAAACCACTGTGGGAGACACAGTTTAAGCTATAATGTAGAATAGTTACATTGTTTAAAAATTATAGAGCGAGCGCTGGTCAAATGATATAGACTACTAAAATGGTATTACACAAGATAAATATAACCACGAACAGTAGTGCATGAACTCGTGAAAGGTCATCCACCCTTGTGACAGTGTACTACACTATTGAGCACCTTTCTGGCTCCTGTGGCTGAGCTAATTCCTCCCCAGGACCATTTGGGCACCCACCCTGATGGATGGATGGATGGATACATCATTGTTGCAATTCTTTGCACTTTTTGGTTTTTACATGCGTTCATTATTGATCACATGCATTTATAGCGCTGCACTTGTCTTTAACATAGAATAGTTACGTGATTAAAGAGAATGAAGATATATAATTATATTGGGAAATTAGAAGTATATAAATTATTTGAGATATAAGTGTGAAAATGTTTAACATTTGAATATAGAATGTATGACATTAATTAGTAAATGCATTAGTTTCCTGATCATTTTGGAGAAACAGCAAAAAAAAAAAAGAAAAAAAAATAGAAAATTCTAATACAGGTGTACTATTTATTACATTCTAAAGATTCTCTTTTGCTATCAGAAAAACTCCAATATTAATAAAGCCCGCGCTTGTGCGCCATGTAACGAACATATCCGGTATTGCACCTAAAAATGTGCCAGACGGGATACCACATTTACTAATAGCAAAGTAGACGCTCGTTAATGAGCTTGCTAGACGCTGCTCAGACGACTGATTGATTGAACTGAGTCTGCCTGAATGGTCAGACTCTGCTAGTAGACTCATATCTTAGTGAATCAGGGCCATCATATCCATATGACAACAGTAGTCCAGTAAATTTATCATAATATTGTTATAGTTACAAGCTATTGATATTTATTCTGCCTCTGTAAGGCACCTTTCACACAGTGCAGAATCCGTTTTAATCCGCTTGCTCAGCAGGGAATCTGTTCACTGATCCCCCGCTGAGCAGACCGGAGTAGGTGGATGACCAGTCCATGTCCGCACCGCTTATGCAGAGCAGACACAGACACAGCCCGCTTCACTCTATAGGTAGTTGAATGTAAATGGACTGGCTGTCTGTTCATGTCTGAATGCCACCTCATTGGCTAGACGGAAGCAGAACGGATCCCCTTCCATTTATTTTTAGCAGGGTGTAAACAGACGCAAGTCTCCATAGAGGTGAAGGGAGGGTCACACAGCTAGTGTGAAAGGGGCCTTATCATTAAAACTCATGTCATGTCAATCAAGGCCTATTTTGTTTATCAATAAAGCCGAGTCATTCACCAACTGAGTGAAGTATAAATATACTGTAACTCTGAACATCACAGATTACGTCTGATACTCCAAATTTGGAGTCAGTGGTCCAGGTAACTAGTACAATATAGCATGAGGGAATAAGAATAAGAAAATAAAAGGAAAACCAAAAAGAATTTAAGGGAGGTGGTCAGGGATGGAATTAGAGGAACTTCCCCAATTCCACCTTCTACCAACATACGGTACATTCTTTGGTTGCCTGTGGGGCGCCATATAGACAGTACCTAATGCAGAGAGGTATCAGAGTGCTATGTTACCTCTGTACACTTGCACCTGGCATTGCCTGTCGTGCAGAGTAATCTATTGATCACTCTACCTGACCAGGAGATCACTCTGCCCACAGGGATAGTGAAGTTCTGGTCCAACATGGAGGGAGAAAGCTGTGTGGGAGTCTGTGTTCAAATAACGTACACCAGCAACCGTGTACACAGTGTGGAAGTGCAGGAAAGTGCTTAATATATATCGTGATAACACTAGAAGCCATAATTTATGATGGATTAATATGGCACCATTTTTTGGGCTTTATTTTTTTATGAAAGGACTGTTGTTTTGTTTTTTGTTCAAATAAAGACATTTTTCAAAAGTCTGGCCCCTTTATTTTTTCAAATGTAACCTTTTAGTGAATGGAATGGTATAAGTACCCCTTACTCATTCACAAGGGGGGCAGCATCAAGGTGCCCCCTTATTTAAAGGGGTACCCTGAGCCCACCTGCCCACAGACCCCACAACCACCCAACCACGGTTGTGGGGAAGAGGGTCTTGTCCACACTGGCATGGGAAAACTGTCCCAATGCCAAGGGCACGTGGCCTGGTAAGTCGCAGGGAGGGGGAGGGCCCCCCTTTCCTGCCAGGCCTGTGCTCGGATCAAGGGTCTAGTAGAAATTTAGAGGGGACTCCACACTTCCCCCCTCCATTTGTTTGGGGTGGAGTTCCACTTAAAACTCCCACCAGGCCTAAAGGGCCTGGTAGGAGTTTTAAGGGGAACCCCATGCTCTTTCCCCCCCATTTTTGGAAGATGGGGTTCCCCTTAAAAGAACTAAAGGGCCTGATATGGCTTTTAGGGGGAACCCCACACACTTTAAAAAAATTTTTTTACTGTGGGGTTCCTTCTAACCTTCCTACCACACTTAAAGGGCCTGATATGAACTAAGAGGGGGACTGCAGCTGTTTCTCTTTTTTATGTATTTTTTTTTTATATTATTATTTTTATTATTATTATTTATTTAAATATTTTGGGGAGAGTATTTTCCCTTCTGTCTTTGGCAGTGTAAGCAGCCTTATATAGTGTGGGGTGGGGACTGTGCACTGCGAGAGCACAGTGGATTGTGGTGTGTTTGGTGGGTGAGCAGTTGGTGGTGCCTTCACACCGTGAGGATTGGACCCTGCTCTAAAATTTCAAATTATATGCACCTGTCACACAGTGTGTTGAAAAATGGGCCTTGTATGTTGGTGCCTCTACACTGTAACCCCTTACAGTTACTATGGATAAGCGAAGGAATTGGCACTGCTCTAAAAAACTGAAATTATATGCACCTGTCATACAGGTGTGGAAAAATCGGGCCTTGAATGTTAATGATGGCTGAACACTCTAACCCCTTACAGTTACTCTTGGTGAGTGCAGGAATGGACCCTGCTGTTAAAAATTGTTAAAAATTAGAAAGAATGTAAAAAATGTCAATTAGATACACCTGTCAAACAGGTGCAGAAAAATTGGGTCTTAGGTGTTGGTGGTGCCTTAACACTCTAACTCCTTGCAATTACTCTTCATGAGTGCAGGAATGGCCCCTGCTTTAAAAAATTGTTACAAATTAGGAAAAAAAATTGTAAAAAAGTTAAATTACATGCACCTGTCAAACAGGTGCAGAAAAATTGGGCTTTGGATGTTGGTGGTGCCCTAGACCAAAAACATCATTGGAAGCTAGCATAATCAGGAATAGGATAGGCAGCATAGGTATTCTTTAAGGGATCCCAGATCCCTAACAAATGTAATCAGTTACATTAGCATCAGGGGCTTGATAGCTGCTGTTGATCCAGAACTGATTATTTTTGATAAATGTCAGCCGGTCAACGGAGTCTGTGGACAGATGCACTCTTTTATCCATCACAGAACCTCCAGCAAAACTGAATGTCCATTTTGAAATAGCACTGGATGCAGGACAGGCCAGTAGCATGATTGCATATTGAGCAAGTTCTGGACAGTGATCCATCCTCAAGACCCAGTAACCCAGTGGATCCTCAGTGGCCTTCTCCACCGCTCTTCGTTTGACTGAACAAAGCCTCAGAAACACATTGTCTAGGAAATGGTAACCTCCTAGTGCCTGGAAAGGTGTTACACAAATTTTTTCTTCAAGGCGTCCTCAAGATGTTTCATCCTCGGCTCCCTCTGCAAAGGCAGGATGAGCTCTGTAACTTTACCCTTGTAATGTGGATCAAGAAGGGTTGCCAACAAATAATGATAACCTCTCCCCTAATATTATTATTATTATACAGTATTTATATAGCGCCAAAGGGTATGCTCAGCGCTGTACAGTAGCAAGGGGAACATAACATGAGACAAGACAGTAACGAGGGGTTAGAGGGCCCTGCTCTTTCGAGCTTACAATCTAGGAGGGAGGGGAAGGTGGTACAGGAGGAGATGGCTGTGGGGGATGGAGTGGTGGGTGGAGTGGAGGAGGTTAGTTGTTAGGTGAGGTCAGGTGTTAGGTGAGGTTGGGGTAGGCTTCCCTGAAGAGGAGGGTTTTCAGGGTGTGCCTGAAGGTGAGGAGGGTATGTGACAGTCTGATGGATTGGGGTAGGGAGTTCCAGAGGATGGGGGAAGTCCTGGAGAAGTCCTGCAATCGGGCGTGGGAGGAGGAGACCAGGGAGCTAGAGAGCAGGAAGTCCTGTGAGGAGCGGACATTTCAAACTACAAGCTCATTAAACACACATTGACAAGATAATAACAATGTAGTATAAAACCAGCAAATGTTCTTTTATTGTTTTTTCTATAGAACGTTTAGAGAACCTCTATCAGGTTTCTACAATCATGTTGGGGTGATTTCCCCCTCATTTTCTGTCCACTATAAACTAGACAGGAGACCTAAGTGTCCGCATTAGGCACGCTTTCAAGCAGTCACCATTTAAAACACACCTGCATTCAGAAAACATTGAAAACGTACATATTAAGGAATGTAGTTAAAGTTCATTTAAAGATGCAAAAAAAAAAACCTACCCAGACACACACGCTAATGGCCAACCACATGATCAGTCCCTAAGGCACTGGTCATGTGATCCTTGCCGGAGGATCTTACACTGCTTATTATTAGGCACAAGTAGCAGATGTGTCTATATTAAGCAGGCCATTGATGGGTTGAAAATCGGCTGATTTTTCGGCCGAAAAAAAAGACGCAGATTTTCGGATCGTTAGTGGGTTAATAGGTCGGCCGTTTTTTCGGGATTTTGGCACATTTTTTTTTATCGGTAAAGTTGGAAAACAAATCGGCCGATTTTCCCGATCGGCCGATTTTCACGGCAATGATCGGCAACTCGGCCGATCTTTTCACCGATAAAAAATCTGCGCATGAGCCGTGACCTGCAAGAAAAAGAAGAAAAGAAGAAGAAAAAGAAAAAGAATTCCAGTCCGCTATTATATTTGACATTAAAAAGTCTTGCGGTTGCAACATTGTATCTATTTGTATCCGAATAAAACCATCTGTATCCGAAATAGATACAAACAGATACAATGTTGCAATCGCTATACCCCCCAATGTCAACTACAATAACGGAGCTCTCTGCAGGGACAGAAGTAATACTCCGCTATTCTATTTGCCGGCCGTAGACGGGATGAAAATCGGCCAATTTTTTTACCGTTGGTGGTAACGTCAGCCGATTGAACGACCGATTTTTCATTTTTGTTTTTAAAAAACGGCCGGTTTTCGCCCCGTCTACGGCCTGCATTAGTCTTCCATTATCAGTCCCTCAAGATACCTAGCAGAGACCATGTGACTGACTCTGACGCAATTTTTTTTTTCTTTTTTGGCCACTCAAGTCACATTCACACACATCAGATTCTGTTTGGATCAGCTCACAGAGCAGGTGGATGACAAATCTACTCAGTTTCTGCAGAGCAAACACAGATAGAGCCCCCTCTGCTCTATGGAGGGCCAGGAGTAGAAGGACTTCTCTGTCCATTTAAACCTGACTACCCTCCAATCTGCTCCGCCTAAATGGAAGAGGATGGATCTCCTTACATTTTTTTTTTTAGCAGACCAGCTGGAGCCATTCACACTAGTGGTGCACCGAAATGAAAATTCTGGTGCCAAAACCGATACCGAAAATTTAGAATGCGTGTGGCCGAAAACCAAAATGTCTGCGTATGTGGGGAGGCCAATTTTTATTTATTTTTTTAAACTTATGATTTTATTGCTATCACATAGGGGATCAATATTCTCCTATGTGATAGCATATGAGTGACAGGTCCTCTTTGTAGGGGGGAGGAGTTGGGTAGAGGAGCAGTGGAGGGGCAGGAGAGGAGCAGTGTATACAGTGAGGGAGCAGTGTATACAGAGAGGCTCCCTCACTGGCTGGCACTACATCAGTGCTGGTTTTTAAACGCAATTACCGCCCTTTTCTTTTCCTCACTACATACAACAAATCCTTGGGTCATTTTGCAGGCTTTGCAGAATCAGGGAGCCCATGCAGCTTAAGTTTGAGGAGGCATGAGATACTGAGACTTCTGGGTCACTGAGCATGACACTGTCAGGAACTACCTCCTCCCAGCCACATACTATTCCTGGGGTTTCTGGGAACTGAAAACCATTCCTTGAAGACTGCTGTATGTTATCCTCTACTTCCATGCTGCCACAATCTTCCTCCTGTGTGTTCTGCGACCCTGCAGGAATTGTATCTGCATAAAGGTAGCCTTTAGAGGAAAAGACGTCCTCCTCTTCCTCCCAGCAGCCGAATACTGGCCGTGTATGACCGCCAAATATAGAAACAGGCTTTTCTGGCCTGCCTCAGAAGATCTTGTAACCCTGGGTACCTGTTGAAGAAACACTGCACCACCAAACTCGGCACATGTTCCAAGCATGGAACATGTGTCAAGTGTCCCTGTTGGAGGGTGGAGAGAAGGTTGGTGCCATTGTCGCATAAAACCATTCCTGGCTCAAGCTGCTGTGGCGTCAACCTCCTCTGAGCCTGGCCCCGACAGAACTAACAGAATCTCTGCTCCAGTGTGCCTTCTGTCCCCTAGACAGACCAGCTGAAGCACCACATGACATCCTTTATCCTGAATGCTTGTGTATCCCTTTGAACGCATGGGGAGCACTGCTGGTTCAGAGGATGATTCAGCACAACTGGCCATAGAGGAAGAGGAGGGGGTGGAGCAGACAGATGTGGCAGAATCACCACCAGCTTTTTGGAGGTGTGGTGGCGGAACAAGCTCCAGCACTGAACCCTGTCCTGCATCCATCCGAGCTGCCAAAAGAGTTACCCAGTGCGCCATGAAGGAAATGTAACGTCCATGACCATATCTGCTGGACCACATGTCAGCAGTAATGTGGACCTTGCTGCTGACCACCTTGTCCAACGAGGCCAAATCATTGCCTTCCACATGATGGTACACAGCTAGAATGGCCTTATGTGAAAAGAAATTTCTTATCTGAACATGCCACTATAGTACAGCACATTCTGCAAATTCACGGAAGCGGGCAGAGTCCACCAGATGGAAAGGCAGCAGTTGTAATGCTAGCAATTTGGCCAGCTAGCATGTAGACACTGAGCATGCGGATGGGTGGGACAGTTTTTTTTTTAAGGTTCAGCAAATGGGGTAGCGAAATTTGCCTTGTGAAGTCAACAGGTGGTGTACTATTAGTAGATTGGGTGCAAGGCACTGTGGCACTCATTGCTATACTATCATCCCATTAGTGGAGGCTGTTGAGAAGAATTGAGATATAGTAGGGGTAGATATCCCAGATGAGGGGCAAGAAGTCTGCATTTTTTATGGATGTGGGTCTTACTGGTTCTGTTGCCAATGGGCTGCATGGCAGGTCGTCATATGTTTTGTCAAGCATGTGGTGCCCAAGCAGCTGGTGTTTTGGCCACGCTTGATCCGATCAGACAGAGGCTGCAAACAGCAATGCTGCGGTCTCCTGCACATATGTTAACAAAATCCCACACCATTGAACTTTTGGAAGTCAGCAGTGCCCTGAACCTGTGGAGCTCTGTCGTATGATGCTATAGGGTGGCTGCCCTTATGCCTGCCCCTGGAACGACATCCTGCCTCATTGGAGTTGTACCTCCTCCTCACTTTCCTCCTCTGTTTTCTCAGGCACCCAAATACAGTCAGTGACCTTATCATCCCCTACCTCATCACTGGAGACAACTTGGTAGTATGCTGCGGCTGGGGGAACATGACTGCCAATTTCTTGTCTGTCATTGGCAACCCCTCTCGCTAGGCTCATGTTACTCCCTTCCTCAACCTGGAAAGCAACATCGGAGCATTGAAATTGCTGCTCATGCTCCAGAAACATGGGGCTGAAAATATGTTAGAATAATTCATCTGACTCCTCTGTGCATGATGGTGGGGCTATGAAAAGAGTAGCTGTGGACAAGGAGCCTGTGGAACAGGCCGCTTTGGTAGCTGCGGTGGAAGGCAACTAGTATGAGCCTGGGTGACAGAGGATGAGGATGGCTTATTATTCACTCTACCACCTCTTCTGCATATTGTGGCTCAATAACATGGCCAGCACCAGAAAAAAAGGACAAGCGTGCCCTGCCTGCAGAGGATGCACCATGTCCATGACCACCACTTTTTATTGTGGACACAGAGGCTGGTTGCCCTCTTTTAGTTGCCTGTGAGCCTCTGCCTTTCTTTGTTGGCCTTTCGGGCATGATGTGGATTTTTTTCAGGGATTTTTATAACTTTTTATTTAGAGTGTGGGATGAGAATTTTGTGCTTGGTGCACTATAAACCATTTTATTATTGTTTTTTTTAATAAAGAAAATAGGGGGTATGGCAGTTACGGAGAATTTGTTTTTACTGCTGTAAAAAAGATTAAAATAAAATAAATGTAAAAAAAATTAAGAAAGCCAAGAAAACCACTGGTGAAGCAAAAGGAAGAACACATATGTCTCAGAAGGAGGAACAGCATGGATGGAGAAATTTTTGCTGCTGACAAAAAAATAATTCAGAAAGCCAAGAAGGTGGAACAGCAATTATGCCCTAAATATTTTTGCTGCTGCTGTGGCAAAAGAAATAAAGATAAAATAAACAAAAAATTCAGAAAGCCAAAAAAAAAAAAGGGAACCACTGCTGACACAGAAGGAAGAACACCTGCGACGCAGAAGGGGGAGCAGCAATTATGCCCTAAATATCTTTGCTGCTGTGGAAAAAAAAAAGAAGGAAACTACTGCTGACGCAGAAGGAGGAGCACCTCCGACACAGAAGGGGGAGCACTAATGATGCAGCAACAGGAAACGAAGCTGCAAAAATTAAAAAAAAAAATGGGAACAGCGGTGACGTAGAAGTGCTGTAAAGCACACTGACACCACTACACTATGCTCCTAACACACCACTAACTCCTCTAAACTCCAGCAACACACTACACAAGGCTTCTGTATAAGCAGCCTTATATAGTGCGGAGCGTGAACTTAGCCGTGAGCCAAGATTGGCCAAAGTCACCATGACTTTGGCCAATCATGGCTCTCACAGTGCATTGTGCTGTGATTTGCCAAAGCATTGCACCTGACCTGTGGTCAAGTGCATTGCTTTGGCCAATCATGGATTTCACAATGCACTGTCAGAGTGCAGGGCATTGTTGGGCGCTCAGCAGACAAACAGCCCATCGAACGCCCTTACCGTTCATGTGTTCGGTGAACACACAAACGGCTGATGTTAGAGTCGAACTTAAGTTCGACTTGAACATTGAGCCCAACACTAATGACAAGCAGTATAGTACAGGAGAGGAGCAGGGATGATGGCAGGCAGGATGTGTAAGAGGGAAATGCAAATGATATGAAAACTGGTATGTGCAGGAGAAGAAGGCCCCTTTTTCACTGACGGTCCGATCGGATCCGCCTGTCAGAGTTTCAGATGGACCCATTCGGACCATCCATAGACCTCTATGGACCGGTGGGTGCCAGTGGAAAAGCATCTAATCCAATCCTGTACTCCTAAAATAGACGGGGATCTGTTCCCCATCCATTTGGTGGATCAGATAGGATGGCAGTCAGAAAGGAAACAGACAGGCGGTCCGTTTCCATCTGACCACCCCATAGAAGACAGCGGTCTGTGTCCGCTCTGCAGAAGTGGAGCAGAAACAGACCAATCATCTGCCTGCTCAGTGGGGATCAGCAGAGAGATCCTTTGCTGAGGCGCATCTGCTGACGGGTCCACCCCGAAAAAGGGTATGATGGTAGGCACTATGTACAGAATAGGAATACAAAGGGTATGAGGACAGGCAGTAAATGTAGTAGAGGATAAAATAGTGGGCAATATGTGCAACTGGGGAATCTAGAGAGTATGAACAGTGGACAGCAGTGAAGTATGGAGGCATGACAGAGAGCAGTATATGCAGGAGAGTAGTATGGCGGGTATGAGGGTGGGCAGTATGTACAGTAGCGTAGTGAGGAAGGTATAATGGTGAATAAATATTATTGAGACTCCTAACAAGACAGGCTCTTTCAAGAAGAGGAGCTTTTGGGCAGAAAAAAAACACTGAATGGACCTAAACGCTAGGTGTGTTTAGCGCTTAAAAGTTCATTCATTCCAATGGCTAGAATAAATATCCTGACCAATGGAGTGAACGTCCAAATGCTTGATGTGCCTAAATGTGGCTTTAGGTGCTTTTCTCCTGCTGGGAGCAAAGGCATCCAGGGGAGGAAAAAACAAACTGCTGTGTGCATCAGGGTTTAAAGTGGTTGTAAAGGCTCAAGGTTTTTTTTACCTTCATGCATTCTGTGCATGAAGGTAAAAAAACATCTGTGTGTGTGAAAATACTCAAAAATGCTTGAGAAAACCTGAAAAACACTCAGCTCAGTGCGAATGGAGCTTAAAGGAGCTCTAAACATTAGTGACACCCAAAAGGGGCTCTAATCCTTCCCCATTCTATCCAAATCTGAAAAAAAACATGATTTCACAGATTTTGTTGTAACTTTCAAATGCTGCAAATATTTCTTTTATATTTTCTCAATCTTTTTCTTTTCCATGGGAAATGCAAAGTGTGTTTACATAAAACCATTTTGAACAAACCCATTTAAATCTTTTCATTCAAATCCATTAGTTCGAGAGCAGCAATGGGACATTTACTGTATAAAATTAAAACTGAATTCCAGGCATATAAATGTATAAGAATTAGGCAGGCCATACAATATGAGTTTTCTGTGGTTGAAAAATACAATTGCTCCATTCCCCCATCAACACAGTCAGTTTGATGAAGGAATCGCTGCACCCCTGTATTCTGCTAGGTTTCCTAGCTGTCATAATACAATGATCACTGGTGGCAGCTATAGCAGCCAGCAGTGATTGCATGAAAAAACCCAAAAGGCTGGTTGTACTGAAGGTGATCAATAGATTAATACAACCAGCCTGCCCATAGATGGATCAAAATTTGACTGGTTCACCACACAATGGTAAATGCTAGTCATTGGATGGAGTAGAGCAGGTGGAACTTCTGATGTCAGCAGTGCACTAAAGCTTCACTATCTTCATGGCTCAACTGACTGGCTGTTAGTGTACAGAAGATTCAGTAGACTGGGGAATGGTAGCAAGAATTTTGATATGCAAGTACTGCAACAGCACTGACACGAGGTGTCATTGATCAAACATACCTATATTGCCAGTATAGGAGCTATAACAGAAGAGTTTTCACCTCTCCTGTCTTACTCAAGGGGGGGGGGGGGGGGAGTACACTCCCAAGAACCAGCCTACTGCATGGCCAAAGAAGCTCTTGTAAGATGTAGTCTTGCAGGACACACTTAAGGATGCAGAACACACTGGGTTTCCTGCAAATCCCTCCCCAGCTGGCACTGAAGAGGAATGTCTGTGAAGATAGATTTTTCTAAAATTTCTTTAAACTCACGTCATGAGCCGCACATAGGGAAGTAGCTGTACTTTTAAATGACTGCTGCTAAAAGGTTAAGCTTTAAAGTGGTTGTGAATCTCTTTTTTTTTTTTAAACCCTAATGCATTTAAAAAAAAAAAAAAACAGCCCCTCCCCTTATACTTACCCGAGACCCACAATAGCTCTCCGGACTGTCCCTCCTCAGAGCAGATCAGAAGCAGTGGGAGCAATTGGTGTTCCTGCTGTTAAACTGATTTTGGGGAGGGGCACAAGCAGGGCAGTACCCTGCAGTCTTTGGATGCAGGCAGTGGGGCTTTGGAGAGAGCATGCATAAGTGGCCCTATAGGAAGCAGCTTCCTATGAGGCAATGGATGAAGAGCAGGCAGGTGTGCCAGTAGGGGGACCAAGGAGGGAGAAGGCTCAGGGCTGCTCTGCACAAACCCATTGCACAAAGAATGCAAGTATGTTTATTTTAGTAATTAAAACACACAAAGCTTTAAAGAGAGTGAAGAATTGAAAATCAAAGTAAGCCTGCAAACTTATCTGTTTAGTAATACTTGCCCGTTTGGCAGGGACTCCAATTTTCAATGTTGCAGAGCTCCAGGTTCCACCCACTAACTTCTACATGACTACTGAATCCTTTAGCAACATAGCAGCCAAGAGGTGGAATCACAGCATGCTTTGAGGGAGAGCATTATTCACCAAAAGTGCTGGAGCCCTGAAGTATGCAAGGAGCACTCTAGGACATCTTATTTCACAGGGTGCATAGTTACTTTTTTTTTTTTTAAACTTGTGATGTGTTCTGCAAAGATTTTACAGATCTTTATCTTTTGCTGTACCCAAAATGTACCACTGCCTAGAGCAACCCAGTTCTCCAAATGCTCATACCAAGACATGCTCTCATACATATCTAACTGCTCAGTGAACAGATTTCCTAACTGCTGAAACATTTCATTCAGCTCCATCTTCTCACCAGTCATAACTGCTTACCCAAATTTGGAGTGGGGCTGTGTTCTGATTTGGCATTATGCCATCTGCCCTTTGTAGCTCCTGGTAATCCACCTACACAGAGTGAACTATTGGATTGTAAGTAAAGGCAGTGGCAAGAGAACTGCAACACAGACCAGCATAACATTTTATAGTCATATCTAAACAAAACTCCTCAGTATGCCACGCCTTAGATGGTAACTGCACTAGTGTACTCCCTTTACTTCATTAAGCATGACCTAGGATGGCTATACAGATAAAGGCTCTGTTCACACCAATGCATTAGTGATTTTTGAAGAAAAATGCTCTACAGTCAATTTAACAGTTTCCTATGGAACATGTTCACATCTATGCTTTTTTTGGGAAGGGCACGGAAGGTTAGAGACTGACCATTCCTCCATTTTCTGTTCACAGAAGTAGCAAGCAGCAGGGCTCACCTGTCAGTGCTGCCACACTGTGCCAGCCTCTTCCCTCCCCCCCAATCCCTGCCATGTCTCCACTTGCCCATCTGCAGGTCTGGTTCAGTGGGATGTGGCACAGGGGAGGGAGGAGAGCAGACACATCCACTCCTCATCCTAACCTGGATTCCTGGTCATTGAGGTTGGGAAAGAATGTAATGCAGTGTGATATCCAGGGTGGCTGGATCAAAAGAACCTGTAAGATAAACCCCCACCATATTAGGGACTGAAAGGTTCCATGTGAAAAGATGTTATTTAAATTGATACACCCCAGCATATTCCTCCAAGGAATTTCACAGCCCCCACCTATGTAAACATGCATTTGGGTGCCTACACCTATAAAGGGGCTTTGAAAGCACCATATATAGAGAATATAGGTTACTAAAGTTTGCCATTTCACAAGTGCACGCAAAATTTAAGGTTTAAGATGTTAAATAACCATTTACATGATACCTGTCAAATTTTCCAAAAAAAAAAAAATTTGCTTTGTGCCCTAAATTAAATATGTACTGAAATTCTGCATTTCCTAGACCCTTGTGATATGATTTAAAAAAAAAAACTAAAAAAAAAACAAAAAACTGCTGTTTTACCCTCTAGGATCTGATTTCAGAAAATATATAATGTTGGGGTTGTGACACAAACAGATCTGGCAGCGAAATGAATAAGCCCCATGCTCCCCTTTCCTGACAAACACCCAATTGGTGCTTACACTGCAAGGTCTCTCCTTCCTGATAGTCCCTGGGTGTGGTGCTTGAGAGGTAGGGAAGGGAGGAGATAAAACACTGCAATGTTAAATTAAAATTTTTAAGTTGCCATAAAGCCCCTTTTGTTTTAAAAGCCCCAGTGAGTGTCATGAGAGACAAGTAGATTGTCATACTGATTTAGTCCCTGGACAAGTAGTTCTTCCAACAATTTCTACATACCTGGTCCAATTTCTGAGAAGTCATTCTAGCCGACATTTAGAACACTGGTCTTTAAGCCAGAAAGAAAGTCACCTGATTAGAGATCTAGTGCTTAAACCCACTGCTGCCCAACCCCCTCCCAACACTACTTCCTCATTTCAGCACAATACCCTTCTTACCCACTCAAAAAAGTCAAGAGACATTGAATGTTTTCTTCTTTATTAAGTTTGTTCACTGACCTCTTGCATCTCTCAAAGATCAACAATGTATGTAAACTTTTCAAAATGTTAGGGATAGGGCCCATGAGATAAAGAGTAGAGTGGTCAAGGCAGAAGATACAAAAAAATAAAAAGTTCGGGTATATAGCTGCACAAATAAGCAACACAACCATTTGTAAGAGCTCCAACTGAGCAGCATTGAGGACACATTTTTCAACAATGCACTATACACTTGGAGAGGAAAAAAAAAAAAAATACTGTTAGTCCTCAGGTGCACTGTGGGTTGGTGTTTGTCCCCATCTCTCCATTCCAGTTATTAAATCCTGAGCCAAGCGCCAATGGGGAAAGCCATGCCAGTGATCTTTCTGCGCAAATACAATGAACATAAAGGGAAAGTCCTTAGAAGCATTTGCGGTGGACAATTGATGGCCCAGATTCATCATACTCCTGCTTGCTGATCCACATCTGCTGGAAGGTGGAAAGAGATGCCAGGATGGAACCTCCAATCCATACAGAGTATTTACGTTCTGGTGGTGCAATAATCTACAAAAAAAAAAAACAAAAAACAAACACTCATTAAAAAAAAAAAAAAAAAAAAAAAAAAAAAAACACACAAACAAACATTCTAATGCAACTCCTTCATATTACACAATACCCATGTTCAGTGCCTAATACAAATAGTATTGAAGAACCTACACAGCTAAATGACTCCAGCCCAAGGGGAAAAAAAAAAAAAAGTTTGCAGATACATACCTTTATTTTCATGGTGCTTGGAGCTAGTGCAGTTATTTCTTTCTGCATCCTATCAGCAATTCCTGGATACATTGTGGTTCCTCCAGAAAGGACAGTATTTGCATACAGATCCTTACGAATATCAACATCACATTTCATTATGGAATTGTAGGTAGTTTCATGGATACCACATGACTCCATGCCTAAAATAAAAATATTTTAGGTTATAACAAAGAACACACCCACCTCTACCCCACAAGCCACCTTTCACAATGCTCACCAAGAAAAGATGGCTGGAATAGGGCTTCTGGACACCTGAACCGCTCGTTACCAATGGTAATGACCTGCCCATCAGGCAACTCATAGCTCTTTTCCAGAGAAGATGAAGAGGCAGCTGTAGCCATTTCTTGCTCAAAATCCAGAGCTACATAACACAGCTTCTCCTTAATGTCACGAACAATTTCTCTCTCAGCAGTGGTAGTAAAGCTGTAACCCCTCTCAGTCAGAATTTTCATGAGGTAGTCTGTCAGGTCACGTCCAGCCAAATCAAGACGCAGGATGGCATGAGGCAGTGCATAGCCTTCATAGATTGGCACAGTATGAGTGACACCATCTCCAGAGTCCATCACAATACCAGTGGTACGTCCAGAGGCATACAGAGACAGTACAGCCTGAATAGCAACATACATTGCTGGAGTGTTGAAGGTCTCAAACATGATCTGAAAAAAAAAAAAAAAAAAAAAAAAGTGTGAGGTTAAACAGAGGTTCACCCTTTAAAGACTGCAAACCATGCAGGTGTACTTGCAAGATTGAAAGTGGTGTTTGGACACTTCAAATCTCAATTGTTCAAATTCAAAGCCAATGGGAAGGAGGGGGGGGGGGGGGAGGGGAAGAGAGAAAACAAAAAAACAAAAGCAGGCAGTGATCCTAACACAACTCAGAGTTAAGGTTCAAAGTAACCAAACTGCACAACTGTTAGTGGCACAAGCAGAAAGCATTTCAAATAGAACCTGTAGATATTCCAAAGTAGGCTTGGGCAACAGAATCCTGTATGGACAGCAAATTAAACTTGTTAAACATTATATTATGCAGTCAATTAAAAAGATTTAAAAGCCCAAATCAGTAGTACCTGTGTCATCTTTTCTCGGTTTGCTTTGGGGTTAAGTGGAGCTTCAGTCAGAAGCACTGGATGCTCCTCTGGGGCAACTCTCAACTCATTGTAAAAGGTGTGGTGCCAGATTTTCTCCATATCATCCCAGTTTGTGACAATTCCATGTTCAATTGGATATTTCAGAGTCAAAATACCTCTCTTGCTTTGAGCTTCATCCCCTACATAGCTGTCTTTCTGCCCCATTCCAACCATGACACCCTGGAGAAAAAAAAAAAAAAAAAAAATTGTTAACACTGAAATGGGAATAGTCATGCCCTTTCATTGCATTAGTATAACCATAACATTTTAGGCTCCAAGCAACCATTTCTTCATTTAGCAGCCACTTTACTAGAAAGTGGAAAAAAAAAAAAAAAAAAGGGAACCCCAAATCAAGTAGGCTCACACCATTGTAAAACCCCTTAATGCAGAGAATGCAAGAAGAGACTAGCATTTATAGCCAACTAAGGTAAAATTTCCTTTCAAAAGCTGCTCCCCCAGCCCTGCAATAATCTGCAGAAGGTCTCTGCTTTCTTCTCACAAGACTCCACAGCAGGAGATGTTGGCTCCTGCTGCTGTCAGCCAAGTCCTATAAAAGAGGGAGCAGGGCACAGCTGTGCACCCAAGGATTCACACAGCTGAGCTCAGGATTTATTCTGCACCAAGTGTCCTCACAGCATGCTACTTGCTGTGGGAGCACTCTGAAGAGGAGCCAAGACTGCCAGTGAGGGACCCTAGAAGAGTGTTGGCTGCTATATACATAACCATTGCTTGCAATTTAAGAGAACCCTTTACCACTTTAATATTTCACTAGAACTTGAAAACTTAAGGGGGGGTTATTCTTCAGAATCTACTCCCCCCCCAAATTGACACTTACCTGTCCAGAGACCCAGCACCATCCTCACCCAGGCTGGTTCTTCACTGGTCTTTGGGCCCCAGCATCTTAACTGTGGGAAAATGGCTGACTGCTATCAGTTCCACAGCTGGCTCCCACTGCATGCATGAACCATGTGTTGCAAATGGACCCACAACCCAGAAGCTTGCAGGTAGGGCTACACCCCCCCCCTTAAATATGGCAAAGGGGGAAGGGAGGAAAAAATTCCCCTTTAGGGGAAAATACTTTAATGGTGTAGTATTAACTGCATTTAGCCACCAACAGCCCATACTACCCAACATTAGCTTGCACAAGCACATGTATTACATTTTTAAACATCAGCCATTGTGCCAACTGATGCAGTGTGTGAAATTGGTTTTTTTAACACCTACCCAGCCAAGAAAAGCCTATTTATATGCATTTCATTTAAAGCCATGTTAGTTACATTTAAGATGCCGCTATTGCTGAGTGACCAGCAGTGTCACCACCCAAGTGTAAAATGTCAATTAAGATTATGCACATTAAGTAACCAAATTAAGACACTCATGCTTAAAGTGATTGTAATTTTAAAAACAAGTCTATACTTGCCCCCATCCTCTTAGGTCCCCTGCTGCCACTTAGTGTTCCTCCCCCTGCCAAGAGCCCCCATTGCAAACTGCATTCAAACCTTCAGGCCCACTTTAAATCTGAAATCTGGGAATGAGACACCATCCTTGCAGCAGTTCCTCTTGCTCATTTAGTCTAAGGGAGCACAGATCAAATACCTGACCCCTGCAGCCTCTAAAGGTGCTTGGGCTGCATGCTTGTCCTCCACAGGACATGCAGGATTAATAACCTAGCATTGTATGTGAAGCAAAAACCATGCCCAGACTGGAGCTTCAGAAAGGAATTTGCCAAAGCCTGTTCTGTTGCTACTAAAGTAAATGATCAGAGGGAGCCCAATGCAAGGGTTTGTCACATTCCTCAAGTTCAGCTTAGATATGTCACCTTTAATAACTGATATATAAAGGTCTCAACATAAACCCCTCCCCCAAGTTGGAGGTCTGATACATGGATGCTGCCTTTGTATTTGCTCAACAGCAAGCCCAAGTCAACTTTGAATGTCTAGAGCATACAGTTTTGTAGAGGAGAAACCTTGACATTTCAGCTACACACTGACAGCAGTTGTGAAGTTTATTTAAGTGATCTAGCCATTTAAGCTAGGTAGTACTTATATGGTGGAGATATTAAAGACTATTCAAGTCAGACTTGAACATTGGTAGGGGGGGGGGGGGGGGAGCCTAAACTGGGCAATACAACAGAGTCAGCAATAGCAGCTTCCCTGTAGGAGGTGTGCCATGACAGCTTGACAATGAATAGGAGTAGCCTTTTGTTCTGCATATGTCTGACAAAGATGTCCAGGGGCAAACACATTTATGTTCCTTATTAAAAATTACAAATAGTACATTACATGCAAGTTAAGAGATTCATAAGCTAGCTCATCACAGCAGCATGTTACTAATTCAACCGCACCTAACAATAAACTGCCCACCAACCCTTGTCCTAGAAGCCCAATCTTAATATTGGTAAAAGGTAACACAAAATGGTCAATAAATAGGATTTAGTCAGCCATATCACTCAGCATATTGGGTCACAACTGTTCATAGGCAGTAGGTCCAATAAAGTAAACCTGTTAAATGCAAGCAATGTTGTAAAGCTGTCTTTGGGTGAAAGTACTTCCCAATGTAAAGCTAAGATTTAACAGCTTTTGTTCCAAGACAATGCACAAGCAATTAACGTTTACAGAGATGCAACACTAAAAATTTGACAAATCTGTTGCTATAGAACCCATGTTAACACTGCAATAATATTTCACACTTATCTATAGGCTACTAAAGCTTATCAGATGCAATATAAGATGCCCATACCTGATGCCTGGGGCGACCCACAATGGATGGGAACACAGCACGAGGAGCATCATCACCTGCAAAGCCAGCTTTGCACATTCCAGATCCATTGTCAACAACCAGGGCAGCGATATCGTCTTCCATTGTGATCTGAAAATGGAATGAAAGTTAGTCAGCAGCAACACAATGCACTGTGCACCAATGAAGCCGCCTGCAGAGGGCGTATGGGTTTGCACCAGTTCTTGATAAAACAAAGGGAAGTCCTGGACTGAAGAATTACCAAATAAGGCAACAGAGCAGATTAACGGCAGGGGGTGGGAACAGCACATCACTTAACCCATTACATACTGCAAGGCAGACAGGCCCTGCAACAGCTAGAGATGGGAAGAAAAAATACAAAACGGTCTAGCTACAGTTTGGAAAAGGAAACTGGAAGAGCCTGTTGTGACTACAGCTACATTCTAGCCATCACATTCCTGATCGTCATAGTCTGGAGTGTCACTGCGCAGCATTCTGCTTTATGGCCACATCATACGGTTATTGTTAAGCCAATCAATTCTTGGAGTAGTTCCTTGAGGTCAACACTGAGGAAGCCTGGCCTAACAAGCCTCACTATAACCATCATTAACAGTCAGATGGGAGCCATGCATGCAATCCCTGTTACAGCATAAATAGGGGCATGCAATTAAAGATAAAAACAAAGTTCTGAGATACAACTACTACCATCGCCTACTTCATACTAGCCAAGCATGCTTGGGGAAGGGGCCCCTCGAGTTCTAAAGCTGCCCGTCTTCATGGGGGTGCATTGTGAAGAGAGCTAAGCGTCAGAGGGTTGTTACGTCAGACTAATAACTAGACGTCCATTAGGTCCCTGCTTATACAAAGAGCAATGTACACCTAGTAAGAGAAAGACGCAAAATAGCTCCTGAAAGCCGCCATTACACCCGGCACTGTGCCCTCCGTTAGCACGACAACTGACCATACAACAGAAACAATCGTAGACTGCCACAAGTCACATTACCTGGTGCTACTCGCGTCCTCCACACTAACCTCAAAGCAATACAAGCGGTCACTGAACTAAAGAGGGCTCGGCACCGGCTTTATGCTGCGCGCTCCCAGCCGGCCAGGCCATATAAGGAAAGCTCCAGGAACCGGCTCTCGGATTGGTTAGGAGGATTGCGGGTGGCGGAAGGATATCATGTGAGGAGAAAAAAAAAAAAAAAAAGAATCTTCAGCAGCACGCTATGATGTCAATGAAGATCAGCGAGCGGAATTAGTAATAGTGCGGTAAAGGGCTGTGTGTTGCAGTGTCACATAGAAAGGTGCGGCATTTAAAGTCCGGGCGGCCACACCCAATGAGAGAGGCGCTGGGTAACGTTCTGTCTATGGGAGTGTTCCAGTGTATGACAATGGGATAGAGCCATGAACATTGGATCCTCCTGCGGACGCTGCACTTCTTTTTTATCCTTGTGAGAGGAAAACGAACGGTTGTGTACCGGCACAGGCGTGTATAGTAAAGCCAGGGCCACAGCTTTTTTCCCCTACACTGCCACTAATTAAAGGGGAACTGGAGTTTTTTTTTGTTTGTACAAAACACATTTTTGGCTGTAGATGTAAAAGAGACCATTTTAATGTATAAAATAATTGGGTGTCAAAGCACGACTTCCTCCTAAAGAGGACGCTCCACTTATGTCCCCCCTCCCCAACCACCACCACATTTGACCCAAAATATTTTTTGGGGAGCGGGTACCTGGTTTTGACAGGTGATCCGAGCGCCCCTAGACAATCTGAATGGAAGTTCAGCCCCCCTTTGACCACAGCCTTTTGAGACGCATCACAGGTCCCAGAAGGCTGTGGGACCATTCATGCAGCGCGGCTCACGCATGCGCAGTGGAAGGCTGGCTCTAGCTGCAAGGAGTCACAGTCAGTTTCCCTTACCAAACATGCCAGTCATGGTCGGATCTAGGGGGTGCTGGGGAGGGCTGCACCCCCCCTAGATTTCAGTTCTTGTCTCCAGGCAACACCTACCCATATGGAGGTTGTGCCTGGTCAGGGTTACCAGCTGTCCATAAGAAAAAGCTGTTGGTAAATATAAGGGCTGGTTGGATGCACCTATGCAGGCTGAGTGTCTGTAACACTAAGAACCCAGCCTGCACAGTCCCCCCGCCATCCCTTACAATGTAGATTGGAGGGGAGAGAGGTATCAATGTGTTCCACCTCCTCCCGCCCCTCTCTTCTGTACGCGCCCAACCAGTACTGTGCCTGAGGAAGGGGATGTGTGGGAACTGCAAAGTAGTGCAGCCAGCAAACCCATCTGGCTGTATGATTGGTGCCACTGTCCGAGCCTGCACAGAGCAGCCTAGGGTTAGTGAGCTCTGCACTACCACTGAATTGTCCAAATCTCCCTCCGTTCTCTTCCCCCCGTCTTCCAGGTGCTTCACACACTTAACCAGTTCATTTCATGTCCAGTTATCAACTGAACTCTAATATAAGGGGGCACACCGCTGGACTCTGATGTAAGGGGGCACTCCACTGGACTCTGATGTAAGGAGGCACACCTTCGAAATCTGATGTAAGGGGGCACTCTGCTGAACTCTGATGTAAGGGGACACTCTGCTGGATTCTGATGTAAGGGGACACTCTGCCAGATTCTGATGTAAGGGGGAACTCTGATGTAAGGGGGTACGCAGCTGCAGGCATCATCATAGTTAGTCTGGTTGAAAAAAGATACCAGTCCGTCTGGTTCAACCAATATCATCCCTGTATTGTTTTTAGAGCTGGCAGTTGGATTTCTTGTAAAAGCAATCTTAGCAGCTAATTAGACACTGGATTGCTTTACAAGCAGTGGGGGGGGGGGGATGTCCCCACCTCGCTGCCTTCCGCAGCTCTCTCGGGCTCTCCTGTCGGGAGAATCAAGCATCCAGCCGGTTGAGCACAGAGGTAATCAGAGACTGGAACAGCTCCGATCATCTCTATGAGATTGGAAACTGTTGAGCATTTGTCACTTCCAGTTTCGCCAGATGTAAACAGCTCCATCTTTAAATTGGGAAAGCATCTGATTACACTGATCTTGGTGTGATCAGATGCTTTAAGGGCAGAGGAGACATCTGGGTCTAATAGACCCCAGATCTCTCCATAAAGAGTACCTATCACTGCCTGTTGCTATCACAGGGATATTTATATTCCCTGTGATAACAATAAATGTGATTTAAAAAAAAATGTAAAGTGACAGTGTAAAAATAAAATAATTTTAAAAAGTCTTAAAGCACCCTGTCCCCTCATGCTCACACGCAAAGGCTGACGCACCGCCAGTCCCACACATACGCAAACAGCGCATACATGTGAGATGTGAGGTATCACCAAGAATGTCAGATCGAGGGCAGTCATTTTACCACTAGGCCTCCTGTGTAAATCTAAAGTGGTAACCTGTAAAGGCTTTTAAAGTGTCACCTATGGATAATAACATTTACCGTGCTTGTTGCTGTTCCACGGGCGTGCTCAGTTTTAAAACATGACATGTTTGGTATGTATTTACTTGGTGTAATATCTTTTTAGCAAACAATTGGGTATTATATTGTGTTTCTGTGCATTAACATTAAAAAAAATATTACGTTAGAAAACCGCTGTGCAAATACCATGACATACCATGAAATACCGTGACATAAAAAATTGCTACACCCACCATTTTATCCTCTTGAGACACTGCTTTGAAAAAGTATACAATATATGGGGGTTCTAAGTAATACTCTAGCAAAAAATACTAATTTTTTTACATGTACACAAAAAATGTCAGAAAAGGCTTGGTCTGCCTAGTATCCCTATGCATACTTTGCAATTATCTGAGTACATTGGGATAGCCTTTTTGGATCTTCTAGCCAAGGGATGAGCTCAATCTGGTCCAAACTTGGTTTTGGACAGAACCCTACAGGAATCTAATTTAAAGTGTTCCACTATAGGCATTATCACCCCTGCTCCTCCAACCGTTGGGTGTCCACTTCATGGCCATAATGTTCAAACAATGAAAAGAAAGCCACTCCCCATCATAAAAGCCTTGAAGAAAAATGTATTTATCCTTCTGGTACATAGACTGTTCTGCAAATAAGAACAAAAGAAAGCGCACCAACCTTGCGCATTACCTCAGCAATACGATGATTTTATTAAAATAAGATGTGTACTCACAAAGGTAGCAATATAAAAAGCGTATAGTATCCAAGAGTAGATCACAGGAGATCAAGTAGCATGTGAATCTCACAGACAAGGAGACTCTCTTGAAAGGCTGACGCATTTCAAAAGGAGATCCCTTCTTCCTTAGAGCCAGAGAAAGAAGGGATCTCCCTTCGACATATGTCAGCCTTTCACGAGGGTCTCCTTGTCTGTGAGATTCGCATGCTACTTGATCTCCTGTGATCTACTCTTGGATACTATACGCTTTTTATATTGCTACGTTTGTGAGTACACATCTTATTTTAATAAAATCTTTGTGTTGCTGAGGTAATGCGCATGGTTGGTTCTTTTGTTCTTATTTGCAGTGTTGTTCAGGCTTCCCAGCCTTACCTAAGGGCTGTACAACCTTTGATCCCTTGGTGGATGTGGTTTACAGAGGTCGATTTATCCACCTGTTCTGCATCTAGGTCTCTGAGCGCTGGAGATGTCATCTTGATTTTCTTACATAGACTGTTCTACTTGCTCCTCTTCCCAACTTGTTCCATTTTATTACACTATTTGCTGCATCTGCATCTTCTTCTATTGGCTGCCTGGACATAGTTCAGGGCGGATGCAGATGCCAAAACAAAAGTAGTCTGCGTGCGGTGTGGGCTCCAGCGCCTGTCTGAATGAGGCCCAAGGATTGCAGGGTGGGTGGACACCTTTATTACCACCCGATGCTTTAGGCTCTGTTCACACTTTGTGTATTTGAAATCATGTGATTTTGCCTGCAATTCCAGATTGAGCTAAAATCACAGCAAAATGAGCAATTTGGGTTTTTAACAGCTAAAATGCATTGAGTTTGTACAAAACATGTGGATCCAGAACAGGGTTCATTCTCCAGTTGCCAACATCCCAAAAGGCTGAGTACCATAAGTATGTTCCCCTGTAATTTGTACTGGGACTTTTAAGGCAACTAAAAAAAAAGAAATATAAACGTGATTAGTTTTATTACGAAATTGTTGTGAAACATCATAGTTTGACACATTGTACAGACATTACTGAGTTTGTACAAAAATCACAACAAACAACAGTGACACATAGGCCCTGATTTACTAAGAATTGAGTCTACCAGCAGATGCTGAACATTCAGGCACTCAATTCAAACAATCTAGACCTGTCAGTCTTCTGAAAGGCGTCTAGCAAACTCATTGAAAAGCGTCTACTTGTAGACTCTTTCCTATTAGTAAATGTGGAATCGTGTCTGGCACATTTTTAGGTGCAAATATGTTCGTTAGGTGGCGCACAACCACAGGCTTTGTTGGCGTTTTTCTGTTTGCATATGAGAATACTTATAAGTTAAAGTAAAAGTGCACCTATATATATATATATTTTTTTTTTTTTTTCGTTGCTGTTTCTCCAAAATGATCAGACAACTAATGAATGTCATACATTCTATTTTCAAATGTCAAACATTTTCACACTTATATCTCAAATAATTGGGAATGTCTAGTTCTAATTTCCCAATATAATGATATATCTTCCTTCTCTTTAATCATGTAACTATTCTATGTTAAAGTAATGGTGCAGCGCTATAATGCATGTTATCAATCATAAACACATGTAAAATCAAAAACGTGCAAATAAGTACCACACGTGCCATTCATAGGCACTCTCTGAGTTGGTACTCTCACACGAAGGACATTCCATTATTCAGGAATGATTATATGAACTTTTTTAGCACCATTTACCAGTTTACATAATTATTGCACTTATTTGCACTTTTTTATTTTAGATGCGTTTATGATTGATAACATGCATTTATAGCGCTACACTATTACTGTAACATATTTCTATTCTGGGACTGTTGCCAATACCCTGAGTGCTAGCTGCTACCTTCATATCTATACCTAGATTTATATTTATCTTGTGTAATACCATTTTAGTAGTCTATATAATTTTACAAGTGCACGCTTTATCATTATTTTTAAACAATGTAACTATTCTACATTACACCTCAAACTCTGTCTCATGAAAAGTTACATGAAAAGTCTTGTGGTTGCAACAATGTATCCATTTGTATCCATTTCGGATACAGATGGTTTTATTCAGATACAAATAGATACTTTGTTGCAACCGCAAGACTTTTCATGTAAAATATAATAGCGGACTGGAATTCTTTCTCTTCTTTTTCTTCTTCTTCTTGCAGGACACGGCTCATGCGCATATTTTTATCGGTAAAACGATCGGCCGATTTGCCCATCATTGCCAGGAAAATCGGGCGATAGTCAAAATCGTCCGTGCCCTGTTCTTCTGACAAATTTTAAATTTTCAATTTTCCTTCTGTTTATATTTCATTACAACTTTATCTTCTCTAAGGCTACGTTCACACTAGCTTTGTCAGCAGGCGTCAGACAGGTGTTTGGGAAGTGTTTTTTATGCTTCTCAAATGCTTATGAAAATTCTGCACATGGCAGCACACAGTGCTGTTTACACTGAAGCGTTAGCATTGCGTCATGGCAAAACTGGCGCCTCATGTCGAGCCAGGAGGAGTTGAAGCTTCCCATTCAAGTCTATGGTACCGCTCCACAAATGCCTGGCAGACGTTTGCGGTGTGGTTGCGAGGCATTTTCGGAGCGTTAATACCCTTTAACTTCATTACAGGCATTTGTGGTGCAGTTTTAACGCTTGGTAAATGCTTATCACATGCCGCAAAACCGCACATAGGGCGTTTCGGGAGCATTTGAGGAGCATTAAAAATGCTTCCCAAACACCTGTCAAACACTATAGGGCCATTTGGCAAGAGTTAGAAATAAAGTCAAGTGTGAACAAGCGCTTAAACCTCTCTCCTTATACAACTTGACCCCCTCCCCCACCATCACCTGTTCCATCTGCCAATCTATGTATCCCCGCCCCACTCTTTTTATTTAACTATTTACTGATCAAGTTAATGTGTCTCATTTCCTATCACCTCCAGCTCAGATCTCGCATTATTATAGGATTCCTGATTGTATCTCACCAATAATCTGATTGAATTCACAATTCCTGGTCAGTCCTGTTCCCTGACCCATAATAACCTTTAGGGCCAGTTCACACTACATGTGTTTCAGTTGCTTTTTTTGCATCCAAAATGCACAGAAAGAAGGTTATATGGTTGTCAATGTCATAGTTCACATCAGCGCTTGCAGTTCCAGTGCGTTGCAGGTGCTGTCAAAAGAGGCGAACAGGCTGCATTGTTTATGCATAGAACTGTACTGTAACGCGGTAAAACACCCTGGAACACACTAAAACGCACATGTCCCTAATTAAATTTAGGAAAAAGAGAGGGGGAAAAAATTAACTGGAATGAATAAAAAAATGCACTGGAACACGTCAAAAACGCATCCAAAATGCACTGGAACACTCTAAACATGCATCAAAAAAGTGCATGCAAAAACATCTGGAATACATCTAGACTGTGTTTCTATATTGTGAACTGACCCTTAGGACTTGTTCACACCATTTGTGGTGCAGAAACGCATGCAAGAGCATGTTTTTTCCAGCACAGCAAAGAAATGCAATGCCCTTTGCAGATGTGCGCAGGTACCATGATGAAAACTTAATTGCACCTCCACATGTCTAGTAAACACAGAGGCATTCACAGCCACCAAAACGCATGGCACCACACTACTGTGCAGTTAGGTGCAACACACTTTTAAAATAATATGCCTGCAGTATTTTTGCATGTTCCCACACGTGAGGCAGCCCATTTAAATTAATGAGCTGAGGAAAAAAAAGTAAAAAATTCCCCATTCACACAAGTCCTCTGGCCTGTACAGCATGAATGAGGGGGTTGTTCATGTGGCTGGAGACACCTGTTACACTATGGGGACACAGCAGCTGTATGAACACAGGTTTTAATCTGACAGGTGTGAAGACGTGGGGAAGTGGCCCTGAATGCTCACGGTCTGTGTTCAGGGCTGTACACCTGCACTCATATGCTTGTCAAATTATGACCTGCAGCATTTCCATAGTGTAACATAGGTTGCCTGCAAACGGCGATAGCCACAAAAACAAACCACTGTTTCCCACTCTACAGGCCACAGCACCCATGAGCCCCAAAACCTCAATTACACCCACAGCTTCATTTATGAACTCAATACAGTTTTAGCATTTAGATTTCACAGGAATTTGGTTGGGATTATGTCCATTAATAATGTTTTTAGTGTATTTTTACCATAAATATAATTTGGATATTTTCTCTGGCGGTGGGGGGCTGTCAGGTATGCTGTACGGGGCCCCGTGATATCTAACAGTGGCCCTGGGTGTATGCTTGTGTTTGTGCCACCTGTATAGTTAGGAAGAACCTTGAACCTCTGCTATATACCGCAATGGATCTAGGAATTGGACATGTTTTCAACTGAATATACAACAATTATTAGTAATGTTTCCCCGGCAAATGAGGATCAGCTCCTTGGTGGAGAACAGCGATCTCGCCATGTCCAGATGTGGTCTGGAATTCCACAAAAGAACAATTCACAAAACTAAAAAATAGACCACTAAACCCTCCTAACTACACTCCCATCCACTAACACTCCCCACTAGCACTTCCAGGTGTGTGCAAACGTCCTTCCCCAAATGTCATGACGTATTTCCGGTATGACAGCTGCTCTAGCGCCTCCTCCAACAGCCATCTTGGCGTTGATTTGTGCACCATAGCAATTTTACAGTAGGCTCCATTGTGTTTATGACATTCGCAAATATATGTTTGCAGTTCTATTGTAGATTTGGCATTGGTGACTGTATGCTTGCAGCTATACTGTGTATATGACATTGGCAAATATATATTTGCTGGTAAAGGCCCAAAGTCAACATAAATTGGGGGCCCAATTTATTACTGTTAAGAGGATTGTAGAAAAATAGCTAGATGGACATTGAACACGACCTATTCATTGGTACATAACATGGTCTTGTGGTGCAATGGGGGCTTTTGGTTTGTTAGTTTGGACATACTTGTATATGTGCGCTCGAACAAGGAAGATTTGGGCATATTATATAGCTAGCAAAAATAAGTGTTAAGGGGTGCTAGTACATTTATTTATGGTACTTATATAGCGCTGTCAATTTACACAGTGCTTTACATATATATGTTGTAAATTCACATCAGTCCCTAACCCTCAAGGGGCGTACAATCTAAAGATCCCTAACTTGCATTCATATATAAATTAGGGCCAATTTTGACAGGATCCAATTAACCTACCAGCATGTCTTTAGAGTGTGGGAGGAAACCAGAGTACCCGGAGGAAAACCACACAGGCACGTGGAGAACATGCAAACTCCAGGCAGGAGGTGCCGTGGCTGGGATTTGAACCAACAACTCTAGTACTGCCAGGCAGAAGTACTAACCATTTAGCCACTGTGCTACATTCAACTAGAACATGAAATAATCCCCCCCCCCCTTAAAAAAAAATAAATAGTCCAAATGTTTATTGATCAAATACACATTCTACATTTGGACAGCAACAAGTAGGTACATTCAATTTCTTGGTAAAAAAAAAAAAAAAAAAGCAGGATTGATGTTGCTAAAATAGAATGGTCCTGCTCATAAGAGCTTACAATCTAAAAGATTATACTTCTAATGAACTGCGCTTTTACAGGTTATAGCAGGAAAGAAACAGTTAATATAAATCATATATTAAGCTTATCTATCTACAAAACAAGCTGTAGATCAAAATATCAATATAAAAATACATACATGCCAAAATAAAAACACCTCCCCAAATCCCCCACACATACATTTCTCATCAGGTTTGTCTGAAAACTGCATTTCCTTCTAAATAAAGCAAACTTGGAAGAGCAGAGCAATTTGCATGTGTTAGGATTACAATGCAAAGATAATAAACACAATCATTGTACAATAACACACAAACACACCTTAGAAGGAAGAACATGCAAAACATTTACAGCCCACATCAAAACACAGCGTGAGTGTGGCCTGGGGCAATTCACCACAATATCTCTTCCTCCCCCAACCACCACAGACAAGGACATGCAGAAATAATGTGCCTGTACAAGGCAAAATCTGCCACAACTGCATCTCTTTATATAAGGTAGGCCACACCCACCACTGTCATTCATTTGGTCAGAGAAAGTGTTTGCACCTGATTAATTCTCTTCCCACCTGCGTTAATCCTTGGTATACAGGCCCCACAAATCAGAGTCAGAAAGAAAGCCACAGTGAAGTGTACCTGTGCAGCATACAACAGAACATTGAACAGGCATGTGAAAGGGAACCCTATTGGCAATAGGTTTTGGCCCTATGGGCACAATTCACTCCAGATTATCGCATGAGTTAAGGCAGTCACATGACCACATCTCGCATGCAATACTGAAAATGTCAATTCACTTTTGCTAGTATGCGGCATTTCCCATAAAACAGAAAACACTCAGGAAATAAAACATAAAAAGGCTTTACACCCCAGTCACATCAAAGCCGATTTAGAAATTTTGCGACGTACAGTGAAGATGCCGATTTCCTTGTGATTTGCAAGACATCTGACACAGATATCTATGCAAATTGCCACAAAAGTAGTACATGTACTACTTTAGAAATCAGTGTCGGAAACGCACCCATGTGACTGCTCTAATAGCAGACAATAGGGTGCGACTTGGCATACGATTTGCAAGTCGCATGTCATGCAAATCACATGCCAAGTCGCACTCAATGTGACCGCTATTAGAGCGTTCATATTGGTGTGGTTCAAACTTGGTTGGAGCCGCAACAATTTCTAAAGTAATGAATACACTACTTTTCATGCGTTTTGCAGAGAGATCTGTATAAGATGTCTTGCAAATCGCACTTTAAATCAGCATATCCCCCGACTTTGAAATCATGTGACTTCACTGTAAGTCACATGATATGACTGTAGTGTAAATAACACCACTTAGAAATCTGCTTTAATGTGACTGGGGTAGCCCCCAGTAACATTGTTTGCGATTTGGTATGCAATCGGCATGACAGGCAACTTGCAAATCGTAGACCAAGTTGCACCCTATTGTCCACTGTAGGCTCTGTTCACATCCAATCGGATTGTGAAATCGTGCAACTTCACTGTAAGTTGGGCAATTGCCACATCGGATTAGATGTGACAGTGATATTAGCCCCCAGTAACATTGTGTGCAATTTGCGATGCAAATGGCAAGTTGCTGGCCATGCCAATCGCATGACAAGTCGCATCCAGGGTGTGCAATTTCAGGTGCGATTTGTGAATTGACATCGTACTTGATATCGGATATAGTGAATGTGAGTGTATTAACATACGCGTTTTGTTTGTTGAACCTACGATTTCAAAGGTAGTTCTTGTCGAACTTTTGGGCCATTTAATAGCAATTTCACATCTAGACTCCAATAGAAATTACAATGCTAAACACAATTGAAATCACAACTAGTTTGAAAATCTCTAGAAAACACGGTGAAATTGGCAACTTAAAGTGCAATTTTCAATTGCATATAGTGTGAACGAAGCAGGTAAATCAACAAAGGAAATAAATCTTTGAAGGCATGCGGTACCTGCCTGCTCGGATAAGGGTCTGCTATGCAGTTGGGGGAAAAATCCACGCCAGTATTTGTAACAATTTTGATGTGTGGATTCCCCACCCAAGCCTTTTCTCTCTCTCTCACGCTTCTGTATGTCTCTCTTTATCACTCTTCAGTATGTATCTCTCACTCTTCTGTATGTCTCTCTTTATCACTCTTCAGTATTTATCTCTCGCTCTTCTCTCTCTCACTCTTCTGTATGTCTCTCTTTATCACTCTTCAGTATTTATCTCTTGCTCTTCTCTCTCTCACTCTTCTGTATGTCTCTCTTTATCACTCTTCAGTATTTATCTCTCGCTCTTCTCTCTCTCACTCTTCTGTATGTCTCTCTTTATCACTCTTCAGTATTTATCTCTCGCTCTTCTCTCTCTCACTCTTCTGTATGTCTCTCTTTATCACTCTTCAGTTTTTTATCTCTCGCTCTTCTCTCTCTCACTCTTCTGTATGTATCTCTTGCTCACTCTTCTCTCAGCTTGACAAATCCTTCACAAAAGGGGGTGGAGTGTAAGCCAGCATTATCAAATATATTAGTAGTCCAGGCCCTTATCTCATCCCATTGTATGACATTCACATTAGGTGCAGCTTTGAAGGTGTTTCAACAGACAAGGCCTCATTCTAGGGATCATTTAGACAGAAAGCAAAGATGTTGCCAGAACATCTATTTGAAGACAGCCACACAGGGAGATCATGCTACTTTCTTGCCGTGGTTGGGATTCAAACCGACAACCCTAAAGCTGTGAGGCAGCAGTGCTAACCACTAATCCACCGAGCTGCAATACTAATCCACCCCGTATTTCTGTGCTGTGAATCAACCCTAAGTCCCTGGGCAAGGTCAGTGTAACTAGCCAGATATCTCCAATGTGACACAAATGTTGTGCTATGTTGCCAATTCCGATGTATGTTGGTTCTATGTATCCCAATACAAAGGATTGCAATACTAATACAGGTGTACCTCGGTTTACCAACGCCTCGGGGAACATCATATTTGGTGTACAAATGCCAAACCATTAAAATTAATTGGTCAGTTTACAAATGTTCGAATAATTTGGTTCACAATACGAAGTGTATGTCGGTGCTGATATTTCAATGCTAATGTCGTGCCTTTTTTTGTCCTTCACTATAGTTCACAAGCTTAGCTGTCACTTTCCCCGAAGTTACAGAACAATTTCTTCATTTTAATTAACTAAAAGTCAACCTTGTTACCTTTTAAGGAAATAAACTCAAAACTTTCTCTTTGAGCCGGGGGAAGTGACAACTGAATTTCTGAGCTATAGTGAAGACCAAAAAAGCCAGAATTACATTTAAAAACCATCACCAGAATAAAAAAAAAACAGCGTGGGATTCTCCTTCCCATCCATACCAAGCCATTCGGGTCTGGTATGGATATTAAGGGGTAACTTCACGCCGAAATTAAAAAAAAAAACAACGTGGGGTTTCCCCCCAAATTTCATACCAGACCCTTATCCGAGCATGCAGCCCAGCAGGTCAGGAAAGGGGGGGACGAGCGAACACCCCCCCGATCCATACCAGGCCACATGCTTTCAACATGGGGGGGTGCTTTGGGGCAGGGGGGCTCCCCCCCAAGCACCTTGTCCCCATGTTGATGTGGACAAGGGCCTCTTTCCCACAACTGGTGGTTGTGGGGGTCTGCGGGCGGGGGGCTTATCAGAATCTGGAAGCCCCCTTTAATAAGGGGGCCCCCAGATCCCACCCCCCCACGTCACCCTGGCTCACTGCATAAGGCTGGTGAGCCTCCGTCAGGAGCAGAACGTTTTTTTTGGTTTTCTTTTTTCGGCTCGCTGGCGCCTGACACCGTGATTGACATTGGATCTACTTCGGGGGACATTGTTTTATTAAAGGACTTGTCAAAGACCGTGTCCTGTGGTTTTTTACACTACACTTTGTTTTTTTGTGAATTAGTAGCGGGACCATGTACCGCATACTCATTCACATAGGGGGGGCCGGGATCTGGGGGCCCCCTTGTTAAAGTGGGCTTCCAGATTCTGATAAGCCCCCCCGCCCAACATGGGGACAAGGTGCTTTGGGGGGGAGCCCCCCTATCCCAAAGCACCCCCCCATGTTGAGGGCATGTGGCCTGGTATGGTTCAGGAGGGGGGGGGGCGCTCGCTCGTCCCCCCCCCTGTTTACTGACCTGCCGGGCTGCATGCTCGGATAAGGGTCTGGTATGGATTTTTGGGGGAACCCACCCTGTTTTTTTTTTATTTCGGCGTGGAGTTACCCCTTAATATACATACCAGACCCGAAGGGTTTGGTATGGATGGGAGGAGGGACCCCACGCAGTTTTTTTTGTTTTTTTTTATTGCAGACCTTTATTTTTACATTCAGCTGTCAAAATAAATATTATCTAGACCTTCAAAATAAGTAAAATCATTAAAGAAATAATTATAAAGGATAAGAAACAAAAATATAATCAATAGAACTAAGGAAATCAAATTAGAATACATAAAGATATGCCTAGTGCTGTTTGTTAAACACAGTAGACTCGATCGAGTGCCGGCTGTCAGTGGACTCCACACTGAGATTTACTATTGAACAGGGTTTAAAAAGAAAGCGCCCACAGAAGACGTCTAAAATGTGTTCTGCACATGCTCAGTTATATCTGGCCATAGACACTGGAAAGCGTCTAGTTCTTCACTGTGACAACTTGCTTTAAAAAAACAATTTTTTACACATTTTAAAATTTTTTTGAAATGTCAGATATTGTTTAAAGTGAAGTCCTGATATTTGGCAAAGCAAATTTCAATGTGAACATGTCTCTGCAGTGATTTTTCATGGTGTTAGACGTGCTTCTTAGCAAGTCTGCTTTTTGAGTCTGATTCCTGGGCTGTGTCTCGTTAGTAAATTCGATTTGGAGTCTACTTGTTGACGCTTCTCTTTAGTAAATATCTTTGCAGTCTAAAAGTAGACGGTCGCTATTAAAAAGTAGACGTTTGGCCACAGAAATGTGTCTAGGCACAATAGTAAATCAGGGTCATAGTCTCATAGAACAGAGAATAATAGTTCACAGGATATTACTGTACAATAGCACATCATCAGGCTAACTTCCAGGTCAACAAATTTAATTATATATTAGGTCCAGAAGAGTCATCTATCCAATAGAAAAAGGGAGAAGGAAAATAGGCAGAGAAGGGGCATTGTCAGAGCCTGGAATCGAACCTGGACCTTCTGCGGTGAGAGACAGTGTTTCTTCTCACTGAGCCACCTGGAATGCTGGACAGCTCCCTTGACAATTCTTTGGATGATCCTGCCTTTGCCCTGTTTTGTCTTGAACCTTGAACTCCTTGCTCCTCCCATGAACTTCCTATAAAAGCCATGTCTCTGCACTTCCTGCTTGCCAGATTATTGTGCTTTACCAGCCAATATCCCGCTTACTGTTCCTGCTGCTGTCTTCATCTACGTTACCGACCTTTGGCTTGCTACTGACTATGATTCTGCCTCATCCTATCTACTACCATTGGTGACCGACCCTTGGCTTGTGACTGACTCAGCTTCTGTTTGATCCCTGAACTGTTTGATCCGCTTTTGGTTTCCAGCCTACTCATTCCCTGGTGGGGTGATCCTGAGATCTGCGACCTGGCATTCACACGCAGCCAAATCCATCTCCACCATTAGGAGCTCTGGGGAAGACCGGTGGATGCTTAGACCCAGCACCTCAGGTGAGCCTGCGTCATTCCCAGGGTGGGCCGCTGGTGTACCAATCCTGCTGGTTTCAGGTAAGCCTTACAACTGCTGTAGCAACTGGTCTCTGAACCTGACCTTATATCGTGACAGAATAATCTGGCCCAAACATGGAGGCCGCTATAGCAAGTGTTGTGAATCCTCTTAGGCAGCAAATTGCTGAGCTGCAGGAATTTGGGGTTACCCATCAGGAAAAAGTTGCCAAACTGGAAAGCATTGTGGATAGGCAACAGGGAGAGATTCAGGCTCTGCAGAGGCAACTGCTGAACCGTGATGATCCTAGCTCACATATGCCCCAGCCCCAACCATCTAAGTTTAATGGAGACCGCCGCCAATACAGGGGTTTCCTTAATCAATGTCGCATATATTTTCAAATGTACCCTGCTGCGTTTCCTTCAGAGAAAAAGAAGGTAATGTTTATTATTGGGCTTCTTACTGGGGAAGCTTTAGCTTGGGCCTCCCCTTATATAGAGCAAAACATGGCATTCTAAATAATTTTGATACCTTTTTGACCGCGATGAATCAGGTTTTTGATGATCCCAACCGTTGTGCTTCTGCCGAAGCAAAATTACATAGTCTGCGGCAGGGTAGACGCTCGGTCGCTGAATACACAGCCAAGTTCAGAAGTTGGGTTGCAGATACCACTTGGAACCCTGCAGCACAAAAGAGCCAGTTCCGCCAAGGGCTTTCTGAACAGGTAAAGGATGAGCTTGCCAGAGGTGATACTCCTAATGATCTTGAGGAATTCATCCAATTGTGTATCCGAATCGATCAAAGACTTACAGAAAGGAGAAGCTGGGAATACTTGGAAGTAATAGGGGCATGCATCTCTCTGCTAGTCCGTTTGTTCAGCAGGATTCAAGAGTCTCTCTGGGTTCTAACACTCCTGAGCCTATGCAGGTTGATGCAATCAAGAGATCCATCTCCATTCAGGAGAAAGAGAGAAGACGTTCAGAGAATTTATGTCTTTATTGTGGGGATTCTGGTCATTATGCAATTAATTGTCCTAACAAGGTTAAAAGAACTATTGCTGTGACTGATGTGATTGAGCCTGAACACATAAACTCTATAAGCCAGTCTGTCTCCCCACTGATTTCTGAAGAGAATAACGTGAACTCCCTACTTTCTCACTTTGTTATCCCTATTAAACTTGTATTTGAGGGCCATGAAATCTCCTGCTCAGCTATGCTGGACTCCGGGGCGGGGGGGAACTTTATGGATATAGAGTTTGCCAACAGCAATAATATTGAAGCAAGAGACACATTTACCCCTATTGATATGGAGACAGTTGATGGGTCACCCTTATCTTCAGGACCTGTTACCCATAAAACGGTCCCCCTGAAACTGTTGTTTGAGGCTGACCATTGTGAGACCATCAGCTTTCATCTGATTACATCACCCAAGTTTCCCATCATCCTGGGCATTCCTTGGTTCTCCACTCACAATCCTTCCATCAACTGGGGAGCACAGACTATAGATTTTACGTCCTCCCACTGTGAAAAACATTGCAAAAAACCTTGCCGACCAAGTTCATCACCGACCAAGGAAGCGCAAGGTGATCTAGTGGCTACCCAGTCATATGACAACTTGCCCACACATTACCATGAGTTCCGGGACGTCTGTGACAAGAAGAATGCAGATCTATTACCCCCTCATCGCCCATATGATTGCCCCATTAAGCTGCTCCCAGGGGCAGAAATACCTTTTGGCCGCCTCTTCAATCTGTCGGAACCTGAATTAAAAGTACTCAGGGTGTGGATCGATGAGAATTTAGAGAAGGGCTTTATTAGACACTCAACTTCTCCAGCAGGGGCAGCCCTGTTCTTCGTTGAAAAGAGAGACTCCACCTTGCGTCCATGCATTGACTACAGAGACATGAATAAAATTACTATTAAAAACCGCTATCCATTACCTTTGATCTCTGAAATGTTGGAAAGACTTCGCTCTGCCAAGATCTTTACTAAGCTTGATCTACGAGGGGCATATAACCTTGTCCGCATTCGTCAAGGAGACGAATGGAAGACTGCCTTCAGAACTAGGTATGGGCATTTTGAGTCCTTGGTGATGCCGTTTGGACTTTGCAATGCACCTGCAACATTTCAACATTTTGTCAACGATGTTTTTCGTGATCTGCTGGACCAATTTGTGATTGCCTATCTAGATGATATCCTTATCTTTTCCAATAATTGGGAGGAGCACCGCAAACATGTTTGCACAGTCTTTGAAAGATTAAGGAAGAATAGACTCTACATTAAATTGGAAAAATGTGAGTTTGAACAAACCCAGATCCAGTTTTTAGGCTATATCATTTCTCAGAGGGCGTGAGCATGGATCCTGAGAAAATCAAAGCAGTGGTAGATTGGTCAGCACCTGGAAATGTTAAGAAAATTCAACGTTTCGTTGGGTTTGCCAACTTTTACAGAAAATTTATAAGAAACTTTTCTAAAGTGATAGCTCCAATCACACAGCTTACAAAGAAAGGGGTACCCTTTGTGTGGACCTCTGAGGCACAAGCTGCGTTTGAAAAACTAAAAACTCTTTTCTCTTCTGCACCAATTTTGGTACATCCGGATCCTGAACTACCCTTTACAGTGGAAGTGGATGCCTCCAATTCTGCCGTGGGAGCGATCCTGTCTCAGCGAAGTGGTGAAAAGATGCAGCTTCATCCTTGCGCCTTCTTCTCCCGTTTGATGTCCTCAGCCGAAAGAAATTACGACATTGGGAATAAAGAGCTACTGGCAATTAAGGAAGCCTTTTCTGAATGGAGGCATCTGCTAGAAGGAGCTAATCATCCTGTAACTGTTCTCACAGACCATAAAAATCTGGAATTTATTCGTTTGGCCAAGAGATTGTCTTCTAGACAAGCTCGCTGGTCTCTATTCTTTTCCAGATTTAATTTTGTTACATCATATCGACCGGGATCGAGGAATGGTAAGGCCGATGCCTTATCAAGGATGCTGTCCGAGCCTCTCCTGGAGGGCAACTCCGAATATTCCATCCTAACACAAAAGAGCTTCCTAGGGGCCACAAGTGCAAAGACATTCTTGAGTCTTCTCAAAGAGGGGTATGAGAATGACCCACTTCTCAATGATCCTCCTAGGGACATGAACCTGGTGTACAAAAATGGCTTTTGGGTTCAAGGACATCATCTTTATGTACCTGAATCTGTTCGGGTGGAAGCTCTCAAGTTGGTTCATGATTCCAAACTTGCTGGGCATTTTGGAGTTACTAAGACCGAAGAACTGTTGTCACGTTCCTTTTGGTGGCCGGGGTACAAGAAGGATGTCAAACGCTATGTGGCCTCATGCTTGACCTGTGCACGCAATAAAACTCCCCGAGCCTCTCCTTTGGGGTTGCTTCAGCCACTCCCTGTTCCATCGAGACCATGGGGGTCTATTTCTATGGATTTTGTGGTAGATTTACCTCCCTCAAAAGAAATGACCACCATTTTGGTGGTGGTTGACCGTCTCACAAAGATGGCCCATTTTGTTCCAGTG
Source organism: Staurois parvus (assembly GCF_062004578.1). NCBI lineage: Eukaryota > Metazoa > Chordata > Amphibia > Anura > Ranidae > Staurois > Staurois parvus. The sequence continues at coordinate 501,756 of NW_028318771.1, read as the reverse complement.
AAGGGGGTGCCCACTGCAGAACTAATGGTTCGAGAAGTATTTTAAACTGCATGGAATCCCTGATGATGTGGTGTCTGACAGAGGTGTGCAGTTTACTTCGAAATTTTGGAAAAGATTTTGCTCAGCCTTGGGTGTTACAATCAATCTGTCCTCTGCTTTTCATCCCCAGTCTAATGGTCAGACTGAGAGAACTAATCAAACAATGGAGCAGTATCTTCGATGCTTTGTCACTTATCTTCAGGATGACTGGGTGGACTGTCTTCCCACTGCAGAGTTTGCATACAACAATTCTAAACATAGTTCCACCTCTCAAAGTCCCTTTTACTTAAACAACGGTTATCATCCAGTTTTTATTCCTGATCTCCCTATCAAAACTCCAATTCCTGCTGTTACCAACAGACTAACTACATTGCAGGAGATTCAGGAGAAATTAATTGAGACTTTGAGGGAAGCTCAGGAATATTACAAAAAGGCTGCTGACAGACACCGGAGAGCACTTCCTACGTTTCATGTGGGTGACAAAGTTTGGTTATCAACGAAGAATCTGAAGGTGCATGTGCCATCTGCTAAGTTGGGTCAAAAGTTTGTTGGTCCTTTTCAGATTTCTGCTCAGATCAACCCAGTTACCTTTCGCTTAAAACTTCCTGACAGTATGAAGATTCACCCGGTTTTTCATGTATCGCTTTTCAAATCATTTCATGAAAATCCTTTCTCGAAGAATTCTTCCACCTCCTCCACCTGTTGAGGTACAGGGCAAAGAAGAATATGTGGTGGAGAAGATTCTTGATTCTAGGATGTTTAGAGGAAAGTTGCAATATCTGGTCCAATGGGAAGGATATGGGCTAGAGGAAAATTCTTGGGAGCCTGAGGAAAATGTTCATGCTCCTAGACTAACAAGAGAATTCCACCAGAGGTTTCCCCACAAGTCTGGTCCTAAGACGTCCAGGGGACGTCCTGTGAGGAGGGGAGTACTGTCAGAGCCTGGAATCGAACCTGGGCCTTCTGCGGTGAGAGACAGTGTTTCTTCTCACTGAGCCACCTGGAATGCTGGACAGCTCCCTTGACAATTCTTTGGATGATCCTGCCTTTGCCCTGTTTTGTCTTGAACCTTGAACTCCTTGCTCCTCCCATGAACTTCCTATAAAAGCCATGTCTCTGCACTTCCTGGTTGCCAGATTATTGTGCCTTACCAGCCAATATCCCGCTTACTGTTCCTGCTGCTGTCTTCATCTACGTTACCGACCTTTGGGTTACTACTGACTACGATTCTGCCTCATCCTATCTACTACCATTGGTGACCGACCCTTGGCTTGTGACTGACTCCACTTCTGTTTGATCCCTGAACTGTTTGATCCGCTTTTGGTTTTCAGTCTACTCATTCCCTGGTGGGGTGATCCTGAGATCTGCGACCTGGCATTCACACACAGCCAAATCCATCTCCACCATTAGGAGCTCTGGGGAAGACCGGTGGATGCTTAGACCCCGCACCTCAGGTGAGCCTGCGTCATTCCCAGGGTGGGCCGCTGGTGTACCAATCCTGCTGGTTTCAGGTAAGCCTTACAACTGCTGTAGCAACTGGTCTCTGAACCTGACCTTATATCGTGACAGGCATAATGTATGGATATGAGAAACTGTCTGCAGCACAGCGGCAAAGTGATTAGCACTTCCGCCTTGCAGCACTAGCATCATCGGCCTGGCAGTACAAGGGTCGTTGGTTCAAATTCCACCCACAGTGCCACCTGCCTGGAGTTTGCATGTTCGCCTGTGCCTGCGTGGGTTTACTCTGGTTTCCTCCCACACTCCAAAAAAATGCTGGTAGGTTAATTGTCTAAATTGGTCCTAGTATGTGTATGTATGAATGTAAGTTAGAGACCTTAGATTGTACGCCCCTTGAGGGTTAGGGACTGATGTGAATGTACAATATATATGTAAAGCGCTGCGTAAATTGATGGCACTCTGTAAGTACCTGTATATAAATAAATACTCCAGTTTCCTCCCTCACTCCAGAGACTCCAAAGGTAGGCTAAATGGCTGCTGTCCACATTGGCTCTAGTCTGTACATGCATGAATGTGAGTTAGGGACCTTCGATTGTAAGTTCCTTGAAGATCAGGGACTGATGTGAATGTACAATATATATGTGTAAATTGACGACGCTATATATGTACCTGTGATAAATTATACAAAACTTATCAATAAAAGACTAGATAGTGCTCTGAAAGGGAGGGTAAGAAAAAAGTATAGAGGGTTGAAGGGAAGGAGAGAAGAAGAAATATTACAAAAAGGAGGTAGATCATAATATCTTAGTTTCCAATTTGAGACCCCCCCCCAAAAAAATACAAACACAGGGTAGTATCAGCAAGGCTGTAGCAATAATATATCAAATTGCCCATATTTACAACAACAGACCTCTCTCCTCCACCCATGCTGCAGTTAAGTCCCAGGTAAGTACGTTTATAAAATGGTAATACTTCATAAATCATGGATCTCCAGTGTTGTACATTAGTGGAGTCAGATAGTTTCCACTTGAAAAGAATAGTCTTTCCAGAATAGTATGTTTTATAAAAGAGAAATAAAATTTTATAAGTTGTACTGACAGAATCACACACCCCTAACAGTAGTTTTAGAGGATCCATAAGAATTACCATCCCATTCAAACAAATATATTCCAAGACCCCCCCCCCCCTCCCCCCCGCCAAAAATCTTGTAAAAGTGGGCAGGACTATACCATGTGGATAAATGTACCCGGTTCAGTATGACATTTAGGATAAGTAGCATCTACAGTTTTATAAAAAGTAGAGAGACTCTGTGGGAAGTAATATGCCCTATGAGGAAACTTTAGCTGCCATGCATTGATTCTTAATGGCACCCAAAATGCAGTTAGCAGACTCACGTTTAGTGGAGTATTTTGTAGCATGGCAAATGTGCTATAAATGCTCCAAAAGTTGTGCTTAAAAACCATGCAATGCTCCGTGCCTGAAATGGTGCAAGAGCTTTGTTGGTATGTGTAAGGCAGTCCATTCCAGTAAATGGGCTGCCCTGTGTGCAACACGCGCAAACACACTAAAATCGCTCAAAAAAGCAAGTGGGAATGCACTTTTCCACTACAAGAAGTGTGACCGGGGCCTTACACCTGTGCACTTTAGAAGGGAACAGTCGGTTTCTAGGTTTGACAGCAAAGCCTGTACAGCTACACAGTAACAAACAAATACTTGTTACAATTTAAGTGAAGCATACTGAGGACAGTGATTACACGTCAGTACAGTCCACACCTGGATAAAAGTTACATTTCCTTATCCAAACTCATTCATGTTCAGAAGCATATTGCTAACCATATAGTATAAAAATCTAACATACATATCTCAAACCATTAATACAGTGTGGTATTCTACATAATCTTTACTATTCTTAATGTTGTTTTTCCAACTATTTTCTCTTATAGGAGAAATAGAGGCAAATCTCTCTTGGCCTTACTTCTCCTGTAAGTCATACTAGTGCAGTTAGTTCTGTACTTCTGAGACCCATATTCAGCCAACAGCGGGCTAAAGTCCGCTGATGTTATGTAGCTGGTCCATGTTCTGGAGAGATCCCGACTTTAAAGTGGTTGTAAACCCTTACTGTATATACAAATTCTCCTGCATAAATTGTACCTGTCTATCTGCAGTCTTCTCTTCTCTACATCCATTTAAAAATGCTGAATTTTTCAAGACTCATATTCAGTCTGACACATTCTTCCTATATAACTTTCCCAGAGATGGACCCACAACATTAATAGAGACCAGAAGATGGACAATTATCCATAATAATGGGAAATACCCCATTCAAAGGTAAGTCGGTATGGTAAATAAGTGTTTAAGATATACATCCAAAACACCTCACTACAGCATAATCTGAATAACTTGTCCCTTCCTCTTATGGGTCCATCTATATGTTTAATAATCTGTATCCTCAAGGATACATTGATAAAATGTTTGGCCAAATTTGTCCACTTTTCTGCTCTAATGTCCTGTAAATGGTGATGTAGCCTGTCACTGGACCTCCTCGTCATGCATCCTGCATATTGTATTCTACAACTCTCACAGTTGACAACATTTGCCACATTTCATGAGTTATAATTCATCAAATGTTTGATTTTATGTTATCTGTGGATGTGGATACTACTTCATGAGAATGTCCAATTTATGGCAAAATGTAATAATGGGTGACCAGACAGGATTTTTAATGCAGAAGAGACATGCTATGTCTCTTCTGCATTAAAGTTACTTAGCTACCTGTCCACCCTTGTATAGTGAACTGTTCATGCGCAGCATGTTGTACAAATTCAGTAATGCCGAGTTGATTGAACTCCAAAATGTCATCTCTCCACAGCCAATGAAAGCAACAGGCTATCGATACCCAGAAGCTGGCCACCCAAAGGTGTTAGTGGCTATGGCTAGCTCCGGGATGTTGCATTACTGCACTGAAGGTTAGTATGTTTCTGCTTTAACAGTGCCCACTGATTACTGACTCCTTTAATTTTACTCCAACCTTTTTATTATGTTTTTAGAAATTCAACCATTTCAACAATTCTTTTCCTTTTGAAAGCCAAAACTTTTGTTTTTGTATATGATTTTTCAGTTCTTGTGTTAGCCTGGGTTCACATATATGCGGTATATTGCATGTGATTCACACAGGAACCGCACCACATTCCTGTGAAAATCACATGCGATTTGTGTGCAGTGCGATTGGAGTCATACATTTTGTATGGCTCTAATTGCACCGCACCCGCACCAAAAATGTGCAGGATCCTTTTTTTGGTTCACACTAGAACCGGATCGTATGAGTATTCACACCTATGCGATCTGATTCTGCACATCATACCGCGTTTTGCGGACCGCTTTCAGGTTGTTGTTAACTTAACATACACACTTGCAGCGGTTCGCATGAACATGGTGCAATTCTGATGCGATGCGGAATTTGCACAGAAAACGCTGCAAATTCCACACCACATCAGTGTGAACCAGGGCTAAATATCAAACCAAAGACATTGGTGATTACTTGTATCCAGATTTTGGCCCACCTTAACATCAGACAATTGATCCCCATTTGTTAGTACTAGGTTAAGATGATGATCACCTTGGGTTGGGCTTTTTACTAACTCAGAGAAATCCCATTCATTGCATCCATTACATCCCTTCTCCTGCTTGTAATTGCAATATGAGAACTCCAGTTAAACTGGAACTACATTGCATCTGAGCACCACAAATCAAAAACACAATTTAATTCATTTTTTAATATTCAGAGCAAACTCGCCTACCCATCCATGTCTCCATGCTTTATTTTACTGAGAAATCACTTTGAAAACAGCCCCCCGCATTTCTGATAGTGGTTATCTTAAGTAAGGGCGGATGATTCATGTTGCATTTTCTTCTTGGAATCCATCTGCTCTTAGCTTTGGAATGCAGACAGGAGGGTGTGCTTAGCCTCCCCTCCTGAAGACTCTTGGGATGTATGAGATCATTTGCCTAGGCATGTAAACCGGGAAGTAACTGAAGAAATGTAAAACAAGTTTAAAACAAGTAAACATAATATGCTTTCCTATCTATCTCCTATCTATTTTCTGATGCAAGCAGTATAGCATAAGGATTAAAAATAGTTAATGTTGGCTGAGAGAGTAAAGTTCCACTTAATGTCAGTAATGTTGAAGTCTCCCATATTTAAATCCTCTCCATTCCATTTTCATTTGAGTTATCTCTGTAATCAACAAGGTATCATAATCAGCAGGTTATTTTGGAGGTCTGTAAAGTACCTCAGTTCTAATGCCTAGTACACATTATCATAAAATTGGATGAAAAATACAGCTTTTGGAGAGATCGTACGATAATCTGATCATTAGTACACAGCTTTAAAGAGCCGATCACGACAGTTCATGCAAAATTATCTGAAGGTATAAACACAAAACTTTTTCTCATACGATATTAGAATTAACAATTTTTGCTTGATAAGTACAATATTTGTCAAAAACAATAAAAAACGGAAGACCAGGACTACACATGCTTGGAAATGAGAGAATATATTACAATACATTACATAACTTCTGAAGCTGTATTCTGTCATACCAGAATTTTCATAACATTAGTAACATCATTATTTTTTTATGAGACTAGCATGCAAAAATAACCCTGATGAATATTCGTACAATAGTCTGATCGTGTGTACAAGGCTTAAGGGAAGACCTTCTCTGGTTGGAAGGCAGACCCAGAGGCTTTCAATTATTTCATTTGTTTTTTTTTGTTTACAAATGGTTTTATTTTGCAAAAATAGACAGTAAAACAACAGTACAGTTTCAAGTGATACTTACAGCAAAAGCAAGGTACTTTTGGAAAGTACAATACAGAGAGATATATTAATATAAGAAAGAAAGGAAATAGAAAAGAGTAGATTGCAAGTACATGAAAAACATAGAAAGTAAAATAGGTTGAATGATACATCTGTCAACAGTATATGCCAGTCAACCTTCACATGGAACGTTGCTAGTCATGCAATAAATGTCTATAATCCCTCCAAGATTCCCATTTGTTATCAAATAAGTGCATCTTATCCAATAAGGTATAATGAATACGTTCCATAAGCATCACAACATCAACTCTATGTAAAACAGAGGCTAAGGGTACAGTATCGGATTTCCAATGCAAGGCAACAGCCCACAAAGGCAATACAAATACTATGTATCAATCTCATAATGGCTTCAGAGACCCCCAGGATATGAGCCCCCAATAAACAGGTCTGTATAGACAAATGCACCGGGAAACCCGCCAAAGAGGTAGCCACCTCAGATATCTTGCGCCGAATCAAAGACATGGTTGGGCAATCCCAGAACGTATGAACCAAAGTACCTGTGAAGCCACAGCCCCGGAAACATAAAGGGGACATTTGAGGGAACAATACATGCAGTCTTGATGGGGTATAATACCATCTGGTTAAAACCTTAAGAGCCGTCTCATGAACAGAAAGAGATCTAGAACACTTACAGATATTATCCACCATGGAGTCCCAATCCTCATCCGAAAAAGTGATACCACTATCCTCTTCCCATTTGTGTCTATATAATGGGGGTGTAGGAGAAAAACAGATCAAAAATTGGTGATAAAGATCAGAAATAAGACCCCTACCCCTAGGAGAGTCACGGCTGATACGTTCAAAAAATGAAATCGGAGAAGAGGGTATAAGGCCAAAATGTGAATTAAAAAAATGTCTAATCTGTCGGTAACGATGGTACTCACGAAGAGGAACTTCAAAAAGCACGCACAGCATATCAAAAGCAATATAAGATCCTCCTCTTCGAAAATCAGATAATCTAATAAAAGATCGATCATACCACCAACAAAACTTTTCAGGGGAAGAAAAAGCTGTAATAAAAGTAGGATCCCCAAAAAATGAAACACCTGGAGGAATAGAAGAAACCAGATTTACGGTAATTTAAATTTGTATTTGGACCAAAGTGTCAGTGAATGGGTCACTATGGAATTATGAAAAGTAAGCGATCGAGGGGAGATCCTGGACCACAAAATGCCCGGTAAATAAAATGGGCGTATAGACTGAGATTCAAACTTGATCCACGGGATCTGAGAGTTAATAGTTGACCATTGTGATAATTGCGCAAAGCGAGCTGAGAGATAATATAGCCAAAATTTGGGAAGACAAAGACCTCCCGTCCGTTGTGAGTGGTACAAAACAGATTAAGTAAAACGTGGATGTTTATAACCTCAGATAAAATTATTAATAGTCCGCTGAAAGTGATCCAAAAACGTTTTCGAGACCGGAATTGGAAGTGCTCTAAAAAGATAAAGAAGTTTAGGCAAGATATTCATTTTAACTGCCGTGACTCTACCCAGAAAGGAAATAAGGTAAACCATGCCAAATCTTCAATAGAGTAGAGAGACATGATACACATGGTGGTGGATAATTAGCAGCAAACATATATGAATATCTAGGGGTGAGATTAATACCCAAATAGGAAATCTGATCCGTGACCCAGCGAAATGAAAAAGAACTACGGAGAGATGCACTTAGGGAATCAGGAACATTAACAGGCATAATTACCGACTTGGTAAAATTAACAGTGAGACCTGACGCTATAGCAAAATTGTTCAATACGGCACATAAATTAGGTAATGAAGTTAACAGATTGGCAAGGAAAAGCATAACATCATCAGCATTCATGCATATTTTAAAGTGTGAAACTAATAATGGGTAGCCAGAAATATCCGAATGTGATCTGATTGCTATTGCCAAAGGTTCCAACACCAGCGCAAACAAAAGGGGTGAAAGAGGACAGCCCTGACGGGTACCTCTACCCAATGTAAAAAAATCAGAATTACAGCCAGGAAGCCTTATTCTCGTTTTAGGATAGTCGTATAGGGCGTGTATACCAGCCAAAAACTCGTCACTGAAGCCCATTTTCTGCAGCAAGGAAAACAAATAAGGCCAAAGAACACTGTCAAAGGCCTTGTTTATGTCCAGACACATCAACAGGACCTCTTTAGAATGTAAATTAGCATCTTGAATAACATTTAATGTGAGGCGAATGTTATCAGTAATAAATCTGTCTGAAATAAAACCTGATTGGTCCGGAGAGACCAAAGAGGAAATAATAGGGGCCAGCCTGTCTGCCAAAATACGGCTAAATATTTTCAAATCTTATTCATTACGAGATTGGTCTATAATTTTGTGGTAAATGGTGGTCTCTCTGTGGTTTGGGTATTAGCCAATAGCATCTCTTCAGGGAATTTACCACCCTGCAAAACATCATTAAATAAAGTTATCAAATTAGGTGCCAACGTGGAAGCAAAATGTTTATAATAACTAGCGGTAAATCCATCATTGCCCGGTGCAGTAGAACTTTTTAGCGCGCTAATTGCACGATTTATTTCCTCTATAGTACAGGGGGCATTAAGGGAGGCAATCTGAGAGGGTGTGAGTGCAGGGAGGGGTATAGAATCCATGCATGAGTTAGATAATGGAACAGAATTCGGCTGTGGAGGAGCTAATAGGTTAGAATAAAAATTTTCAAAAATACTCAAAACCTCTTGAGGAAGAGACGAAACAGCGAGTTAGTGCGTAACTTATAAATATGTGGGGGGCGCAAAGAGTGATTCAATTTCCTGGCAAACATAGTAGATGCTGAATTGCTATGCAACAAAAATGAGGCCTTCAACCAGCGAAGAACTTTTTCAGTCTTTTGAGAAAGCAGAGTATTCTAAATTCTAAACGCTTTTGAGACAATAACTGTTTATTAAGAAGTGATGGATTACCAATGTGACTTCTATAATGTGCTTCTAACTCTCGGGTAAGTTGTAGAATTTGCTGCCATCGTTTTCTATTTCTGGAGGATGCCATAGAGATAAGGCGGCCACGTAGAACCGCCTTATGAGCTACCCATAATGTGGCTGGAGATATATCAGGAGTAGAGTTAGACTGAAAATATTCCTGAATGGAAGTAACCACCTCTTGGCGAGAGTTAATATCAGTAAGCATGGAATCATTAAGTCTCCAAGAGTAGTGGGTAGGTGCCAACCCTATAAACATGATAGATAAGGCTGTATTATTGTGATCCGACCAGGGGCTCAAGAGAATGTAAGCTTTCCTAGAATTCGCTAGCAAAATGGGGGTACAATAGATATAGTCTAATCTAGCATAAGAGTCATGTGGGTGAGAATAAAATGAATAATCCCTGGCTCCCACATTGTGCGCCCTCCAGGTGTCTACCAACTGGAGGGCGTTCAGTTTTTTAGTAAGGGATTTTGGAAAAGCCTGGGAAAATTGCGAGGAGGAACTACGGTCCAAAAGAGGATTAGCTACCAGGTTAAAATCACCACCTACCAATAGATGGGGGGGACAAAAACCTATCCAGAACATCAAAAAAATTTTTAAAAAACGAAGCTTGTGCCAAATTCGGTGCATAGATATTAGCAATCGTAAGTTCACGTCCCGAAAGGGTGCCTTTAAGAATGATAAACCTACTGTCCGGATCACGATACACATGTTGAACCTCAAAGGGGAATGAATTATGTAGAAAAACGGCTACTCCTCTACTTTTAGAGGAATGTAAGGTATAATACCCCTGCTTATAGGATTTATGAAAGTATGTCGGGTGTTTTGCAGCTGCAAAATGTGTTTCCTGTAGTAAAATAAGTTTAGCCCCTAGTCGCTTATACTGAAGAAAAGCTGTCTTGCACTTATTTGGTGAATTGAAACCCTGGACATTATGCGAAATACATTGAAGTACCATACTATACAAAATTTATAACTATCAGCATAAAAATACACATTGAAAAGACATCTCTTAGAATTATTTGGCTAGACATAAGAATTAGAGATGAGCGAATCGAACTTGGCGAAGTGGAATTCGTTTCAAATATTAGGAAAAATTAGATTCGCGCCGAATCCGAAAATTAGCAAACTTCGGATGCACGAATCGAATTTTCCCCGATCGGCCAATTTTCATCCCTTCTACAGCCGGCAAAAAGTGTCCCTGCAGAGAGCTCCGCTATTTCTGACAGTTCTCTGACAATTCCTTCACATTTACAGCGGTTGAAACATTGTATCTATTTGTTTCCATTTAGGATACAGATGTTTTTATTCGGAAACAAATAGATACAATGTTTCAACCGCTGTAAATGTGAAGGAACTGTCAGAGAACTGTCAGAAATAGTGGAGCTCTCTGCAGATACACTTTTTGCTGTACTGGAATTCTTCTTATGTTCATCCTACTTCTTCTTCTTCATCTTCTTCTTCTTCTTCTTTCTTCTTCCTCTTCTTCTTCCTCTTCTTCCTCCTCCTTCTTCAATTGAAGCTGCTCCGCCACTCTGCCATTGGACTCTTGATAGTCGTCTCCCCACACTGCTGCTGGGGGGACTTTTTAACATAGGCCTCTGTATGGCCTTCAATTTAAGCTGCTTACGCTTCGCCACTCTGCCATGGGCCCCTGTACCGCCTCCTCATGCTGCTGCCAGGTCCAGAGTGTGTCATGGGTCCCTGTACGGCCTCCCATTGCTGCTGTCTCCATCGCCACACTCTGCCATGTGCCACTTTCAGGTCTCCTCACACTGCTGGTGGGTTCCATTTTGTCATAGGGTGCTGTATGGCCTCCCATTGCTGCTGCCTCCACCGCCACACTGTGGCTCCACACTCTGGTTTTGGCCCCGTGACTGCCCAAATGAGTGAAGTGTGCGGTGATTCTAAGATCGACGGCACTCATCTGCATGTCATACTGACTGACAGTATTATTTCTCTTCCCCAGCAGACTCCAAGGGCATTTAAATTAAAGGTACAGTGTTCTGCACTAATATAAAGGCTCTCTGAAGCCTAGAAACCCTTTTAATAAGTTAAATTCGCAGCGAATAAATTCGCATCGAATCAAATTTATTCCGCAAATTCAGCGAATCAGCCGAATCGAATTTTTGAATAATTCGCTCATCTCTAATAAGAATCTGTAAATCCACATCAGACATAGTTATAGTCAGTAGTACCAAGCCAGGGGACATCCAGACCCCACTATGGGTGTCGTGACATCCACAAACCGGTACAAAACCAATATCATGTACTAAAGCTTTGAGAAGAAAAAAGGCAAAAAGCAATAGAAGTAACGTTTTATGAGCTCCTATAATTAAGAGGACAACTGAGAAACTTGGATCAGGTGGGCAATTTGCCATACCAAAAAAAAAAAGAAAAATCAAACAAAGGGCCAAAGGGGCCCAAACCCTGTCGCCATAAAACAGAGCCGCCACCCCACAATCGGGCAGTGACACCTCCGGTCATGTCAGGTGGCAGGGTGGGGTCACGTGTCTAAAAGTTTTAAAACCATGAACTTACAGGCGGTATTCAGAAGGTCCAAAGACCCTTGTTAAACTGTAACACATCCAGATATATACGAGAAAGTAAACACAATTGTCAGATATATAAAAATATCTCAGCAGTGATCACTCAAAAGAAAAAAAAAAAAGAAGCATCCTAAGGGTGTATGAGATATAAACGTATAACAGTTTGCAGCATCCTATAAAAGACTATCAAAACAATGGGTAATATGCAAGTGAGCAAGGTCTTTTCAACCCGGTTCTTGTCGGACCCTCCTTCTATCCCTTCGTGGAGATGGAGTTTGCCAGATAGGAGAGACTCGAGGGGTGGAAGGTGGACGTTGAGGCGATGGGGTGCCTGCTAAGCCCAATTTGGTCAAGATTTCTCTGCCTTCAGGAAGGGATGTGGCTATATATGTGCTCCCATTATGTGGAGCTATCAGCTTAAAAGGAAAGCCCCATTTGTAGCGGATACGAGCTGAGAAAAGGGCAGTTGTAATTTCCTTCATTTTTCTACATTTCTCCAACGTATCCGGAGAAACATCTGAAAAGATTTGTAAAACCAAACCTTCGCAGGTGATCGTTGGGGTATTGCGAGCGGCTCTAAGTATGTCTTCTTTGGTCAGGAAATCCTTCATACAAAGAACGATGTCCCTAGGCGGTTTATCAGTAGGAGGTTTTGGGCGCAGGGCTCTATGAATGTGGTCATAAGCAAAGGACCCAGGTTTGTGGAAGGTCAGACACAGACTCCGGGATTCCCCTGACTCGCAAATTATTCCTGCGATTGCAATTGTCAAGGTCCTCAACCTGTGCCTGCAATTGTGAAAAGGCCGTTTGTAGATGATCGTGATCTCTGGAAAGTTCACCATAAGCCAGGCTAAGTTCATCATGTTTGGTTTCTAAGCGGTCGGTTCTGGAGCCCAATGTGGCTATTTCCTGAGAGAGAACACTAGTGCTCTTATGGAGTTCTGATTGGAATTTAGTGGCCAGCTTTGTGTACATAATTTCCAAGCAAGATTCCAAGTCCCTCTTTGTAAGCTGCTGTGCATAATCTCTATCCAGAGCTGATGGGTGAACTACGATATCCTGCATGGGACCGGGTGGGGATGCTCGTTCTGTATTATCTTGAGACATGCTGCAATTCTCGTGTGTTTTAAGTAGGTATGTAGTAAGGGACTTTTGAGCTTGTCCCCTTTTTTTCTTTATGGACGGCATACAGGGAGTCTCCTGGGGGGTGATCAACTGAAAATAGGATAGCCAAGGGAAATAATAACCCCAGGAAACCTATAACGCCTGTAACAGGTTTAAAGTTATAGGTACATAGAGGCCATCAGGTTTATCCGCAAATTCTTTATATTGTAAAGATAATTAGCAAACAGTGGAAATGTAGAGTGGACATGGACTGTGGTAGGCACCATTAATAAGGCCCAAGACCCAGATACTGGCTCCAATTCCCACCACAAGGTCTGAGAGGGATGAGGGACCCCTATGTGTGGACAGATACAGGGAGCCCCAGCACCCCACCGACAGCAGTGTAACAGCCACAGCAGGCCTCCAAGCCCAGCAGGGGGCGTGGTCACAGAGGGAGATGGAGTCCAGGGTAATAAACGGGAGCCCCAGACCCCTGAACTCTGGAGGAGGACCCGATGGCCAGTACCTGGCAGCCCCCCTGCCACCTGTACTCACTGTGGCCCGATGGAAGGAAACTGGGTCAGATGGCCGCAGACGTCCGCTGCCGCAGGGAGGGGCAATATTCCCCAGTGCATCCCTCCCAGACTCAGGGGATGCAGAGGGTGCCTCCGATGCCCTCCGGATGACCCACCGCTGTCCGGATGGCAATAGATTTAGGTCCGAGGCACCGGAGCCCCGGACCATGTGGCCGCAGCAGTCCACAGACGTCAGCCGGCACAGAAGGAGGCAATACAGCCTGGAGTCCCTCTCTCAGATGCAGGGGACACTACTGAGAGCCTCCGGTGCCCTGCTGGAGTCCGCTGCTGCACGGATGGCAGCAGATTACAAGTTAAGGCGCCGGAGCTCTGGATCTTGTGGCCGCTCCGGTCGCCATCTTGGACACCGGCCTTATGTTATTTTTGACATAAATGGCAAGTTCACCTCCATTCTTCCCTACTTTGTCTTCCTTATAGTTATTTCCCAGTCATTTGAATTCTGGAACCATGTCTCTGTAATTGCAGCAAAGTCCAAGTTGTCCCTACACATAAGAGCTGTCAGCTCACAAAGCTTGTTGCCTAAACTAGTGCTTCTCAACTTTTTTTCATTCAATGCACCCTTTAAAATTCTGCACAATCTTGAAGCACTCCATTTTAAAATGTAAAAAAACTAAACCAATAGTCTTACGTGTTACAGCAACATCCACACATGGTGGATTTGTCTTACAAAGCAAACACACCTGTGTACACTGGTGCTGACTAGTACGTATTCCAGCATTTCTCTTCATCAGTTTCTCTCCCTCATTCTGCTAATGTAACCCCAATGCTGATGGGGAGGGGCAAACAAGGATATTGTAGAGGTTCTCAATGTCCTTCTTATCAACCGATGTCATCATTGGTTGTTACAATACCGTCAGCTAGAAGGTTGTAATGGTGCACAGTGAACTTATGGTTTTGTGTAACTAAAAGGCAGACTTGGTCCATCCACTGGCTTGTATACAATTTCTGCAAAGGCACTCCTGAAGAAACCCAAAGGCACACTAGGGTTGAAAAAGGCTGGCCTAAACTATGAGAATTAATTAACCCGATGTGACAAACATTACTATCTACTGCTGTATTTTTAGCATCAGAAACTTTAACACAAACCCTCACATTTGTTTTATCCTGCTGGAGGCAGAAATGCTCCTCATCAATTAAATCTCTCCCACATTTCTCAGTTTAAATGCATGTCCGAAATAATCAGGGTCAGGCAGGGTCGGCAACAAGGCAATCTCAATACAGGAACACAGGATACAGGTAAGACAATACGGCAATTGGAACACAGACCTGTCCTGTTTTAAATAGGGTGCCCTGCGCAGACCCGTGCGCGATCGCGGCCATATCTGAGGTCCCTGACATTGCCCCCCCCTTACGGGCAGCCTCTGGATGCCCACCCGATTCCCCCTTTGAGGCTGGTTGCGAAGGAATTCCCACATCAATCTAGGAGCATGGACATTTTGAGCAGGTTCCCACGAATTCTCCTCTGGCCCATAGCCTTTCCACTTGATCAGGTATTGCGTTTGACCACCCCTTTTCCTGCAGTCCAAAATTGCCTCCACCTCGAATTCCTCTTCCCCATCAATGTCTATGGCCTCTGGAGGTCTAGATCTGCGATCTACAAAGGGATCTGGCACTGCAGGTTTCAGCAGCGACACATGGAAAACCGGATGTATTTTAAGGGATTCGGGAAGTGCTAGTTTAAATGCCACTTCATTGACTTTACGTTCTACTTGGAAAGGCCCCACAAATTTGGGTGCCAGTTTCCTCGATGGACATGCCAGTTTTAGGTTGGGTGTTGACAACAAACCTGATCCCCGGGGTGTATGACCAATTCCTTCTTTCTCCTCCTGTCAAAAAACTTTTTACTATCTTCCTGGGCTCTAGCCATAGTTTACTGTAACAACTTATTATTGGTTGTGAAGAAATTTAGGATCTCTTGGGCTGCTGGGACTGCGTTTTCTGGAACCAGGTCTGGCAGGAAAGTAGGGTGGAACCCATAGTTGACGAAGAATGGGGATTGATTGGTGGCAGAATGGTTCGCATTATTGTAGGCGAATTCCGCTGTTGGCAGAAGTGTCAGCCAGTCGCCTTGCAGAAATGATGTGTAACATCTCAGATATTGTTTGAGCGTCTGATTGGTCCGCTCTGTCTGCCCGTTAGTCTGTGTGTGATATGCTGAGGAAAAAGATAACTTGATCTCCAACCCCTCACATAAGGCCTTCCAGAATTTGGACGAGAATTGAACTCCCCGATCCAAAACAATATCCTTTGGCACTCCGTGAAGTCTCACTATCTCCTTAATGAAAACCTGTGCCATTTCGGAAGCGGATTGTGTCTTTACTAGTGGAAGGAAATGGGCCATCTTAGAAAGACGGTCTACTACTACAAAAATCACGGTGTGATCCTGCGAAGGTGGCAGTTCCACGATAAAATCTAAGGAGATCATACTCCAGGGCCGGTCAGGTATTGGCAAAGGTCGCAGCAGGCCCCAAGCCCTGTCTCTGGTGGGTTGACTTCGATTGCAGATAGGGCAAGATCTAATGTACACTTCACAATCTTTAGCCATATTTGGCCACCAAAATGTGCGTCGTGCCAATTCTAAGGTTTTGTGTATCCCAAAGTGACCCACCAGTGGATGGTCATGGCAATAACCTAAAACCAGGGTCTGAGTCTCCTTGGGTACCAGGATCTGTTCCCCCCTCCAAAAAAGACCTTCCTTGCTCTGTAATGAGGTTTCAGGTAGATCAGAAACCTGGGTGGAGGCAGCCTGCAGTTTGGACAACAGCTCAGACTGGAGCAATAAGAAGCTACCTGCCGGTAAGATGGTATCCGGTTGGGGTGTCTCTCTAGGGTCCTCAAACATCCGGAAGAGAGCGTCTGGTTTTGTGTTTCTAGACCCAGGATGGTAGGTGATATGTAGGTTAAACCTTGCAAAGAATAGGGCCCATCTGGCCTGGTGTGGACAGAGGTGTTTAGCTGTCTTCAGATACTCGAGGTTTTTATGGTCGGTATAGACCAAAATGGGATGTAGGGCTCCCTCTAATAGATACCGCCATTCCTCTAATGCTGCCTTAATGGCTAACGATTCCCGATCCCCGATATCATAGTTTCTTTCCAAGGGGGAGAGCTTCCTAGAAAAGAAAGCCACTGGGTGCATTAGCTCCTTGGCCCCTACTCTTTGTGACAACACTGCTCCTACAGCCACTTCTGATGCGTCTACCTCTAATATATACGGCAATGATGCATCAGGGTGGCTCAGAATGGGAGCTGTTGTGAACAGCTTCTTTAATGCCTCAAAAGAAGCCTGTGCTGCTGGGGTCCATTGGAAACATGCCCCCACCTTGGTGAGCTGGGTGATGGGTGCTAACAGGCCTGAGAAGTTCTTTATAAACTTCCTATAAAAATTAGCGAACCCAATAAACCTCTGAACCCCCTTCTTATCCGTGGGGGCCGGCCATTCCAAAATTGCCGTGATTTTCTGAGGGTCCATAGCGATCCCCGTGGTGGAGATAATTAGACCTAAAAACAAAATACTTCTCTGCTCGAAACAGCATTTCTCAGCTTTAGCGTAGAGCCCGTGCTGACGGAGTCGCTCCAGCATGCTCCTGACATGTCCCCGATGCGCCTCCAGAGACGAGGAAAATATCAGAATGTCGTCTAGATAGACAATTACAAAAGTGTCGAGAAAATTCCTAAAAATATTGTTTACGAAGTGCTGGAACGTGGCCGGCGCATTACATAACCCAAATGGCATAACTAGACATTCAAAATGCCCAAACTGAGTGCGAAAAGCTGTTTCCACTCGTCCCCTTTGCGTATACGGACCAGGTTATAGACACCCCTGAGATCAAGTTTAGAGAAAATGGAAGCTGTCTTCAACCTCTGGAACAACTCTGGGACTAAGGGAAGGGGGTAGCGATTCTTGACCGTAATTTTATTTAGGTCCCTTTAATTGACACAAGGTCTCAGGGATCGGTCCTTTTTATCGACAAAAAAGATTCCTGCCCCGGCCGGTGATGTGGAAGGGCAGATAAATCCCTTCCGGAAGCTCTCATCAATATATTCCTTCGGGGCCCCTAGCTCACGTTCTGACAGAGGGAAGATTTGGCCGAATGGTATTTCAGAACCCGGGAGAAGATCAATGGGACAGTCATAAGCCCGATGCGGGGGAAGAATATCTGCCCCCGTGGGCTAAACACGTCAAGGAACTGATGATAGGCCGCAGGCACAATTTGGGCCCACTCGGCCTCAGAACTCACAGTTAATAAGGTCAGTGTTTCTAGTGGTAACCTGGGTAAGCAATGTTCTGGGCAGTAAAGTGAGGGAAACTGAATTGACCCGGCCTTCCAGTCAATTTGGGGATCGTGAGCTCGTAGCTAGGGAAGCCCCAAAATAACTGGAAATAGGGGGGACGCAATGGCGTCCAAACGGAGAAGCTCTTGATGGTGCCCTCCCACTGTGGTGTGTATAGGAGGGGTCTCCCGATCCACCGTCCCCGATTTTATTTGAGACCCGTCGGCCAAAAAAATGTTCAGGCCATGCTCTTTGGTGAGTAAAGGTATCTGTTGCTGGGCTGCAAAGCTGATATCAACAAAGCAGCTACATGCCCCGGAGTCAGTAATAGCCGTCACCTGTATGATTCTTCCGGGTAGCTGAAAAGACACAGACACAGCCAAGTGAGTGGGGTTGCCTGTGTACACAGTAGATATAGCAGAAATAATAGAAGAGATCTTACTGTACTTCTCAGGACAGGAGTGCACCATGTGACCCGCTGCTCCGCAGTATAGGCATAGATTGTTCGATTGACGCCTCTGCCGTTCCTCCGTAGAGAGAGAAGACCACATCAGACCGAGCTGCATGGGCTCAGCCCCCTCTGACGGTTCTGGACTCCGATTGCCGACACTGACCCTTGGCAAGACTGGTACCCTTGGCAACTTCCATGAGGTTCTTTGCCCCTGGCTGGACCTCTCCTGTCTCCTTTCCTGCAACCTGCGATCGATCTGGATGGCCTGGTCTATTAGGCCTTCCAAGGAGTCAGGGACTCCTATTCTTGCTAATTCGTCCTTTAGCGGTTCAGACAATCCCAACCAGAATTGATGGCACAAGGCTGCGTCATTCCACCGAGTGTCTACACTCCAACGCCTAAACTCAGCTGCATAATCCTCCGCAGCCCGGCATCCCTGCTGTAGGGAATAGAGAGCTGCCTCGACCGAGGCAGCTCGATGCGGATCATCATAAAGCTACGCCATTGCCTTTGAAGAAGGTGGCAACAGTGTTCAGGTGTGGGTGGTGAGTCTCCATCAGGCGATGAGCCCATCCCTGGGGCTCACCCTGCAACAGGGATATAATAAATCCTACCTTCACAGATTCAGATGAGAAGGTCCGGGGTTGCAGATCAAAATATAGCTGGCAAGAGTTCTGTAAAGCCCTGAACTTTCCTCGATCCCCATTGAACCGCTCAGGGGTTGGTACTCGAGATTCTGGCGGAAGGATGGAAAATGCTGCTCCAGCGGAAGGTCCCGCTGAGCTTGTGGTAGAAGGCGCACTCACCGCGCCTGATGTTGTGGGCGCAGGTGCGGACAAACTCTGAACCTGTCCCTCCATATGTTTATATCCTTCTTCAAGTGTCTTTACGGCCCGTGTGAGTGCCACCAGGTGTTGGCACATCTTTTCCCAGGGAGAAGGTCCTCCTCCAGACTCTGTCATGGCCGTATGGTTCTGTTATGTCCCTGCCGGCGGTAGCCTCTAGCATTCCACAGACCGGAATCCCCCAAGGCGCGGAATCTAAGTCCCAACCTGCTTGTTCACCAGGGCCCCTAATGGTGGGGATGGACTTGGAGCAGGCCGAGACCAGGTCGCGACCCCTGGGTTCACCCAGCTGTGGTAGAAGCACCACCGGAGGAGTATAGCAGGTGAGAGCCTGATGTGAGGAGGTAGCGAGAGCAGAGTCGGGCAGGCCGGGTCGGTAACGGTGGAGGCAGAACAGTACCAAAACATTAGACAGAAGGATAAACGGGTCACAAACCGGGTTCTGTAACAGGAGATCAGAACGTGCAGGATTAAACAGGAGAATGGTCAGACAAGCCAGGGATCAGAACAGGAGACAAACAGCAAATCAGGGTCAGGCAGGGTCGGCAACAAGGCAATCTCAATACAGGAACACAGGATACCGATAAGACCATACGGCAATTGGAACACAGACCTGTCCTGTTTTAAATAGGGCGCCCTGCGCCCTGATTGGTGCCAGGCGCGCGTCTGCGTTTGCGAGTGTGCATGTGCGACCGCCGCTGCCGTCGTGGGTGCCCAGGTCCCAATGCTTGCACGCTAGTGCAGCTGGGCATACCGCGCATGTGCAAACCCGTGTGCGATCGCGGCCATATCTGAGGTCCCTGACAACTAGATTGGACTGTATACGGTATAATTATCCGACCCCCTACCCACGTTTCCTGCTGCCGGGGGATGAGCAGTCTGTGAAGTAGATAGGGGGCTGGCTGTACAGTCCAATCTAAGAGCAATCCCCTGTCATCTGCCGTACCAGGGAGCTGTTCTAACAGGAGAGGGGAGAGCACAGCACAACTCTCACCACCTCTGGGCTCTGTAGTGATCATCTCCCGCCTGTAAGTTTGAAGAGGAGGTGACTTACAGGTGGGGGAATTGTAGTGGGAGGACAATGCTGGTAGAGGGGGGTAACAATAATTTGTGCTTGGTCTAAGAGCTTTGTGGAGGTAGGGGGATGGGATACTATTTGTGCTGGGAAGGTTAATGAGGGGGGGGGGTATCTGGTAGGAGGGGTGATTGGGGGCGATATGTACTAGAATGGAGGATGGGGGGGGGGGGTATTTGCTAGGAGGAGGAATGGGGAGACATGTACTAGGAGGTAGGATTGGGGGGGATATGTACTAGGAGGAGGAATCTGAGAGGAGGGGAACATTTGCTAGGATGGGTGATTGGGGAGATATGAACTAGGAAGGGGGACTGGGAGAGATATGGACTTGAAGAAGGAATGGGGGTATGTACTAGGAGGGGGGATATGTGATATCTGTGCTAGGAGGGGGAATTTGAGGGTATTTGGGTGGGGAAAGATGATTTTTGCTGAGAAGTGTAATTTGGAGGTAGTTGTGCTAGGAGGAGGGATTTGGGGGATTTGTGCTGGGGGGGGGGGATTTGGTGGGGAGGATTTGTGCTAGGATGGGAATTTTTTGGGGAAATTAAGAAGGAATGGGAGCATATGTACTAGGAGGAATGATTTGGGAGGAGGGATGCGGGGGACATGTACTAGGAGGGGGGATTGGGGGGGGATATGTACTAGGAGGATGAATCGGAGGGGGGGCATTTGCAAGGGGGGTGATTGGGGAGATATGTACTAAGATGGGGGATTGGGAGGATACTTGCTAGGAGGAGGAGTGGGGGCATATGTACTAGAAGGGGGGATTTCAGGTGATATTTGCTAGGAGGAGGAATGGGGGCATATGTACTAGAAGGGAGGATTGGGGTGATTTTCTAGGAGGAATGGGGGGGGATATGTACTAGGAGGGTGAATTGGGGGGATATGCACTAGGAGGGGGGATTGGGGGGGTTGATAGGAGGAGGAATGGGGGGGATATGTACTAGGAGGGAGGATTGGGGAGATATGCATTAGGAGGAGGAATGGGGGGGTATGCATTAGGTGGGGGGATTGGGGGAATATATACTAGGAGGAGGAATGGGGAAGATATGTACTAGGAGGGGGGATTGGGGGGATATGTACTAGGAGGAGGAATGGGAGGGACATTTGCTAGGAGGGGTGATTGGGGGTGATATTTACTAGGATTGGGGGGATATTTGCTAGGAAGAGGAACTGGGGAGATATGTACTAGTAGGGTGGAATGGGGGGGGGGGGGTAGTTGTTAGGAGGAGGAATGAGGGGGTATGTACTAGGAGGGAGGATTGGGGGAGATATGAACTAGGAGGAGGAATGGGGGTATGTATTAAGTGGGGGGTTTGGGGGGGATACTAGTTGTTAGGAGGAGGAATGGGGGGATATGTATTAGGAGGGGGTATTGGGGGGGATATGGACTTGAAGAAGTATTGGGGGGTATGTACTAGGAGGGGGGATATATAATATTTGTGCTAGGAGGGGGAATTTGAGGGCATTTGGGTGGGGAACAACGATTTTTGCTGAGAAGTGTAATTTGGAGGTAGTTGTGCTAGGAGGAGGGATTTGTGCTGGGGGGGGGGGGGGATTTGGTGGGGAGGATATGTGCTGGGAGGGGTGATTTTTTTTTTGGGTGGGGAAAATTTGTGCTAGGAGTGGGGGAATTTGAGCAGGGAGTTGGAAATGAAGAGCAAAGATTTGTGATGAGAGAAGGATTTTGACTGGAAGGAGGAGGAATTTTTACATTGTTCGGGGAAAATTTAGGCTTGCAGAGGGAATTTATGCATAGAGTGAGCACACTGATCAGTGCTGGGGATTTTTTTGAGGAAGGATTCATGCTGAGACATGTTACTTACACAGGGGGGTGCAGTGTGTCACCCTTTTCCCTGAGCACTAGATGACCTTGCCCTGGCACTGTCCACACTGCACACAGGGCATTCAGAGCAACAGATCTCCTTTCCCCACACAGCATGTAGCTGAGATCAGATTTCCTTACAAACACAGCCTCGATCTGAACAGTGTGTACCTGGCTGTTATGCTGCAATTCTGACTTGTGAAACTCCCAGATCAGAATGGCAGCTGCAGTAGCCAGCTACACACTGTGCAGATGGAAGCTATGTCTGTAAGAGAATCCAATCTCAGCTATGTGCTGTGTGGAGAAGAGGAGATCTGAGTACCCAGGCTGTGTGCAGTGCAGGGATGGAGGAGGAGCTCTGCTGAGTGATGTGCCAGCGGTGGCCCTATCCTCTTCTCTGCTGACCACTGTCTTCTGCCCTGCTGACCCCTTTACATTGTCCTACCAGCCCCTCCCCCCTCTACACTGCTGACCTGATAGCCCCTGTTCTCCACCCTGCTGATCCCTGTCATATGCTCTATTGACCCCTGTCCTCTGCCCTGCTGACCTCCTGTACACTGCCCTACTGACTCTTGTACACTATCTGCTGACCCCCTGCATGCTGTCCTGCTGCTCCCTCTCCTCTGCCTTGATAACCCACTGTACCCTGTCCTTAAAACTAATGGCATCTGTACACTGCCCTACAAACTGCCCCACTGACCTCACATCCCCTGCCCCCCTGATATTTTTTAATACACCCCCACATCAGACAGGTCAGATCCAGCCCTGCTCTTTCTTATTCTTTGAGGAAAAGCTAGCTTTTTGCAATGTAGTTCTACAGAAAAAATTGGCTTAGACAGCCTCCTGATCTCAGACTGAAGAGAACAAACCAAGAAATGTAGGCTAGCAATGTTACCAAATAGACTAGAAATCTGCATAAAGATGGGACAGCAACCCTACTTCCAAAAATGATCACGAAAAACAAATGCCAAGCACTGCACTGAACTAAACTACACATTTTTAAAACATTTACTTAAATTCAAACATAAGTTCTACCCAAAGATATAGCTGTCTGTCTCCAAACTCCTGTTTTTTAACTACTGCTGTTCAAACTATGCATTTTGTCCACTGCACTTCTGTCCTGATGCACTCCTAAACTCCGAACTCCACAAAGTAAACTCTACAGGGTTGCTACTCCTCTTAAAGACCACAGTAATTAGGAACCAGTTATGGTAATAGCTCACCTCTTTTACATATGCTAATTGATAAAAACCCAGTACTCAACACTTAGTGAGCAACGCATATTACACAATTCACTTCACATCACTATTATTGACTTTGCTCTCACTGTACCTATTTGGGGGTTCTTTGGTAATACGGTCTCCGATTTCACCCTTTGGTGCATCTATCTTTCTTGTTTTTACTTATGTCCCTTTGTCTCATCAATATTGTGCTCCCCTTTTTTGTTCCTCCAGTTTTTGCGGATCTACTGTTTCCATTCTTGGCTTTCAGTGTGCTTTCTCTGGTTGTTTTGGTTCTCTTCACAACTCTTGGTTGAGACAGTGTGGACTAGTTGGCATATCCCTGCTATATTTTCTATATATGGACCAGCATTCAGCTGGTGTCTTTCTTTACCTCTGGTGGAACTATAAGTATTATCCAATATCATACTTTTTTTTTTAATGTCTTTTTTCTAACAACCTTTTTTCCTCGTAGACATTCATGAGTTCTTACATCTACTGAGGAAGTGAGCATTCTCTCACAAAACACGTTGAGATCTTTGCAAGCACTCTTCTATCAAGAATGTTTCAAGATGTGGAACATATGCGGAATCACTCATGATTTACTGTATGTATATTATCATTCTATGTGTGTGCATTAAGGTTTTTATACCTAGCGTGACCCTTTTTAATGTGTCTATTTTCCATAAAATGTTTTTTACTAATTTTAGTGTGTCTCATAAAGTCCTTTGGGCACTTTTGGGGGTTTTGTATAATTGCATTTCTTATGGGACTGAGTCACATCATGCCCACACACACTAGCCCTATATTATGCGTACCTGCATAGCTCCACACCTATGATCTAGAAACTTCCCAAATGTTCTAGATGCAGAGACAGCAGCTGATCACACTGAACAGACCTTACTAGCAGAACAAGGCACCACTGGTGCCAGTTATGCTTCTACTTAGCAATAAATTACAATCACACTGACTACAGTGTGATAACTAAATTTACTTATCAAAATCAAAACTAAAGCTAACTATCTAAGCCTAGCACCTACATATAGTATAAGCATATTTACATTGCTCCAAGGTGGGCCAGTGTAACTATGTATAAATGTAATTCCTGGAACTCATCTTTAAATGTCCCTGTTGGTTCTTGTTCTCATCTCTCTTAACTTTCTTCTGCTTTTATTCCTAACATGATATGCTGATGTAATAGTTTTTTTTCACTATAACCCCTTTCTTTACACCTAACGTTAAGGTCACCAAATTCAATTTCAAAACTTTTCAAAAACATACAATTCTTCCTTGATCTAATAAATTGTCCCCTGTGGAATCACTGTAATAGTATTGGAGGTGACAACCATGGACATTTAACAATGGGTTTCTGGTTATGGGCTTTATAGGGGCCTATATTTTTGGTAGAGATACCCTCCTTTGGATCCCCTTGTATCATGAGGTCCAAATAATTAATGGTATTTAACCACTTGCCACTCCAGCATAGTAGATTTACTGCAACCAGTGGCATGGGTAGGCTTGGTCATATATATATATATATATATATATATATATATATATATATATATATATATATATATATACATATACATGAATGTCTTCTGCCTGGTCTGCAGGCATGTGCGTCCCCTGCCAACCTGTGCTGTCATTGGCTACAGCACAAGTTTGTCAGCAGATCCCAGCCAGTGATGTGGTTGCTGTGGTTGGTGCTGATCGGCTGTAGCCAACCATATAATGATCCTCTGTGTGTTTTGTAAACACAGACACAGGATGTTCTTGGCTCTTCTCTTCCTGAGCCCTTTTTGGTACAGGAAGAGAAGAGAGAGACACCCAGTGAGTAAAAGCAGCAAACACACAGCTTAGTTAGGCAAATGTAACCCTTTGATCGCCCTAATTTAACCCTTTGATCACCCCTGTCACCCAGCAAGTGCCATTAGTACAGTGTCAGTGTACAGTATTTTTCACTGATCATTGTATTAGGGTCACTAGTGACATTGCATCAGATTGCATCAGGGTCAGTTAGAGTCCCTCCCAGCCGGGGTCAGCTAGTTTTAGATTACACACACACTATTGCACTCGCACTATAGGTTGCTGATCACCACCAATACTAGTATAGTGTTTGTATCAATATCTTGATCAAGAGCAGAACTATACTAGTGTCCCTATTAGTAAAATGTCCCCAAAAATACAATATTAGTAGGATCAGCCCTGATACTTGCCAGCGCTTGTGTTTAACCCCTCAACAAGTGCAGTGTCAGTATAATGTCTGACCCATGCCACATGCAGTTCTGCATAGAAACCAGTCAGCCCTCAGGTTTTATTGTGAAAGTTTAATTGTACAAGGTGAAGTTAGAAGCTGATTGGCTACCATGCACAGCTGCACCATATTTTGCACTCTCCAGTTTTAGTAAATCAACCCCACTGTACACAAAACTGAAGCATTAGCAGAATCAGGCCTGATCTCTGCTAGCACTAGCAGGTAAATTTTATTTCTAGCAGTTCAACCAGTCCCCGACAGCCAGGTGCTCTTTTTCCCATTAGTCACAGTAGGTACCTCTAAATTTAATGCCGAAAATGTCCCAAAAACAATACACTAATGAAGAGGCCTACAGGATTCTGAGTATGACAGATGAGAGTGAAGGGGAGTCCTCTCTGTCAGAATCCAGCTACAGAAAGCAGTAGCAGCCTGACAGGGCGCTTAGCTGATGGAGAAGAGGTCCCTGCTAAGTTCAGGCATATCCATTTTCTATGACACCTAGGATGGTTTTGACACCTTATGTATTGTAGGCTTTGAACAGTGGTCATTCTTTAATACCCTGGATCTTCTCTAATGCCTTGGATGGTTGTTTAGGGGTACTGTGTTTCTTCCCAATTAATATGTAAAGATTATGTTACCTCATTAACTTGTTGGGAAATGTTTATTGTTTGGTAAGTGCCATTATTACCCAGTGATGTTATATATGAGAATATTTGGAAGACTCATTGATAGTGGATACATATTTTCTTATTTAAGGGATTTGCAAACCAGGGTGACATTAAGCTCTCCTTTCAGATGTTTTTGGCTGCTTAAGATTCTCTATGGTTCTGTGATACTTGTTTGCAAGTACTTGTGATCTGCACAGACCACAATAGCTATCTTGTAAGTACCTAATGAGTCCTTAAAACTAGATGTTGACCGACCTTCAAAGGGCAGATAGGGTGAAAGAAATCCATGTAGAATCTTTGTAATTTCCTGTATCTTTGTATCACCTGGTTTTCTGTTGAAATCTAAAAAAAATCTTATGACACATTTTTCAACATTTTAAGACTTTGTATATAATAAAATAATATTTTGTATTTTAATCATTGTCTTTGATGCCTAAAAAGTCCATGTGATGTGGCACAGCTGTATCAGTTCTCACACCCATAGTAACCTCTCTATGTTGGTGTGCCCTTCTTTATACAGAAGGTGCTGTGGCCCAAACCCCAAATCCAGATGCTGTTAGCTGGCTGCATGAGAGGCATTTTCCAGATGTCTTCCCTGGTACCCTGACCCAAAATTCACCCCAAAAAAGATGTGTCTGTAGTAAACACAGAATGAGATGAAACACCCCACCCTTTTTTTAGTCCCTACTGTCCTGGCTAACCTGGAAGGACTGCTTCCATCGCTACCACACACTAGCGGAGTTTTAGTCTAGGGTACAGCTTGGCAGAGTCTAGGGCACACAATTCTGCACAAGAAGGGTCTTGAAAGATGTTAGCTAGTCCGGAAACAAGGAAACATTCTATCGCATATTGAGAGACCCTAGAATCAAAGGCTGGAAAATGTGAGGTTATGGTTAAGTTACAAAAAAGTAAAAAAAGTAAAACAAAAATAAAAGTAAAAAAAAAAGATGTTGTTTTAGTGAGTTAATATCATTTTGTTACTGTACGTTAGAGCTTTATCTGTGTGGTATTGTTAACTGTTGTTGTTTGCTTTGCAGGAACAGGCTGCACAAAAAAAAGAACATTACATGTATACCCAACATTAGATGAGTGGGTAGATGTGTGGTGGAAGCTTCTAATGTTGGGCATAAAATGCCAGGACAGTTCAAACGCCCCCCAAATGACCCCCTTTTTGGAAAGTAGACACGCAAAGCTATTTTTTGAGAGGTATGTTGAGTCCATGGAAGGTTATATTTTTTGCCACAAGTTTTTGGAAATGACAAGAACAAAATATTTTTCTTTTTTTTTCTTTACACAAAGCTGTCAGTTTAATGAGATATTTCTCACACATGTCATGAGTGTATGTGGATTACACATTGTTTATAAAATAAAAAATCCAGTGGTGAACAAATACCACCAGAAATAGCTCTATTTGTGTTTAAAAAAAAATTATATAAATTTCACTTGCGTACAGCGTTGCATGACTGAGCAATTTCCAGTTAAAGTAGTGCAGTGTTGAATAGCAAAACATGCTCTGGTCATGAAGTGGGTAAGGAGTTCTTCACATATAAAGTTAAAATTTTAAGAATATGTAAACCCAACATTTCATATTCCTGATTTGTGCCTGTGGTACCATGTATGTGTATGAAAAAGTATTCCTTTTTTTTTGTAATGCTGCCTTTGTGTGAAATCACAGGTGTTCCTGCCAGTCCCTCTGCTTTCCTATTAAAAACTGACAACACTAAGCAGAAGAACACAACAAGAAGCTGCCATCCCTTGTGTTGAGTGTGCCCGTACTATTTCAGGGGGAGCCATTGTCCATATGTGGGCAGGATCTTAACGTTAAGAACATCTGGGATAAAAGTTTGAGGAATAAGGATGTGGTCTATTCGCGTATGGCAATTGTGGGGCGCTGAATAATTGAAGTCTCGAGCCCTAAGATTAAATTCTCTCTGAGCATCCACTAAACCATGTTCAGACAAAAGGTCTACAAATCACTTTGTTTGTAAATTAGCTTCAGGAGAGGCCTGGGAGGGATCAGTTGAGGGAGGGGTTGGGGACGGGACGGTCTAGATGCCCATTCAGCACCACGTTACTGTCCCCCATCATGATCAGTGTGCCCTTCTTGTGTGAAGAAATTACCCTCATTAAGTGGGAGAAAAAGCAGGACTGATGAGCGTTAGAGGCATAAAAGTTAACTATGGTCACTTCAACATCTAAGGTTGTTCCTGATAGTACTAGGTATCACCATGTAGGGTCTGCAATTTCGAGAGCATGTAAAAGGGGTGCTTTTCTTAGATGCCAGTAGGATGCCTCTCTGTTTCTCCTCGAAGGTCGCCTGGAACACCTGGGGGTAATTTTTGTGGAAGTACGTGGGGCGGGAAGATGTGGAGAATCTGGTTTCTTGCAGCCCTATAACGTGGGCTCAAAAGTGGAGCATAATACGTAAAGGCACACTTACGTTTCTTTGGGGAGTTAAATCCCTGTACGTTATGGGACACTATAACAAATTTGGAAGTAGCCATCATGGTGGGTAGAAGGTGGAGTAGCTAAAGGACTTGATGGTGGACCAGCCTGTTTCAGGTCCAGTGTGCTCAAGCGTTTCGACGTCCTGGAGAAGAAAAAAGAAAGGGAAAACTGAGAGAGGGAATACAGCAAGAGAAAGTAGCAGGCTCAACCACAGGGGTGTCGGAAGAGGGATTGTCTAAGCAATCAAAGGCAGTGGCAAAACAGACTGCCATAGTTGGGGGTCACCAAAAACCTACCAGGAGCAAATTGTAGTATGTAATCAGAGAACATTTTAGAAAAAGCTAGCAATCTATTGCCTGACCATAGGTAAAAAAGGAGGAGAAGGGAAGAGGAAGAGATAGGGTAGGGAAGGGAGGAAAGTGACATAAAGGGGGAAGAGGGGGAGAAGGAAGGGGTGGGGAGGAGTGCATATAAGTAATAAAATAGGCTTATATGTATACTCATAGGCACATGTAGATGTTATTAAGGAAGAGCAGTGAGGGATTGCTGTCCATCTAAGTGGGACCGGGGGGGGCCACAATCAACTGGATCCAGAATCCCTAGTCCAGTACAATCTAATGAGTGGAGTATTTAAATTAGAGGAGCGATATGGTCCTACCACCCACTTCTCCCCTGTTAAAATAGGTGGAGAACTGTAGAACTTCAGTAGGTTCCCAAATATGGCAGCGAGCCTTCAATACTAGGTAAAAAACATAACACAAGAAGCGAGCATAAAGATGAGTGTGTTCAAGTTCAAGGGACCAGTTGGGGACACCCTGCTAAAAGGTGTGTAAAGTCCTGAGTAGGTAAACCCACTCAAGTATGTAAAACTTGGAAAGGAGGGTATAATGGAAAATCTCTTCTGGACCTTCTGACCGATTTATTTTGCCTTGGAGCTGGTCGTCATCTTCAAGGGAGAGGTTCCCAAAGAGGGGTGAGGTGAGGTGAGACTTGTGGGGAGAGGTCTGCAAAGCCTGTGAGCCAGTGGAGGGTGGGAGCATGAGCTACAGCTTGGTAAGGACTTCTTGAGCTTCATCTGATGTGGTGAAAGCATAAGGGTGACCTTGGAAGGAAAAGGATAGTTTAAACTAGCAGTTCCAGCGATATTTAATGCATTGACTTTGTAGCATCTGGACGAAGGGTTTCAATTCTCTGCATCTCAAGAGTGTTTTCAGGGCCAGATCAGAATATATTCTGTATTTATGGGGTTGGAAGGTCAAGTCTCTCTTTGACCAAGCCGCTTGCCTCTTTAGTTATATAAAAAGTAGGTTTGATTATGATGTCTCAGGTCTTTTCGGGTCCAGGGCTCTGTGAATTTTGTTGAATTCCAATCTTTCAATTGGGGTTCCTGGAATGAGCTCCTGTAGTAATGCAGTGACTGTGGAGTTTACATCCTCTACAGATTCTGGGAGGCCTCTGATCCAGAAGTTATCTCTCCTGCTGCGGTTCTCCAAATCTTCAAGTTTCTGTAAGTCGGCGGCGAGGTCTAGTTTGATAGTATCAGTGTCTTGTTCGTTGTTGTCAATCACCAGAATAGCATTATCCATTTTGTGTTCAAGATCATCTATCCGGGAGCCTATATCCCTTGTTTTGCAGATGATCTCAGTAGTGAGGTGTTCCGTGGCTGTGCTCAGTTCCTTTTGAAGGAGGAGTTTACATTTTTCAAGCAGTGCTGAGTCTCGGAGCATTGTATCAATTTGTTCTGCATTTTGTGCAGCTAAAAGACTGTCGTTGGATGAGTCGTTCTGCTGAGATCCAAGCTCTTGGGACAAGAATGAGTATTCAGGAGAAGGTTGTGGTGAGCACATTTTAGGTTGAGGTCTTTTAGCAGGGTTGGCTTAAACCTTGGTAGAGCTACCCGTGGATTTGGTCAGGGTGGTGATGGAGTTTTTCCCCATGATCCCCTGTGGCGGGGTCTCCCTTCAATAAGAGCGGTGACCTAGAGACCCCTATATGTCAGGTGTAGCAGGGGGACCACAGTGGATGGGGGGGGGGTTCATTTTTGGGACACACAGAGGGTGAGTAACAGAGAGCAGAGTATGGGTGTATGCTGCTTCTAGCTTATGTTGTGTTAGGAGACCTGGATGGTGGCCGAGGTGTCAGCTTTGTTTCGGCAGGGGAGATCATTTCAACCAGGACCTCAGGCATTTGTGGCAAACCTTAAGCCCCTCCTGCGATCCTGGTGGGATCTTTCTCAGGGATACCGGCCCTCCGCACTCTGCAGTGGTATCCTCATGGCCTATTAGGTCCCTGAGGCCCTGGGAGTCTGGGGCTGGCATGGAAACTCACTTCAGGAGGCCAGAGCTCGATCCCCCTGCAATAGGCCAGCCGCCAAAAACAAGTAGCAAGCGGGAGTCCAAACCCAGGGAGAGAGGTTGTCAGAGTTGTACTGAGTGGCTGTATGTGGCCGCAATAGACTGCACTCTGGAGAAATTCTTGTGAACTGCGGGAAGATGGTGGCCTCTACTTCCTTTGGTCCCAGAGTGGCACCTACAGGGATCAAGGCTGGTGACTCACCGATCCTTGCTTGTAGAGCATTCCTGCTGGGTCTGTGGGGCTTCAGGAGTAAGGAGGGGAAGGAGTCAGGATGTCAGGCTCATCTCTGGCTGGACTGAGCAGGGATGTGTACCCGGGTGGTGAGGAGCCAAGTTAGAATGCGGCCATCACTAGCGGCTGCTCAACATCGCCCCCTAAGAACAGTAATTTAAGGTCAGGAACCATAGGAAACAAGAGTCCGATGGCACAAGAGGCGACTGAATGAGAGCCTTCAGAACTAGACCAAGATCCTAGGATGGTATAAGGCAGGCCTTGAAATTTCCACTTGCCTGCTCGCCAATGGCGAGTGGAAATTATGGTGGGGCAAGTGTGTCCCCCAGGGGTGTATTTGCCGCGAGGCAAACAAGGTGTTTGCCTAGGGCGGCTCTTTTTAGGGGGGGCGCAGTAGCAACGCCGCCCCCCTCTTTCCCACGGAAGGGACACTTAGTACAGGGGCGGGCTGCTGTGTCTTACCTGGGTCCGCGACTCCATGTCCCAGACCCATGTCGATCCGGTCCACGAGGCGCTGCTGGAGGAGGGGTAGGGAGGTTGTCAGTGGGTCCAGTGTCTTCATTTCCCTGGATCGCGATGTGTGGGCGGGATGACATGCCGCCCCTGTCATCTTACCACATCCCCGGGATCACTCAACAGCCTATGGCAGCTTGTCCCTCCCTGTGAAAGCTCCGCCTCCTCACCAATGATTGGCCACCAGAACTGTAGCTCAGGAAAGGCACACACGTGGCAAATCACCAGAGAAGAGGCGGAGCTTGGAGAGGAGGGGCCGAGCAGCAGCGTGAAGATCAAAAAAGTGAGGGAGCAGCCGGCGCAAGTGAAGAGAGCGGCCGGAGAATGAAGACACCTGCTGGTAAGTGTCTGTGCCTTGCAGATGGTGCTGCTGCTGCAGCCAGGTATGCTGGCTGTGGATGGGAGAGGGAGGGAGCGAGCCCAGGCTGGAGCAGGGGTCAGCAAGGTAAGTATCATTGGTGTCAGTGGGAGGAATAGTGCCCCATCATTGGTGTCATGGATACCAACGATGGGGCACTATTCCTCCCACTAACACCAATGATGGGGCACTATTTCCCCCCCCACTGATACCAATGATGGGGCACTATTCCCCCCCCCCCACTGACACCAACGATGGGGCACTATTCCCCCCCCCACTGACACCAACGATGGGGCCTATTCCTCGCCCCACTGACACCAACGATGGGGCACTATGCCCTCCCCCCCACTGACACCAATGATGGGGCACTATTCCCCCGTCATTGACACCAATGATGGGTCACTTTCCCCCTCCCATTGACACCAATGATGGGTCACTATTCCCCCCCACTGACACCAATGATGGGGCACTATTTCCCCCCCCACACACACACACACTGGCACAAAACATGAAAATGGAGCCAGAAGCTCAGAGCTTCTGCTTTGCTCTGGATTCTGCTTTGCCTGTCATAGTGACAAGGAGACAGCATGGGCTCCCCTGGAGCATGAGTGGTGTCACAATTGTGACCCCTGAGACCCCGGATGCTATGCATATGGGCTGAAGAGACTCCATCTTGAATCTCCCATTGCGGATATGCTTGTTCAGTCTTCTCAAATGTAAGACAGGCCTCCAAGCACCAGAGGATTTCAGCACCAGATATATCAGGCAGTAAAAGCCACTACCCCTTTATTCTGCTGGAACATGCTGAAAGGATCTAGATAACCTCCATTTTGTTAATGTACGCCATTTTAAGTATTAAGTTAGCTTTTTGCAGATATATTAGAAGTTTAAACTGTTTTAGTTGCTCAAGGATGTATCAACAGAAGCTAACATGACCCTGACAATGTCTTTGTCTGGTTGTTTCTCAGAAAGCTAGCCAAAACAATTTGTACCAAGAAATGTATATGTCATGTTTCATGTAGTTAGCTCATGATGGAAACTTACAAGTTACAGTTTTGAAACTCGCTCCCCCCTCCCTTATTTTTTCTGTATCCTATATAATCTTAGTAATGTCTAATAAACTTGGAACATCTCTGAACATAAGCTGCCGTTATTTCCGTGTTCAAGGGGTGTTCCCAGAATTCTGCTGATAAACCAGGAATCTCTCCACAGACCGGGGGTCTCTGAGGGGATAAAAAAAATCAATCTTTTTTATAGCTTTATGCTTTCTTGCTTTCAACATGCTTTATAGCTTTCTTGAGCCAAAGTTCTTATATATAGTGTTGCAAGAGTTGTCTTTTCTTGAGATTTGCCCACTGAGTTTCTATGAAAAAATCCAGAGGACTGCTTCTGAATTTGACAAAGCCACAAATCCCTTTTTGCTGTGACCACGTAGGCCATAGATCTGGCCCAAAGCTTTACCAGGTCCTCAGAGGCTTCAGACAGAAAATCTGCTGACAAATTCAGCTCCTCCCTGGCCGTCATAATTCTCGCCGAGTCTATCAGGGCGGATTCGATGTTGGAAAGCCATGTCTTTAGGACTTTAGATAGTGCAGTCAATGCTATAGTACAGCATAAGGCAGAGTCGGCCACAGAATAAATCATCTTTATATCTTTTTTATAGCTTTATGCTTTCTTGCTTTCAACATGCTTTATAGCTTTCTTGAGCCAAAGTTCTTATATATAGTGTTGCAAGAGTTGTCTTTTCTTGAGATTTGCCCACTGAGTTTCTATGAAAAAATCCAGAGGACTGCTTCTGAATTTGATAGAATATCCAGCGATCTGAGATGTTTTCCGCCCAGATTCTCCAATAGCCTGCCAATCTCGCCCCTACTGGTAAATCTGGACAGGTGCACCTTCAAAACTATTTGTCACTGGCCTTGGCAGCCTGTGCTGTCTTTGTCTTGATACCGCAGGAGATTTGAGTCCCTCTCATTGGGGTCTTTAACGTCCTGGGTTGTATGATTTTGCTACTCAATAGTGCCTAAAAGAAGACTGGCTGGATCTGCTTGGTTTCTGTTTCTTTCTACCAGACTGCGGAAGAAGTGCTGATTTGCCACCTGTGACTTTGCTAATGGCCTCTTCCAAAGTTCTACTGAGCAATAATTTCCCTTTGTATGGAAAATTGCGTAAGGCCAGCTTGGAAATCCCCTCAGCTGACCAATGACAAAGCCACAAATCCCTTTTTGCTGTGACCACGTAGGCCATAGATCTGGCCCAAAGCTTTACCAGGTCCTCAGAGGCTTCAGACAGAAAATCTGCTGACAAATTCAGCTCCTCCCTGGCCGTCATAATTCTCGCCGAGTCTATCAGGGCGGGTTCGATGTTGGAAAGCCATGTCTTTAGGACTTTAGATAGTGCAGTCAATGCTATAGTACAGCATAAGGCAGAGTCGGCCACAGAATAAATCATCTTTATATCTGTGTCTGCTTGACAATCCATTGGTTCTTTGAAATAACAGAATTCTCTTTGAAATAACAGAATTCTCTAGGGGTAGCGAGACATGGCGGGCCTAATGTTGTAGGGCTGCATCTACCCCTGGTGGGGCCTCCCAGAAATCTGCATCCAATGCCTGCATGGCATAGAGCTTAGAAAGCCTATTTTGTAAATTGGGCCTCATATCTGGCTTTTCCCACTCATCTTCAACCAACTCCTCTGGGAAACTGGAAATGTAGGACCTTCTTTCTTTAGATTGGGAAAAAAATCTATGGATCTTCTGCGAGGGCTGAAATTCTGTCTCCCAATCCAAAGCTTCCTTAATGGCTTCAATAAAGGGGCCTACTAAATTGATATTGAAAGCAACTGGTCCAGAATCTTCTTGGTCAGAAGATGCATCAGAAGAAATCTTCAGGTGATGCCTGGGAGGTACTAGGTTGTGCATGCCTGTGAGATGTACAGTATGTCTGATTGAGGTTGACATGTCATGGAGGTTCTCCTCGATAGCTTCGCAGATGTAACTTTTACGTTTCCAAGCATCCTCCTCCTTGTCTGTTGCCACCTCTCTGAGGCATTCTCCACAGACTAGTTTCCCTGGTCATGTCAGCAGATTGCATGCCCAGCAAAGACCCTGCACTGGGTGGAGAACCTTTGGCTGGGCTATGGTAGATGCCTGAGCATTCTGAGACTGAGATTTTGAAGGAGAATGTGACAAATGATGATGCTGTGATGACACAGACCATTGGCGGGACTTGGCTGAGCGCCTTTGTTCAGTGCTTTGGGTCCTGCGAAACAGTCAAGAACAATCAAGAGCAACACACTGTTTTCACCAACTGTCCCACTTTGCCCCCTTGTACCTTTCTTTAGATCTTTGTGCCTGAATGTTGTAGTGAACTCATCTGCAAGCAAGAAGATGATAAAAAATCCCAAAAAAAGTAGGGTCGAGTTTCCCTGGTTATGTCCCCTTTAGGAGATAAAATACTTACCATGAGGGAAGGTAGCAGGACCAAGGCAGGACTGACATCTCACTGGGAATCCAAGCAACACAGGCTAGCAGCACTGTAAAGAAACAGATAAATTAACATAATGGAGAAACCTGCCTGCTAGTAATACAGACAAATCAGGGAGGTTGTCAATACAAACAAATCAGGGAGGCTGTCACATACCCGGCACAGGAGTTAAGAGAGCGAAGCAGCTTGACCACAGCCAAAGGCATCTGTATACAGGCAAAGATAGAGCAGCTTCACGGTAAAAAGACATCTGTATACAGGTGAAGATAGAGAAACTTCACAGTAAAAAGACATCTCTATACAGGCGAAGATAGAAAAGCTTCACAGTAAAAAGACATCTGTATACAGGCAAAGTTAGAGAAGCTTTGCAGTACAAAGGCATCTGTATACAGACGAAGCTAGAGGAGCTTCACAGTAAAAGAGCATACGTTTACAGACGAAGATAAGGAACGGGCGAACTGACCATTTGGAAACTCGGGCACTGCCCGAGGGCCCGGGGTCAGTAGGGGGCCCCATGAGATGTCCCGGGTACCTTTTTCATAGGCTTTTTTGAGTTTGGGCAAGGACACAGGGGCCCCATGATCCCCTATTGCCCGGGGGCCCCATGTGTTATCAGTCCGCCCCTGCTCCAGATATTTGGTATGTTCCAGCAGATCATCAGCCAATTCTGCAGGCCTCAGAGCGAGAGCAAATGCAAAACCAGAGTGACAAGAGGCCTTATATGCTCAAAAGAAAGTTGACTTGATGAGGCAGAAAGTTAAAAGCCACCTCTTTGAGGCAGAAAACTGAATTAGAAGCCACCTCATTGAAGCAGAAAACCAAGTTAGAAGCCAACTCTTTCAGGCCAAATGCAGATCTACAGGTGAAACTCAAAAAATTAGATTATCATGCAAATTTTCATTTATTTCAGTAATGCAACTTAAAAGGTAAAACTAATATATGAGATAGACTCATTACATGCAAAGCAAGATAGTTTGTTCCGCTCTCAAAACACTGACTATGTGTGGCTCTAAACAGACAGCTAAACCCTTGTCAGAATCTCCAGCAAACAGAAGCCCACTGCTTGTGTTGTCTACCAAAGAATCCAACTTTATTTTATAGGTGAAACTGAAACACAATACAATAACCGCATATCAGTATACATAGAATAACTAGTGTAACATAAATGACAGATGACACAGAAGAAAGGCACTTACAGGTGATGATGTCTCAAGCCCCTTGGGAGAGAAGCAAGCACACTGCATCCACAGTTAATAGAAGTCTAAAATGGCTGACGAGCTTCCTAAACCAAGAGTCATTTCCTGTCTGAGAGCTTACATATGCAGAGGAGAACTGCCATACATGTTTGCCACTAGATGGCAGTGGTTCACTACATGTCCCATATAAGTAACTTTAATTCAATTAGCCTGTGAAGGCAACACACTCCCTGCCTGATATAATATATTATATCACTACCCATGCATATCTACTGTACAGGGAAAACACATAAGAAAATACATTCCAGCCTAGATTGGTAACATAAACTAAAACATGAGTCCACAACTTATCAGGGTCTTTTGGCTATGGTACTTCAAGCTTATGGCCCACATGAAGAAATAGTTTAGTCCATAAACCCATCTTCGGATTGGAGTAGCCGCCCAAGGCCAAACTATCTCCAACCCCAATTGTAATCCACAGGATGGAATTTAACTCAATGGCGAATGTCTCGCCTGAACGCTATCAGTGAGGAGCTCTCTGCTATGTATTGTGCCAGCTACACAACAGAAATGCTATTCAAAGGAGAACAATGACATCTGAAACTGGTCTAGTATACACTTTAGCAGTCCCTTGTTTTGTCACTTTGACTTCAACCTTTCTGACATTACCATCTTTACTTGGCAATGTATTTGTGACAATTCCCACAGGCCAGTTGTTTCTGCTTTCTTGACTATCTTTCAATAAAACAACATTTCCATCTTTGACGTTGGGACTGGTCTCAGTCCATTTCTTGCAACTTTGTAAGGTACACAGGTATTCTCTCCTCCATCTCTTCCAAAACATATCAGCCAGGCATTGGACTTGTTTCCATTGCTTTACATGAAGTTCTGTTGTACTAAAGTCCCCATAAGGGGCCGATAAAGAGTCTACCTTTTGGGTCAAGAGCATGGCAGGCGTAAGAACTGTAGGATTATCAGGATCTGTAGATAGTGGTACCAAAGGTCTTGCATTAATGATAGCTATAACTTCTGCCATGAAAGTACTCAAAGTCTCATGAGTCAAACGAGTAGGTTTAGCTTGGAGTAACATTGCATCTAAAATGCGCCTAGCTACACCTATTAATCTCTCCCAAGCACCTCCCATGTGAGATGAGTGTGGAGTGTTAAAGATCCATGTGCATCCTTTGTCTTCAAGATAGTCTAGAAGTTCTGCATCATTTGAGCATATATGCAGCTCTTTGCATGCTCCTACAAAGTTAGTACCTCTATCAGAGCGAATAAACTTAGCTGGACCACGAACAGAAAAGAATCTTCTTAGAGCGTTAATGAAACTGGATGCTGACATGGACTCAACCAATTCTATATGCACTGCTCTTGTAGAAAGACATGTGAAAAGAACAGCCCAGCGTTTGCTGTCAGCACTGCCTCCTCTAGTTTGTCGTGTTACAACTGCCCAGGGGCCAAACACATCAACACCCACACTAGTGAAGGGAGGTTCAGGATTGACTCTATCTTTAGGCAACTCTGCCATCTTTTGGCTTTCCAATCTCCCTCTGAGCTTACGGCACACAACACATTTGTGAATGATTGCAGAACTAGACGTTTTCCACCAAGAATCCAGAAACCTGCAGCTCTGATTGCACCTTCTGTTATGTGGCGCCCTTGGTGAACTATCTGGTTGTGATAATATCTTACGATCAATGTAGCAATATGGTGATCATGAGGAATGATGACAGGATGCTTCTCCTCATCTGACAGCGTGGCAAAGGATAAACGGCCACTTACTCTCAACAGTCCATCTTGATCTACAAAGGGACTCAGTTTTGTAAGACTGCTCTGTTTTGGAAGTGTCCTTTGTTGTTCAATACAGTCATATTCTTGTCTGAAACATGCGTGTTGTACAGAAGAAATTATAACTGTTTTGGCCTGTGAAAGTTCTTCTAAACTAACTCTTTCATGGAAAACTCCCCAGCTTCCGGGTTGATCATCATTAGTTTTCTTTTGGAAGCTTTTGGCAACATGAATCAATTTTGCTATAACCCTGCTTAGTCTCTTCCAGTTGGAAAATCTTTCGAAACAATGCGGCCGTAGTCTGGTGTCAAAGGCTTTAGTACTGAAATTTACTACTTCTGACCTAATTTCAGGATCAGCTTCAGGATCCACTAAAGGATAAACATTGTTGTCATCAGGACTATCTACAGCTGTCTGATACAGAAAAGGTGGACCTGAGAACCATATAGAGTTCTGAAGGCAAGCTATCTGTGTAGGCCTGGTAGCATAATCTGCAGGATTTTGTTCTGAGGGTATGTAGAACCACTGCTCTGGACAGGTTGTTTGTCTGATCCTATTCACCCGATTGGAGACATACAAGAAGAATCTCTTTGAAGTGTTGCAGATATAGCCTAAAACTGTTTTACTGTCTGTAAAGAATTTCACAGCATCTAGGCTCAGGTCTATCTCGTCTCTCACTAGCTCATACAGTTCAACCGCTAGTACAGCTGCACATAACTCTAGGCGTGGAATTGTATGTGCCGGCCTAGGGCTCAGTTTGGATTTTCCCATTACGAATCCAACATGACAGACATTTCCTGCATCGATTACCTTCAAATAAGCGACTGCACCTATCGCTATAACAGAGGCATCTGAAAAGATGTACAGTTCTCTCTTGCAGGCCTGTGACAATGAAACAGGAAAATAACATCTGGATATTTGTAGACATTGTAAAGCTTCTAAAGATTCTGTCCATTGGACCCACTCATGGAGTCTCTCTTGTGGAAGTAAGGCATCCCACTCACTTTCTCCACTTGATAGTTCACGAACTAAGGCCTTACCTTTTATGGTGACTGGTGCTACAAACCCGAGAGGATCATAAAGACTGTTCACAGTGGATAGGATCCCTCTTCTTGTGAATGGCTTTTCTGCTAAAGAAACCTGAAACACAAAGCAGTCTTTATCTAGATCCCAGCTTAGGCCTAAACTCTTCTGTAAAGGAAGGGTGTCTGTTCCCAGGCACAGGTCTTTGAGATCTTTAGCTCTATCTTCTGCGGTGAAAGCTTCCATGACTTGTTTGCTGTTAGAGGCAATCTTATGTAGTCGCAGATTAGACTCCGCCAGCATCTGCTTTGTTGAGAAGCATTTTGCTTTGTTGAGAATGTCGACTGCTCCTTCAGGTGTGTTAGCTGAAGCAAGTCCATCGTCTACATGGAAATGTCTCATCACAAAGTGTTTGGCATCTTGACCATAACATTCTGCACCTTTCTGGGCAGCTTTGCGCATGCAGTATATGGCAACAGCAGGAGACGGGCTGTTACCAAAAACATGTACTCTCATTCTGTACTCTGTCACCTCTTTAGCTATGTCATTATCCTTGTACCACAGGAAACGCAGGTAGTCACGATGGTCCTCTCTCACTAGGAAACAATAAAACATCTGTTGCACATCACCTGTGAAAGCAATAGGCTCTTTCCTGAAGCGTAAGAGGACACCCAGAAGTGTGTTATTTAGATCTGGGCCACTCAGTAGTACATCATTCAATGAAACACCTCCATGTTGAGCACTGGAATCGAACACAACTCTTATTTGGTCTGGCTTGTGTGGATGGTAAACGCCAAACATTGGCAGATACCAGTGTTCTTTACCTTCATCCAGTGACGGTGCTACTTCAGCATGATTATTATCAAGCATCCTTTTGATGAATTCTGTAAAGTCTTTTTTCACTTCAGGTTTTCTTTGCAGGGTTTTACGTAGTGTGTTCAGGCGCTTCATGGCCTGCTCTCTGTTACTGGGTAAGTAACACCTTGGTGTGCGAAAGGGTAAGGGAGCTACCCAATTGTTGTTTTCATCTTGGAAAGTCTCTTTATCCATAATATGGAGAAAAGCTCGATCATCTATAGACATTGCTCGTTTGTCGTCATCTTTTGTTCTCTGGAATACTGAGTTCCCTAAAGTGTCAGACTCCATGCCACTACTAATGTCTCTATTGTAACTAGAAGGAAAGTCACAATATGGTTTTGGGATGTTAAGGGTTTCTTTCACAACAAAGCTGTTTTGGCATGGACTTAGAAGGGATGTGCGTCCATTCAGTAGCACAGATGTCTTTGACGTATTGACACTGTCAGGCCGGTGTACTGCTCCTAGACAAACTTCTCCTACTATGACCCACCCTAGGTCAAGTCTTTGGGCATAGGGGGCATTAAAGGGCCCATTAATTTGTTGGCGTACCTTATGTACTTGTAGAATGTCTCTCCCAAGAAGTAGAAGAATAGACGCATCTGTCTGGATAGCTGGAATAAGGTGAGATATTGAATTGAGATGAGGATGATGACGGGCTACTTCTGGTGAAGGGATCTCTGTTTTATCATCCGGTATCATATCACACTCTATCAAAATGGGAAGTGAGAGATGGACTCTCTTGTCAAGAGACTCAATAGTAAAGTCAGTAGCTCTTCTTCCTGAAGTTTCTATCATTCCTGCACATGTCTTTAGGGTGTATGGGATAGCACTTGATGTAATATTGAAGGCATCGAAAAAGTCTGACCTTGCCAGTGACCTGTTACTCTGTTCATCCAGAACTACATACATCTTAACTGCCTTCTCCTTTTTCCCTGTGGGGTACACTGTTGCTAGGCAGATCTTGCCACATGAGCGTGGACTTGTACTGTCGCCACAGATTTCAGTGCATTTGGACATTACTGGGGTAGCTGAATTATCCTTTTGCTCCCTGCCCTCATCTTTCTGCTCTTCAGCGACCTCTAGTGGTTGACGCAATGTATCAGGGTGTAAAGCTGTGATGTGTCTGTTACTGCCACATTCTGAGCAATCCGCTTGTATTTTGCAGTCTTTTGCTACATGCTTAGTGGATCCACAACACTTGAAGCAGATGCCGTTTTGTCTAAGAAAGGCTATCCTTTCCTTGATGGGTTTACTTTTGAACCCTTTGCACTTGTTTAGAGGATGGGGCTTTTTATGAAGTGGGCAAAGTCTGTCAGGACCTGCAAAGGTGTTTACCTTGTAGCTGCTTGGACAGCCTGGGTCCTCAGAGGGAACCGTTGTCTTGTGGGCGATCACTGAAGTCCTATTGTAGGATCTAAGTGGCTTTTCTGCCTTTGGCAGTTGACTGCTGGTGATGAAGGAAAAGCTGGGATCACACCGGATCCTTGCTTGCTGCTGTACAAATCTAGAAAACACAAAGAAAGAGGGGAAGGGGACATCATATTCTTCTTTTGTATTTGGCTCCAACACTCACCCATTTTTCTTGCAGGTTGTGAGGTAATTTCTCCACTATTGGCTTAGTACCGCTGGCGGTATCTAAATGTGCAAGTCCTCTTAAATAGCCTTCTTCTTTGGCACACTGGACTTCCCAAAGAATATCACCCAGCTCTTGCAGTTTCAAGTTGTCTTTGCTGTTTAGCTTGGGAAAAGACTCAAGTCTTTTCATTAGAGCACCTTCAATTGCCTCTGGTGATCCATATCTTTCCTCTAGCCTCTGCCAGGCCATATCAAGTCCTGCTGGAGGGTTAAATATATGTACCCTGCGCATCCTTCTTGCATGTTCTGCTGACTCCGTCCCAAGCCATTTTATCATCAGGTCCAGCATCTTGGCTGCTGATAAGCCTAAGTCTTTGACTGCATACAGAAAAGAAGACTTCCATGCCCAGTAATGCTCAGGGCAGTCATCAAACTTGAGAAAGCCCGAATTAACCATTTCTTTACGGATAAGATATTTAGTGACATCTTGTGTACTCTGGTGTTTGGATTTCTGTACTAAGGATTCATTTTTAATCGCTCTGGTACTGCTGACCTCATCGGTTTGTTTTCGTACGCTCAGGGGTTCTGCTGGTCTTGGTTTAGATTCAGCTGACTCTGGATTAGGGAACTGTTTTGTTGCATTGCTGCTTGAATGTTCTTGGACATACTCCCTTGTGCGTTCTACTGAGGAGAGGGGTTTCTCAGGCACATATGGGCCTTCGTGGATAGACCCACTTCCATACCGTTCCATTTCGGCATAAGCTGCGGCCTCTGCTGTGGCGGCGGCTGCACACTGACGCTGAAGAATATGCAACCTTGCTTCTTGTTCTGATTTTTCTTTTTCTTTCTCTGCTCTTTCCTTCATAATGGCAGCC
Source organism: Staurois parvus (assembly GCF_062004578.1). Classification (NCBI taxonomy): domain Eukaryota; kingdom Metazoa; phylum Chordata; class Amphibia; order Anura; family Ranidae; genus Staurois; species Staurois parvus. The sequence goes on along the minus strand of NW_028318771.1, from coordinate 458,876 downwards.
TCTGCTGCTGCAGCGGCGGCTTCTTTCTCAGCAATTTCCTTCATAACGGTGGCCTCTTTCTCAGCGAATTCTAGCTGAACACGAGCTGCCTCTGCTTTGGCGCGAGCTCTGGCTAAAAGGGCACTTGCTGATGAAATCTGACTGGACCTTGCTGATCTAGGTGAGTGTGAGCGTGCATCATCTTGCTGGATACTTGGCATGCTCTCCCTGCCTTGATGTGTCCCGGGTGACTGATCTTCAGCCCTATACTGTCTTCCTGATCTTAGACTCATTGGCCTTGATTCACTAAGATGTGAGTGTACTAGCAGAGACTGACCATTCAGGCAGACTCAGGTCAATCAATCAGTCGTCTGACCAGCGTCTAGCAAGCTCATTAACGAGCGTCTACTGACTACTTTGCTATTAGTAAATGTGGTATCCCGTCTGGCACATTTTTAGGTGCAATACCGGATATGTTAATAAAGCGCAGGCTTTATTAATATTGGCGTTTTTCTGATAGCAAAAGAGAATCCTTAGAATTTAATAAATAGTACACCTGTATTAGAATTTCCTATTTTTTTTTATTTATTTTTTTTGCTGTTTCTCCAAAATGATCAGGAAACTAATACATTTGCTAATGAATGTCATACATTCTGTATTCAAATGTTAAACATTTTCACACTTATATCTCAAATAATTTATATACTTCTAATTTCCCAATATAATTATATATCTTCATTCTCTTTAATCACGTAACTATTCTATGTTAAAGACAAGTGCAGCGCTATAAATGCATGTGATCAATAATGAACGCATGTAAAAACCAAAAAGTGCAAAGAATTGCAACAATGATGTAAAATTGTAAATGGTGCTAAAATAAGTTCATAGAATCATTCCTGAATAATGGAATGTCCTTCGTGTGAGAGTACCAACTCAGAGAGTGCCTATGAATGGCACGTGTGGTCTCCCCGTGACGGACAGTAGTGCATGAACTTGTGAAAGGTAAACCACCCTTGGGACTGGTCTACACTCACCAGAACAAAAGTATTAATGTGCATGGGTTATACACATCACACATCTGGGGGTGCAGCGGTATGCTGGCAGCTATGGGTTAGTCATCCAGCTCAATCCATCCATCAGGGTGGGTGCCCAAATGGTCCTGGGGAGGAATTAGCTCCGCCACAGGAGCCAGAAAGGTGCTCAATAGTGTAGTTCACTGTCACAAGGGTGGATGACCTTTCACGAGTTCATGCACTACTGTTCGTGGTTATATTCATCTTGTGTAATACCATTTTACTAGTCTATATCATTTGACCAGCGCTTGCTCTATCATTTTTAAACAATGTAACTATCCTACATTATAGCTCAAACTGTGTCTTCCACAGTGGTTTAGTGGTTAGAGCTCAGAACTTACAGCACTTGGGTCATGGGTTCTAATCCCAGTCATGGCTACATCCCAAAAAATGGAGAACAATTTTCTGGGTTGTGTCAGTGCCAGGAATATTGATCAATCAATTATGATTTTGCCTAATGACTAGAAAGTGGATGAATGTTACCTATGTACTGTTCTTCTGCCAATTAGGCAGTGTATATTTCATTGTAACATTTTTCTCTTTTAAATCTGTCTCCTTATACAACTTGACCCCCTCCCCCACCCCATCATCACCTGTCCCATATGCAAATCTATGGATCACCGCCCCACTCTTTAACTATCTATTTACTGATCAAGTGAATGTGTCTCATTTTCTATCAGCTACAGCTCAGATCTCACATTATTATACAATTGCTGATTGTATTTCACCACTAGTCTCATTGAATTCACAATTCCTAGTCAGTCCCGTTCCCTGACCTGTAATAACCTTTAGGGCCAGTTCACACTACATGTGTTTCAGTTGCTTTTTCGGCATCACAAACGCACAGAAAGAAGGTTATGTGGTTGTCAATGTCATAGTTCACATCAGCGCTTGCATTTTCAGTGCATTGTAGGTGCTGTAAACAAAGTTGACCGCTGCATTGTTTCTGCACAGAACTGTACTGGAACACATAGAAACGTCCTTGAATGTACTAAAACGCACATGTCCCTAACTACATTGAATACAAAGAAAATAGAAAAAAATAAGTGGAAGGGATACAAAAATGCAATGTAAACGTGTCCAAAACGCATCCAAAATGTACTGGAACACACTAAACATGCATGCCAAAAGGGCATGAAAAAAACCCATCAGGAACACATCTAGACTGTTTCTATAGTGTGAACCGGCCCTTAGGACTTGTTCACACCATTGGTGGTGCAGAAACGCATGCAAGAACACACATTTTCCAGCACAGCAAAGAAATGCAATGCCCGCTGTAGATGTGCGCAGGTACCATGATGAAAACGTTATTGCACCTACACACGTCTATTAAAAACAGCCCCATTCACAGCCACAAAAACGCAATGCACCACACTACTGTGCGGTTAGGTGCGACACACTTGGAAAATAACATGCCTGCAGTATTTTGGCATGTTTCCACATGTTAAGCAGCCCATTGAATTCAATGGGCTTTGGGAAAAAATAAATAAACACAAAATGCCCCATTCACACAGGTCCTCTGGCCTGTACAGCATGAATGAGTGGGTTGTTTATGTGGCTAGAGCCACCTGTTACACTATGGGGACACAGCAGCTGTATGAACACAGGTTTTAATCTGACAAGTGTGAAGGCGTGGGGAAGTGGCCCTGAATGCTCACTGTGTGTTCAGGGCTGTACACCTGCAACCATATGCTTGTCAAATTAGGATCTGCAGTATTCACATAGTGTAACATAGGTTGCATGCTAATGGCGACAGCCACAAAAACCAAACACTGATTCACACTCTACAGGCCACAGCACCCATGTGAATGAGCCCTCAATTACACAACATTTGATTTATTAACTCAGTACAGGTTTATCATTTGGATTGAACAGGAATTTGTTTGTGATTGTGTCCATGAAGAAAATGTTGTGTATTTTTACCATATATATAAGTTGGATATTTTCTCTGGTGGTGGGGGCCTGTCAGGTATGCTGTATGGGGCCCCGTGATATCTAACAGTGGCCCTGGGTGTATGCTTGTGTCTGTGCCATCTGTATAGTTAGGAAGAACAATAAGTTCTTCTATGGAGTATCTTGAACCTCTGCTATGTACCTCAATGCATCTAGGGATCGGCCACGTTTTCCTATGAAAAATAACAAAATTTGTTGTAATGTTTCCCCTGAAGCAAGTGTGAACTAACCCCTTCATATTATAAAGCAGACCGAATTGGCATTTTCCACAATTATGCATAGGCCAGATCTGTGTGCCCAGATAGGACCTCCTAGTGGCTATTCTATGGACAAGGTACACTTTTCTGTATGCCTGATCTTTATTGAGCTGCAATAGTCAATACGCTGCAATGGGCAGAAATATTTGGAAACAAACCACATGAGCTCAAGTATCCAAACATTAATGTTCCTTCATAGCAAGCCTCCATGATGTACTGTATGGGCCTGGCCCACTCCAAATGAATGCATTGTTCTGGTAGGTCCTTCTATGACAGACTTTAGCTACTCGTGGAGGACATTGCACTGACTTTTCCTCAGATTGCATATTATCTGGCAATCTTAAGTCTCGGGAATACAATCAAGAGGATCTGACACTTTTTTAAGGTAACAAAAAATAGTCTTTAATTGACTCAACATAAAAATAAGCCAACATGGCTAAAACATATCTTGAAAATATGGGGACTCTGATATCCGGCGACAGTCCGTTCACGAACGAGAAGCAATTCTGCACCCCTAAAACCAACATAGAGGAAAGGGATGGTCAAATTGCTGTGCTGCTTCCAAACCACCTCTGGCATGCCAGGGTCTTTATGCAGGTCCTCGATGACAGTTCTTGCCTGGGGCCACAAAATATCCACTGGCCACAAGTGAAGGTGAGTGGAGGACGTGATGGTGGATTTGGATCATGACAGTCAATTCTCAGTGCAGGCTATCTAGAGTGTCTTTCCTTTTTAACCATTTCAAGAGTTCAAGGAAACATTCTTGGAGCATCTACTGTGTTTGGAAAGGCCCAAGGTCCCCCCCTCCCCCAGGCACACTAATGCTTACTTGAAGTGGAGCCCCATCCTGATTTCATGATGTGCTTGAAAAGCTTGACTCTCTGGTATATGTGGCTCATGAAGGAGTGTTCTTGGGATCACACCAAAACAAGGTGCTTGTTCGGGGAGCAATGGACAGGAGAGAGGGGCCAAAGAATGCTGGCATGGGAGCAGCTAAATGAATGATTTTGGCTGCTCTGTGGTAAGCGGCTGCTTTTTAAAAGTCAGCAGCTACCGTTTTTGTAGCTGATGACTGTTATTTTTTGATAGGTGGAGTGTAAATCTGCTTTAAATGTACTGTACAGCATTTCTGACAAACGCGGCTTAAGATATGGTGTGGCCCTAGGGTCAATGTGTGTTTAGAATACTTCCAAAATGCACATACAAAAACACTCCATCCAAATGCATGTTCCATTTCTATAGCATGTTAAACAGAAGAAAAATGCACTTACATAATGTTAACATGCGCAAGTAAAAGTAGACAAAATACACATCCTTTTATTCTGGCTTCACATACATGCATTGTGGTCTAACACCGCACTCCTGGGCAAATCACATGCAATTTGTGTGCGTTGCAATTAGAGACAAACATTTTGCACACCTCAAATTGCACCGCATCCAGGCCAAAAATGTGCAGGACCCTTTTTCAGGGTATGCACATGGGTGTTGAATAGGCATGCGATCCAATTTGGCAAATCGCAATACACTTTGTGTACCAATTTTGGTGTGTTGTTAACTTCACCTAGAAAGCCGCAGCAGGTGGCATGAAGGGGTTGCGGTTGTGATGCGGTGCAGCGCTTGCACAGAAAACACTGCAAATTTCACATCGCATCTATGTGACACCAGAATGTGCCAATATGTGGCTTGACAAAGCACAGTGGTCAGTGCAGATTATTTTCAATCCATGTTTTTTTACACTTTTCATTCACTGGTTTAACTCAGATGATCGTTAATCTCCGGAGATCACATGCAGCCCCTCAACCATCTACACATATCTCTGGAAATCTATACAAATCTCCTTGAAAAAATGTCTCCTCTCTTCTTCGGAAAACAATTGTCCTCCACCTCATAAACAGGGGGACAGAGAAGACTTCTCCTTGATAACTAAAATCAGAGTAATTATCTGTGCTTAATAAACATACACCAATACTGCAAATGCATTGTATTGTCGAAGGCATTGCACACTAGAAATGTCAAATGCGTTAGTGTGCACAGTGCATGAGTGTAAAATGCTTTAGTGCACACTGCAGTGTACAACGCATTGCACACTAATACACTGTACAATGTAATATCATGTACACCCACACATTGTAGACTAATGCACTGTACACTATCATGCAGGATAGAGCTACGCATTGCACACTGTGATACCGTGTACACCCACACATTGTAGACTGTAATGCACTGTACACTGTCATGCAGGATGGAGCAACGCATTGCACACTGTGATACCGTGTACACCCACACATTGTAGACTGTAATGCACTGTACACTGTCATGCAGGATAGAGCTACGCATTGCACACTGTGATACCGTGTACACCCACACATTGTAGACTGTAATGCACTGTACACTATCATGCAGGATGGAGCAACGCATTGCACACTGTGATACCGTGTACACCCACACATTGTAGACTGTAATGCACTGTACACTGTCATGCAGGATAGAGCTACGCATTGCACACTGTGATACCGTGTACACCCACACATTGTAGACTGTAATGCACTGTACACTATCATGTAGGATAGAGCTACGCATTGCACATTGTGATACCGTGTACACCAACACCCTGTAGACTGTAATGCACTGTACACTATCATGTAGGATAGAGCAACGCATTGCACACTGTAATACCGTGTACACCCACACATTGTAGACTAATGCACTGTACACTGTCATGCAGGATAGAGCTACGCATTGCACACTGTAATACCGTGTACACCAACACATTGTAGACTGTAATGCACTGTACACTGTGATGCAGGCTGGAGCTACGCATTGCACACTGTGATACGCTGTCCACTGTCATGCAGAATCCAGCAACGCATTGCACACTGTAATACCATGTACACCAACACATTGTAGAATGTAATGCATTATACGCAGTATACATGTCCAGATATTCAAAGATTAGCCATGAAAGCCTAGCTGGTTACCTATTTGGTGACCGCAGATAGCCGAATAATGCTACACTGCATCCAGGCAGCTCTGGGAGGGCGTCATATGACATCCTGGCAGAACGCGCTCTCCGTGATTGCTGTGTCCTAAGGACACAGCTGATCATGTGATGTGGTAAAAGGCCAATCACAGCGGCTTTTTACCATGTGATCAGCCATGTCCAATGACACGCTGATCACCGGGAAATGCATTTGCCGGGTCTTGGCTGCACTTTCATCACGCTGTCAGAATGTGTGGAAAGTACTGCCGAGAACCAGCAGTTATCAGAGCAGGGGTCGGCCCCGATGATCAGTGCCCACCAACAGTTCCGCCCACCTGTGGCCAGCAGTGCCACCCACCAGTGCTGCCTCATCAATGCACATCAGTGTTGCTAAATTACCAGTTTACCAAATGTTATAATATAAACAGACTTTTATTCATTATGAGCTGTTTTGTTGTTTATCGAGCAAAAAGTAAAAACACACAGCAGCAAGTCAATACCCCTCAAAGAAAGCTCTATTTGTCTGAAAAAACTGATATAAATTTAAGATGGGTACAATGTGGAATGACCGCACAATTGTCATTCAAAGGGTAACAGTGCAGAAAGATGAAAATTGGCCAGGACAGGAAGGGGGTAGGAGTACCCAGTAGGCAAGTGGTTAATATCATTGACCCATCAATACCCAGGAGCTAATGTACAGATAAGTAGCATGTGCACCAAGTGAGATTCTGCTAGGCCCCACCCACAAAATTGCACACGTGATGACGGACTTCCAGGAGGATAGCCGTTCATGCGCCATGGGTACACCTGTTTGGCGCTTATTTGTTTGCAATCGCGCATTTCTATGCGCGGCTATGATAGCTTTCACGAATGTGTGTTTCTTATTGATTTGTTTTTTTAACCTTGGCTAATATATATTTGTTGCCAAAGGCCAAAAATCAACAGTGTGGACTATTTTATTACTGTAAATTGAATTGTAGAAAACCTGTAGCTGGCTGCACAGTGAATGTGACATTCATTAGTACATAATATTGTGGTGCAAGCGGGTTTTTTTATTTTTTTTTGGTTTTGAAAAAGCCAGTTTGCACACACTTGCATATTCACGCTCTTACAAGCTACATTTGAGCAGATTATATAAGTATACAAAGTAACTATTAAGGTTGTTCATATATTGAACATAAAATAAACACAAAAACATCAGTCAAACATTTATTGATCAAATATATCTTCATTTATTTGGTCAGCAGGAACAAGTAGGTACAGTCAATATCTTGGTGAGTCACAAAAATAGCATGTGGCAAAAATAAAACACTCCTGCTCATAAGAGCTTACAATCTAAAGATACTTCTAGTGAACTGTGTGTGCTCAGGTTATAGCAGGAAACAAAGGGGAAGATGAATCAAGCAACATTTTCGTGCATATAAGATTTACTTACACAATCACTTAGTATAAAGATCCATTCACAAAAAAAGTCTACAGATCAAAAAATCAAGAAAACAAAGCATGTGGAAAAAAAACCCCTCCCACCTCTACAAATCCCCTACACATACATTTGTCAGCAGGTTTGTCAGAAAAATGCATTGGAGTCTAAATAAGCAAGCAAAAATTAAAACAAGAGCAGATTTTAAACAAAACGATTGACATGTGTGAGGCTTTCAATGCAAAGAGAAAAAACACAATCATTGTGCAATAACACACAAACACACTTTACAAGGCCAAAAATATGCAAACATTTCCAGCCCACTTCCAAACACAGCCTGAGTGGTGTCTGGGGCAATTCAGCACAAAATCTCTTCTTCCCCCCAAACCACTACAAGCAAGGACTTGGTCACAAACCACATGGCCTAGTAACAGGCCAAATCACTCCCTACTGCACATCTTTATATAAGCTAGGTTGTATTTGGAGCGCGCCAAACAAGGCCCCACACCCAATGAAGCCACACCCACCACTGACCTTAATTTGGTCAGTGAAAGTGTTTTCACCTGATGAATCCGCTTCCTAGCTGCATTAACCCTTGGTATACAGGCCCCACAAATCAGAAAGATATATACAGTGAAATGTACATGTGCAGCATACAACAGAACATTGAGCAGGGATGTAAAAGGGAACCCCAATTGGAACCTTTATTGCTACTATGGTCACAACTCCCTCCAGATTCTCGCATGAGTTAAGACAGTCACATGACCACATCTTGTATGCAATACTGAAAATGACAAATCGATTTGACTAGTATGGTGAATTTCCCATCAATTGGCAAAACACTCCAGAAATCAAACATCCCCAAACATTACACTCTGGGCAAAGCTGATTTACAAATCCTGCGACTTACAGTAAAGTTGACCATTTCAATGCAATTTTCAAGACATCTGACACAGATCTCTATGCAAATTGCCACTAAAGTAGTACATGTACTACTTAAGAAATCAGTGTTTGAAACACACCCATGTGGTCGCTCTAATAGCAGACAATAGGGTGCGACTTTGCAGACGATTTACAACTTGCATGTTGTGCAAATCACATGCCAAGTCCCACTCAATGTGCACGCTATTGGAGCGTTCAAACTTGGTAGGAGCCGCAAGTAATAATAGAGTAATGAATACACTACTTTTCATGCAATTTGCTGAGAGATCGGTGTCGAATGTCTTGCAAATTGCACTTGAAATCACCATGTACCCCGACTTTGAAATCATGCAACTTCTATGCAAGTCACATGATGTGACTGTGGTGTCAATAACACCACTTAGAAATCTGCTTTAATGTGACCGGGTAGCCCCCAGTAACATTGTTTGCGATTGCCATGCAATTGGCATGACAGGCGACTTGCAAATCGTAGACCAAGTCGCACCCTATTGGCCACTGTAGGCTCTGTTCACATCCAATTGGATTGTGAACTCGTGCAACTTCACTGTATGTTGGGCAATTGCCGCATCGGATTAGATGTGACAGTGGTGTTGGCCCCCAGTAACATTGGGTGCAATTTGCCATGCAAAGGGCAAGCTGCTGGCCATGCCAATCACATGACAAGTCACATCCAGGGTGTGCAATTTCAGGTGCGATTTGTGAATTGACATCGTACCTGATATTGGATATAATGAATGTGAATGTGAGTGTATTAACACACGCCATTTGTTTCAGCGAGAGTTCAAAGGTATTTGAAAATTTTGTCCATTTATTAGCAATTTAACATCTAGACTCAAATAGAAATCGCAATGCTACACACAACTGAAAACACAACTAGTTAGTAATTCTCTAGAAAACACAGTAAAATTGGCAACTTAAAGAGTAATTTTCAATTGCATATAGTGTGAACGAAGCAGGTAAATCAACAAAGGAGATAAATCTTTGAAGGCGTGCGGTACCTGCCTGCTGGGATAAGGGTCTATGCATGCTATGCATTTGGGGGGAAAATGCACGCCAGGATTTGTGACAAGTTTGATGTGTGGATTCACCAACCAAGTCTTTTCTCTCTCGCTCACTCTTCTGTATGTCTCTCTTTATCACTCTTCAGTATGTATCTCTCGCTCACTCTTCTTTGTCTCACTGGCTCGCTCTTCTCTCTCTTCTGTATGTCTCTCTTTATCACTCTTCAGTATGTATCTCTCGCTCACTCTTCTTCGTCTCACTGGCTCGCTCTTCTCTCTTGCTCACTCTTCTGTATGTCTCTCTTTATCACTCTTCAGTATGTATCTCTCGCTCACTCTTCTTTGTCTCACTGGCTCGCTCTTCTCTCTCTTCTGTATGTCTCTCTTTATCACTCTTCAGTATGTATCTCTCGCTCACTCTTCTTCGTCTCACTGGCTCGCTCTTCTCTCTTGCTCACTCTTCTGTATGTCTCTCTTTAGCACTCTTCAGTATGTATCTCTCGCTCACTCTTCTTTGTCTCACTGGCTCGCTCTTCTCTCTCTCTGTCAGCTCTTTGCTTGCCAAATCCTTCACAAAAGTGGGTGGAGTGTAAACCATCATTATCAAATCTATTAGTGATTCAGGCCCTTATCTTAGCCCATTGTATGACATTCACATAAGGTGCAGCTTTGAAGGTGTTTCAACAGACAAGGCCTCATTCTAATTCACATTTTAGGGATCATTTAGACAGAAAGCAAAGATGTTGCCAGAACATGTATGTGAAGACAGCCACACACGGAGATCATGCTACTTCCTCGCCGGGGTTGGGATTCAAACCGACAACCCTAGAGTTGTGAGGCAGTAGTGCTAACCACTAATCCACGGAGCTACATTGCTAACCCAGCCTGTATTTCTGTGTTGTGAATCAATCCTAGGTCCCTGGGCAAGGTCAGTGTAACTAGCCAGATATCTCCAATGTGACACAAATGTTGTGCTATGTTGTCAATTCAGATGTATGTTGGTTTTATGTATCCCAATACAAAGGATTGCAATACTAATACAGGCGTACCTCGGTTTACCAACGCCTCGGGGAACGTCATATTTGGGGTACAAATGCCAAACCATTTCAGTTAATTGGTCTGTTTACAAATGTTTGAATAATTTGGTATGGGCATGTGGCCTGGTATGGTTCAGGAGGGGGGGGGCGCTCGCTCGCCCCCCCCCCTTTCCTGACCTGCTGGGCTGCATGCTCGGATAAGTATCTGTTATGGATTTTGGGGGGTACCCCATGCTGTTTTTTATTTAATTTCAGCGTGGAGTTACCCCTTAACATCCATACGAGACCCGAAGGGCTTAGTATGGATGGGAGGGGGGACCCCACGCCGGGTTTTTTAAAAATTGTTTATAATTCCCTGCAATACTTTTACATCAACTGTCAGTGGGGAACTCCGCCGACAGCTGAAACATGAGCACTGCATTGGTTTTTCGCTACTAAAATGCTGCATGAGTTGATAACATAACTCATGAGGGATTGTAGGAGCGACAGCCATGTGTTAATGTTTCAGCTGTCAGCGGGGTTCCCCACTGACAGCTGAATGTACAAAAAAAAAAGCGCGGGGTCCCCCCTCCCATCCGTACCAAGCCCTTCGGATCTGGTATGGATATTAAGGGGGAACTCCACGCTGAAATTAAAAAAAAACAGCTTAGGGATCCCCCCAAAATCCATACCAGACCCTTATCCGAGCATGCAGCCCAGCAGGTCAGGAAAGGGGGGGGGACGAGCGAGTGCCCCCCCTCCTGAACCATACCAGGCCACATGCCCTCAACATGGGGGGGTGCTTTGGGGCAGGGGGGCTCCCCCCCAAAGCACCTTGTCCCCATGTTAATGGGGACAAGGGCCTCTTCCGTTAGTGGGATAATTGGTCGGCCATTTTTTGGGATTTTAGCATATTTTGTTTACCAGTAAAGTTGGAAATTTTTTTTTCCAAATTTACTGATAAAAAAAAAATGTGACAAAATCCCAAAAAATGGCTGACCAATTAACTCACTAACGGCCCGAAAATTGTTTGATTTTTTTTTCGGTAGAAAAATCGGCCGATTTTAGACCCATCTATGGCCTGCTTTAGATGGGTCTAAAATCGTCCGCAAAAAAAATCGGCTGATTTTCGGGCCGTTAGTGGGTTAATTGGTCAGCCATTTTTGGGGATTTTGCAACTTTTTTTAATTGGTAAATTTGGATAAAAATTGGCTTTTAACACATTCTTAATTTTTTTGGAAATAGCAGATATTGTTTAAAGTGAAGTCCTGATATTTGGCAAAGCAAATTTCTAAGTGAACATGTCTCTGCAGTGATTTTTCATGGTGTTAGACGTGCTTCTTAGCAAGTCTGCTTTGTGAGTCTGATTCCGGGCGTGTGTCTTTTTGTGAATTAGATTGGGCATCTGCTTATGGGCTCTGGTCAATAGTGAATTAGGTTGCAGGGTAAAAAACAGACGAACGCCCATGAAAATTGGGCTTAAGCCCATGAATATGCGCCCACGCCCAATAGTGAATCAGGGTCATTCTGTCTGTGCAGTGACTCCTATCTCCAGGCTTGTTGCGCTTCACCTTTTCACTGTTCCGCTCTCAAAACACTGACTATGTGTGGCTCTAAACGGACCGCTAAACCCTTGTCAGAATCTCCAGCAAACAGAAGCCCACTGCTTGTGTTGTCTACCAAAGAATCCAACTTTATTTTATAGGTGAAACTGAAACACAATACAATAACAGCATATCAGTATACATAGAATAACTAGTGTAACATAAATGACAGATGACACAGAAGAAAGGCACTTACAGGTGATGATGTCTCAAGCCCCTTGGGAGAGAAGCAAGCACACTGCATCCACAGTTAATAGAAGTCTAAAATGGCTGACGAACTTCCTAAACCAAGACTCATTTCCTGTCTGAGAGCTTACATATCCAGAGGAGATCTGCCATACATGTTTGCCACTAGATGGCAGTGGTACACTACATGTCCCATATAAGTAACTTCAATTCAATTAGCCTGTGAAGGCAACACATAGTTCAAGCCGTGATTTGTCATAATTGTGATGATTATGGCTTACAGCTCATGAAAACCCCAAATCCACAATCTCAGAAAACTAGAATATTACATGCAATCAATAAAACAAGGATTGTACATAGAACAATATTGGACCTCTGAAAAGTATAAGCATGCATATGTACTCGGTACGGGCCCCTTTTGCAGCAATTACTGCCTCAATGCAGCGTGGCATGGAAGCTATCAGCCTGTGGCACTGCTGAGGTGTTATGGAAGACAAGGATGCTTCAATAGCGGCCTTCAGCTCTTCTGCATTGTTCAGTCTCATGTCTCATCTTTCTCTTGGCAATGCCCCATAGATTCTCTATGGGGTTCAGGTCAGGCGAGTTTGCTGGCCAATCAAGCACAGTAATCCCACGGTCATTGAACCAGGTTTTGATGCAGTGGCAGTGTGGGCAGGTGCCAAGTCCTGCTGGAAAATGAAGTCAGCATCCCCATAAAGCTCGTCTGCGGAAGGAAGCATGAAGTGCTCCAAAATCTCCTGATAGACGGCTGCGTTGACCCTGGACTTAATGAAGCACAGTGGACCAACACCAGCAGATGATATGGCTCCCCAAATCAACACAGACTGTGGAAACTTCACACTGGACTTCAAGGATCTTGCAGTGTGTGCCTCTCCATTCTTCCTCCATACTCTGGGTCCTTGGTATCCAAATGAGATGCACTGAGCAACAGACCAGGTCTGTTTTTCTTTAGCCCAGGTAAGACGCTTCTGTCGTTGTTTGTTGTTCAGGAGCGGCTTGACAAGAGGAATACGACATTTGAATCCCATGTCCAGGATCCGTCTGTGTGTGGTGGCTCTTGATGCACTGACTCCAGCCCCAGTCCACTCCTTGTGAAAGTCCCCAACACTTTTGAATGGCCTTTTCCTGACAATCCTCACCAGGCTGCAGTCATCCCTACTGCTTGTGCACCTTTTTCTTCCACACTTTTCCCTTCCATATAACTTTCTATTAATGTGCTTTGATACAGCACTTTGGGAACATCCAACTTCCTTTACGCCCACTTCCTGGGAGGAGCTTGGTGTGGAGAGTTGTGTGTGGGCTTGCTCTCTGACTTCCAGAGGCCTTGTTTTGGAGCCAGGGACTGGATTCCTCTCCCAGCCCAGGAGAGATGAGTGTTCCCAGGCAGGACCCTGGAGGCGGGGGTCCCCCTGAGGGCCCTAGTACCGGCCTCATGCTTACACCTACTGAGGACCTGGGAGAGGGCCCCAAGGCCAGTGAGTCCTATACAGTGTATCGTGGACGAGTGGCCACGCATGTGAAAAGGATTGCTAGAGAGGAGGAAAAACTTTCTCAGCTAAAAATGGATTTGAAGCGTTACAGATCAACATACAATAGGGTCTGGAGCTCAAAGAGACAGACCATGAGGCCTGAACTGGAGAGGTTGGAGCAGGCAGTCCGTCTGCAGGAGGAGCGAGTGTCCACCCTGAAGGATGCAAGTGGGCTGCTGAAAGAGAAATACAGCAATGAAGACCGCTTTAAACAAGCAAGGGAGAAGACTTTTGCTGCAGCAAGAGGCCAAGCCAGAGATGTCCTGTCTTCAGAGGAATCGTCTGACACCACAGCTGGGGCGTCGGCTGCAACAGTCTGCCCAATGGAGGGATCCACTTCTGGAGAGGCAGTGAGTGAGGTGCTGGTGTCTGACCCAACTGCACAGCAGAAGCCAGATTGGGGAACACAGGTGGAGGAGAGTGAAGAGGCCGGGCTGATGGATTTCATTACAGAGATGGAGTCCCCACTGCAAGGCAGGCGGTTTGCCTTCACATCTGAGGACACAGATTCTGAGATGGATGAAGATAAGTGCCCAAGACCGGTGATACCAAAGGGGAAGGAAAGAGCTGTGTTTGTGAGGCTGGAAAGGATTTCCAGAGCTCAGGAGAGAGCTGCAGGACTGAGAGTGGGGAGTGTGGAGGCAGAGTTACAGAGTGCAGCTGAAAGCAGGACTGTGAGTAAAGCCATGGACATTGAGGGGGAGAGAGTGTCAGCTGCAGCCAATGTGAATGTCTGTGTGGCTGCTGGTGGTAAGGCTGGTGCAGTAGGAAAGCCTGTCAGTGATGTGTCTCCCCTGCCTGTGTCCCCCCTGCCTGTGTCAGACGTGCACACTGTGGAGAGCAGGGTGATCCCCACTTCTGACCCGGCTTCAGTCCCAATTATGGTGCCTGTTCAGGCTTCGGCCTCTGCTGTTAGCTCTGCCCCTGTCTGTGCCTCCATCCCTGCTCCAGGCTCTGTTACTGTGCGGGGTCCCACCCCTACCCCCCATTCAGTGTCAGTAATGGCTGCTGGTGGTATATCTAGTGTTACAGGAGAGCCGGTCAGTGATGCGTCCCCCCTGTTTGTGTCAGATGTGCACGGCATGGAGAGCAGGGTGATCCCCGCCTCTGACCCAGCTTCAGTTCCTGCCCATGCACCAATCATGGCGCCTGTTCAGGCTTCGGCCTCTGCTGTTAGCTCCGCCCCCATCTGTGTCTCCATCCCTGCTCCAGGCCCTGTTACTGTGCGGGGCCCCACCCCTACCCCCCATTCAGTGTCAGTAATGGCTGCTGGTGGTAAATTTAAGGTTGCAGGAAAGCCTGCTTGTGATGTGTCCCCCCTGCTTGTGTCAGATGTGCACGGCATGGAGAGCAGGGTGATCCCCGCCTCTGACCCGGCTTCGGTTCCCACCCATGCACCAATCATGGCGCCTGTTCAGGCTTCAGCCCCTGCTGCTGGCTCCGCCCCCATCTGTGTCTCCGTCCCTGCTCCAGGCTCTGACAATTCCTTTGTCCCCACTCATAGCCCCATGCAGGGCCCCGCCCCTGCTGATGGCTCAGTGTCTGCTTCCAATGTTGGTACAGTCCGAGCTCCTGACTCGGTTTCAGCTCCGGTGTCAGGACCGGACTCACTGCTTGACATCCCCGCCCCTACTGATATGATGGCTTCAGGGCAGGGTCCTGTCCCTGCTCTTGGCCCCGCCCCCGCCCGAGCTCCCGTCCCTGCTCCTGGATCCATGTGTGTTCAGGGCTCCGCCCCTCCCCCCAGCTTGATGCCAGTCTCAGCTGTTAGTGTGACTGCAGTCCCTGCTCCTGGCTCGGTGTCAGCTCTGACGTCAGGGCAGGTCACAGTGCCAGCAATCCATGCCTCAGCTTCTGTTGTGGCTCCTGTGGAGGGTCCCGCCCCTGCCCTTAGCCCCACCCCTGTCCCTGCTCCCCGTGTGAGACCTGCAGTGAGTTACTCTGCAGCTGTGAGGGGGGGGTCAGGGAGGAATGAGGGCACCAGAGGTGCAGACAGGAGTGTTGGGATCTCCAATAAAGAGGTGTAATGTGGTTCAGCTGAGATGGGAGGGCAGAAGCTCACCCCCTAATAGACATGAGGTGGTGGATAGGATCCTAGATATGGGATTCAAAGCCTTCGAGATTTTTGCCTTCATTGCTCCCTTGGGGACAGGGGAGTTTGATATCTCATTTGTCAGACCGGAAAGCTTGGATCTGTTCTGGCAAAGATACGAAAATGAATGGAAGAATACCCCCAGGTGGGAGGGGCTTATCCCCAAAGTGGTGTCCAGGCAGCCCCTAGTAAAGAACGTGACCATATTGGTCCGAAACGAATCCATCCCTGCTGCGGATATTATAGTGTGGCTGAGCCGGTTTGGGGAGGTGATGAGCCCACTCAGGAAGCAGCTTGATGACAGGGGGATATGGACGGGTGGGTGGTCAGCAGTAGTGAAGCTGCAGGTTATAGATAACCAGATAAAGCATATACCATCGTCAGCCTTCATTGGCAAAGACAGGCTGGTGATTTTCTATGCTGGCCAGCCCAAAGTCTGCTATAGGTGCGGAAATAGGGGACACTTTGCGTCCACATGTAGTGTGCTAAAGTGTTCCCTATGCCAGGGGATTGGTCACCTATCCAAGGATTGCAGCCTCATCAGGTGCAACCTCTGTTTGCAGCTGGGTCATTCCTATAGCTGGTGCCCAGAGGCATTACACAACATGCCTGAGATAATGGAGGAGCTGGCAAGGATAGATGCTGAGGAGGTAAGAGAAAGTTTGGGCCCTGAGGGGCAAAGTGCGGCAGTACCTCCAGAGTTAGGGGAGTCAGTTGAGTCTCCTGTTGTTTCTGTTTCTTCCCCTGCTGTGACGTGTTCCCCTGTTATTGTATCTCCCCAGGTGTTGTCTGCCTCTCCTCATGTGTCTCCCTCATCAGAGGTGTCAAAAATTAATGAGGCTGCCAAAGGGGCTGGGATAGCAGATCAGGTTATGGCCCCTCCTCTAGTGCTGCTCCCTAAGAGGCAGAGGAGGTCAGCAAGGGCCACTAGGGCCATGGGGAGGGGGCGGGAGGAAAACCAGCAAGGTCTGGATTCTGGGGTGGGTGGACCTGGGAGAGAGGATGAGGCTAAGGAAGAGGGATGGTCAGTGGTAGGAAGGGGTGGTAAAAATAGGCCAATCCTATCATCTGCATCATCTTGCTCTTCTATTGAGGTGGGGGAAGTTTCCCTAGGGAACAAATATAGTTTGCTATCTGAGGATGAAGGTGATATTGTATCCCCTATGGAGGATGAGGAAGCAGGGGGTTCCCTCAAGAGGGTCAGATCCCCTGCTAAGGTTGGGAAAACAAAGGTTAAGAAACGGCCATCTCAATTATCTTAATGGCAGTTCCCGCTCCGATAAAGGTGGCAACCATTAATGTTGCCAGCATTAAATCTGTAAGTGCAAGAAGTACAGCCTTATTTTTGCTCAGCAAGATTGGAGCTGATGTTTTGTTTTTGCAAGAGACCAGGCTTGATAGCCTGGCTGATTTACACCTGGCCAAGAGGGAGTGGAGATGTGGTCCCTCTTATTGGTCTCTTGCGGCTGAACCTTACAGCGGAGTTGCGGTGCGTGTCGGCGGGTCATTGAGGTGGAGATTGCAAGGTGTATGGTCCTAGACGTCCTCGTGAAGGGGCAGGAGTTACGCCTTATCAATCTATATGGTCCCCAGTCAAAATGGGATAGGAAATGCCTTTTCACGAAGATTAAGCCGTTCCTTTTTACGTCCCGGCAGGTTGTCTTTGGAGGGGATTTTAACACCATCACTAGGCTCAAAGACAGGAAAGGCTCCACTGACAGGCTGGGATATGATAGCGTTTTTTTAAATACGATAGTCAGGGATGCAGGTCTGGTGGACTCCTTAATTAAGTGCAGCCCAGACAGCACGGGGTTCACGTATAGAAGAGGTAGAAGTGAGAGTAGGATAGATAGGTTTTTTTTAAAGGGGGACTCCGCTTTCTCGGCGCCTGAGTGTCGGGTGGTGGAGTTCTCTGATCACCTTTTATTGACTGTGACTTTGAATGCTTCAGATTCGCCGCTGAGGGGAAGGGGTGTCTGGAGGTTGAATTCGGCTCTGCTGGAGGACGAAGAGGTGAGACGATCCTTTGAGGATCTTCTTCAGGCTCAGGAGACCATCCTGGATTTCTGCAGCAGTAAGTCAGAGTGGTGGGAGCTTACCAAAGTGCGGATCAGCAGGTCTTTCAAGGCCCTAGGTAAAAGAAAACAGCTTGAAAAATACATTGCCTATCAGCAGTTGCGGAGGAAGCTTGATCGCCTTGTCTCTGAGGGTGGAGATTCTGGGGCAATCTCAGAGGTTAAGCTGCTCATGAAGAAGTATCAGTACGATCGGCATGCCTCTTTGGTTCTGGAGAGGGACTACGGGAAATATCACTCGCCCGACCCTTACCAGAGCTGCAAACAGAGCATATCAGTTAAAACGATCAGTGGTCTGAGGGATAGTACGGGATCCTTAACAAAATCCAGGTCAGGGATCTTGGAGGTCTCAAGGGCTTTTTTTGAAGATCTTCTGAAGGAGAGGCACCTTGATCGGACAGGGATGTCAAGCTTCCTGGATACTACACCAGGTTTGGAAAATAACAATCCGCCTGCAAGTTTGACAAGTGTGATCACGACTGAAGAGGTCGCCAAAGCGATAGATAGTTTGGCCATTAAGAAGACACCATGGCCAGACGGTTTGACAGCTGAGTTTTTTAAGACCTTTAAATCTCGCTTGGCACCCCACCTAGCGGAGGTGTTTAATTGCTGTTTAGATGAGGGTTCTCTCCCTCCCTCCATGAGGAAGTCAGCTGTGATCTTGCTGTCAAAAGGTAAGGACTCAGCGATGATTGAGAATTGGCGCCCCATTAGCCTGCTCAATGTCGATAGAAAGATTTTGGCTAAGATCCTTTTCTGGCGCTTGTCGTCAGTGGCGGACGGTCTACTTTCGCAGCAGCAGCACTGTTCGGTCCAGGGCAGGAGCACCTTCTCAGCGGTGTTAGCTGTCTGGGAGGCTCTGGAGCGGTGCAGGGCTGATGGTTGTGGGAAGTATTTGCTGGCGCTGGATCAAGCTAAGGCTTTTGACTGGGTTGATCACAAGTACCACTGGCATCTCCTTGGCAGGTATGGCCTGGAGGGGAGGTTCATTGGATGGTTGCAGACATTGTATAAAGGGGCTGAGAGCTTGGGTTGGGCGGCCCTTTGAGGTTGGTTCGAGGGTGCGCCAGGGGTGTCCGCTGAGCCCTTTGCTTTATGTCTTTGCCATTGACCCCTTCATCAGAAGGCTAGATGGCGGGGTGTTGGGCGGGGTGTCCAGGGGCGCTACTGGTGAGTCACCTCTGAGGGTCGTGGCTTATGCTGATGATGTGTCTGTTTTCATCTCTGGGACTAGTGAGGCGCAGGAGGTGGTCTCGGTGATGGAGCAGTATGCGGAGGCTTCAGGCTCCAAGATTAATCGTGACAAATGTGAAGTTTTCTGGATGGGTAGGGAAGGTGAGGGTTTCGAGCTTCCGGATGCCTTCCCAGAGCCCCGCCAGAAGATCAAAGTGTTAGGCATCGAATTTGGACCTGATGATTACAGTAAAACAAATTGGGAATCCAGGTTGTCAGATGCTGATGTCAAAGTGAGATGCTGGAAGGGTTGGCGGTTGTCCTTAAGGGAAAGGGTCGACCTAATTAAAACCTACTTGGTCCCCATTTTCTTGTACGTCAGTTTCGTCTGTCTCTTGCCAGAGTCTCTCTACACGAGGGTCTACAGTTGTTTCTTCCAGCTGTTATGGGGGAACAGGCTGAACCTTGTGAAGCGGAATGTGACTTACCGATCCCGGCGGGAGGGTGGCCTAGGTATGGTCAACCCGATTGTTTTCTTCTCTTTGATGTTTATAAAACATAACATTGGTAATATGTTGAAAGAGAACCCGCCGACATGGGTGAGCCTTTTTCAAGTTTGGTTTAGACCTTTTCTGGGCTGCTGGGAGAGAGGCGGGCCAGTGAGAAGCTTGCGGGTCAAGCACGGTAAGCTCCCGACTTATGTTGCCCCGTGCTTGAAGATTCTTAGGCGGTGGTGTGTGACTGCAGAGGAGGTTAGGTCACTCCCTGGGAGGCTCTTGAGGGAGAGGATTGTGGCCTCTGCTTTTCATGCACCGCTGGCCTTGAAGGATTGCCCAGGCCATATTCTGAGGGAGGGTTTGCGCTTGTTAAATATGGAAAGGATTCCCTTGAAATTTAGGGACCAGGCCTGGCTTGCGTTCCACGGTAGGCTTTACGTGAGGGGAAATTTGAAGCACCGTTCTCTGGACGACCGAGGTTGTCCGAGGACGGAGTGTGGGGGTGAAGTGGAAAGTATGGACCATTTCTTGCTTCAATGTCCCTTCAATGTAGAGGTGTACAAAGAGGTGGGGAGGGCTCTAGGCATCCCTTTCCTGCACTGTGTGTCTTATGCAGAGTGGGTATATGGGGCATTAGAAAGTCATGTTGGCTTTGATTTAAACACACTTTTTCTAGTTTGTCTAGTTGTCCGTTATTTCACCTGGAATGCACGGTGTCAGGTCTCCTTGCGGCAGAAGGTCCTTCCTGTCCAGGTGGTGGTGCGTGACATCCTTGGTGAGGTGGGGAAATTTCGGGGTCTCGACAGGCTGCGGCGAAGGGTCTGGATAGAGGCGTGGAGGAACATCAGGCCTGCAGCAGCAGTCTGTTGATCTCTTGGTGTGGTTGCTGTCCTGTGTCTTTTCTCTTCTTTCACTCCCTTAGATTTTGTTAGAAGGTTGTTTTTTTTAAATGGCTACGTACACCTGAAGGTCTAGGTTACTTAGCCTTTGTTGGGTAGAGTATTAGGCTTTTTCTTTAAAATTGTATATAGGCTGCTAATTTACAATAAGTGAGGTTTTTTCCTCACAAAGGAAAGGTTGTTTATATATGTTGGCAGGCCAGAAAGGCATAAAACACTTGAGCAAGTAAATCTGTGCTGTGTAAGGTATATATAAATATGGATGATATATAGGGCTGTCTTATTGTTTATATATGTCATGGGAGAGTTATCCAGTATTTTTCTTTGTCTGATACCAAGTAGGTGGTTTATGTTATTTATATTTTTTTACTTTTGTATAAAATGTTGCTGGTTGCAAGATATTTTTTTCAATAAAAATATTTCCAACTTCTTGCAGCTCCAATTTCCTGTTGGGCGGGGTTACAGCAAGGTGTGTGTGGTGAGAGAGTGCTCTCTACAGCTCCAGCAGGCCTCATTTGGGGCCTGGGGCTCAATTTTGGGCTTTAGCCCACTTTACCATGGCCGAGCCTGGCCATGATCCGGGTGGTGGACCCCTGCGTAGGGCGCCTAGTACCGGTCCTAGGACATCCGTGGAGGACCTGGGAAAGGGCCCTAAGGCTGGAGAGACCTATGCCGATTACCGGGGGAGAGTGGTGACCCACGTGAAGAAAATTGAGAGAGAGGAGGAAAAGCTAGTCCAGATGAGAATGGACTTAAAGCGTTTCAAAGCGACTTACGACTGAGTCTGGAGTACCAAACGGCAGGCCATGCGGCCAGAGTTGGAAGGTATGGAGAAAGCTGTTCGCTTGCAAGTGGACCTTGTGACTACACTGAAGGCTGCGAGTGGTGCATTGAAAGAGAAATACACAAATGAGGAGAGATTCAAGCAAGCAAGAGATAAGTCAGTAGCAGTGATGAGGGGCCATGATGGTGGTGTTATTTCTTCAGAAGATTTGTCTGATCCTGCTGGAGGGGGCTCTGCAGCAGGGAGCAAGCAAGCTCACTACGTGAGCAGGACTGGGCAGCTCACGTAGTGCAAGGTGAGGAGGAGGGGCCTATGGAGTTCATTACTAAACTGGAGTCTCCACTACAGGGAAGGAAGTTTGCATTTATCTCAGATGACACTGACACAGAAATGGATGTCTGTCCCAAACCCATGAGGCCAAAAAAGAGGGAGAAAGCGGTGTATGTCCGGCTGGAAAGGATGTCCAGTGAAATAGAAAGGGCTGCTAGCTTGGGGACTGTGAGAGGAGTTGCGGTAAAGCCGCAGGATTTACACAAGCCTGGGACTGTGAGTAACATGGACGGTTCTGAGGGTATGATTGTCAGTATGTCTGATAGTGGAGCTGCTGTCAGGGCGGTGTCTGCAGTCTCTGACCCTGTGTGTGTGTGTCCAGCTTGGCTGAAGCTGAGCTCATGGCTGCCTCTGTGTCCATCCCTGCTCCTTCCATCCCAGGTCACGTCTCTATTCCAATCAGTGGACCCACCTCTATACCTGTCTCTGCACCCTTCCGTTTCCACCTCTACTCTCGTTTCAGCTCCTGGTTCAGTGCCCACCCAAGGCCCTGCCCCGTCCCCTGGCTTGGTAATCGGTCCGGGTGTGGGCTTTGCTCTTGTGTCGGGTGCCGTCTCTGCACCCGCCCATGATCACATCACTATCCCGCCCCTTGGTGCAGTGTCCGTGCTTAGTGCGGTCTCTACTCCTGTTTTGGGTGCCATTTCTGCACCCGCCCAAGGCCGCGTCATTGCCCCGCCTCCTAGCTCTGTGTCTGGTTCCAAGACAGTCTCAGATCCCGTCTCGGGTACCGCCCATGCACTTGCCCACGGTCACGTCATGGTCCCGCCCCTTGGCTCTGTGTCTGACTCCAAAGCAGTCTCGGATCTTGTTTCGGATGCCACCCTTGCACCCGCCCACGGTCATGTCATTGCCCCGCCTCCTGACCCTGTGTCTGGCCTAAATACAATGTCTGCTCCAGTGGGGGGTACCTCCCAAGCAACCACCCATAGTAATGTTAATACTTCTGCCCCGCCTCCTGTTTCAGCGGCTGTCCTTAATGTAATCTCTGCTTCTGCCTTGGGTGCCGCCCCTACACCTGCCATTGGTCCAGGCTCTGAGACTGCTCAGGGTCCCGCCTCCACTCCATTCCCGGCTCAGAAGCCAGTGCTCAGCTATTCAGCTGCCCTGAGTAGCGGTCAGAGTATGACAAGACCATCTGAAGTGCTGGCTGGAGGGTTAGGGACCGTGGTAAAATGTAGGAACGTGGTTCAAATCAGGTGGAGAGGGGGAAGCCCGCCCCCCAGTAGGCGAGAAGTTATTGATAGGTTACTAGAGATGGGCTTTAAAGCCCAAGACATAATCGCCTTCATAGCGCCTGTTGGTACAGAGGAATTCAATGTTTCTTTTGTGAAGCCAGAGAGCCTGGATCTTTTCTGGCAGAGATACGAGGGGGGTGGAAGGATACTCCCAGGTGGGAGGGGTTGGAGCCCAAGGTGGTCTCCAGGCAGTCCCTGATTAAAAATATAACTATCCTTGTCAGGAATGAATCCATACCTGCTGCTGACCTGATGATTTGGCTGAGCCGGTTTGGGGATGTGATGGGTCCCATGAGGAAGCAGCTAGATGACAGGGGAATATTGATGGGTGGGTGGTCCACAACAGTGAGGCTGAAAGTAGTGGGGAATGTCATCAGCCATATCCCATCATCAGCCTTCCTAGGTAAGGATAGGCTGGTGATATTTTATGCTGGCCAGCCTAAGCTGTGTCACAAGTGTGGCAGCAAAGGGCATTTTGCATCAGGTTGTAGTGTTTTAAAGTGCTCATTGTGTCAGGAGATTGGTCATGTGGCCAGAGACTGCAACCAAATCAGATGCAATCTTTACCAGGAGCTTGGCCATTCTTACACTAGTTGTCCAGAGGCCAGTGAGGCAATTGCAAGGCAGGTTTCTGTTGAGTCGGTGGCTGCTCCAGTTTCAGCGGCACCTAGTGCATCCCTTGATGTGTCTGTCTCTCCTCCTGTTGTAGTGTCTCACCCTGTTTCTGTACCTTCCCAGGTGTTGTCTGCCCCCCCTCGGGGATCCCCCTCTTCAGGTCAGTCAAAAATCCAGGAGGCAGCTAAGGGTGCCTGCTCCCCCGCTGTTGCTCTCCCGTCGCCGTTTGAGTCGGGAGAGGGACTCTGTGGCTTCGGGTGGTAATCAGGAGGATTTGGGTTCAGGCCCATGGGTTGAGGGGGTAGGGAGGGAGGACAAGGGAGATGGGTGGTCTGTGGTGGGGAAGGGGGGTAGGAACAAGCCTGTGCTCTCCCCCGCCTCATCTTCCTCCTCATTGGAGGTGGAGGAGGTTCCTTTGTCTAAAAAGTTTGGGACCTTGTCGGGGGAAGATGGGGACATAGGTGAGTCCCTTTCCCCAATGAAGGATGAGAAACAAGGGGGCTCTCTCAAGAGGGTGAGGCCCCCTTCTAAGGTTGGGTAAACAAAGGTTAAGAAACGACCATCTCAAGCATCTTAATGGCAGTTCCCGCCCCGGTAAAGGTGGCAACCATTAATGTTGCCAGCATCAAATCTGTAAGAGCTCGTAGTACAGCTTTATTTTTGCTCAGCGGGATTGGAGCAGATGTTTTGTTTTTGCAGGAGACCCGGCTTAATTGCCTTGCCGATTTACATCTGGCAAAAAGAGAGTGGAGGTGTGGCCCCTCTTTTTGGTCTCTTGCGGCTGAGCCTTACAGCGGAGTTGCGGTACTTTTTTCCGGCATGGTAACGTGCCGACGGGTTCTTGAGGTGGAGATTGGAAGGTGTTTGGTCGTGGACGTCCTTGTGAAAGGGCAGAACTGTGTTTAATTAATGTATACGGTCCCCAGTCAAAGTGGGACAGGAAATGCCTTTTTACAAAGATTAAGCGATTTCTTTTTACGTCCCGGCAGGTTGTCTTTGGAGGTGATTTTAACACCATCACTAGGCCTAAAGACAGGAAAGGCTCCAACAACAGGCTGGGATATGACAGCGTTTTCCTAAATGCGATAGTTAGGGAAGCAGGTCTAGAGGACGCCTTAGTTAAGTGCAGCCCGGACAGCACGGGGTTCACATATAGGAGAGGTAGAAGTGAGAGCAGGATAGATAGGTTTTTTTTTGAAGGGGGACTCTGCCTTCTCGGCACCTGAGTGTCAGGCGGTGGAGTTTTCCGACCACCTTTTATTAACTGTGACTTTGAATGCCTCAGATACGCCGCTGAGGGGAAGGGGTGTCTGGAGGATGAATTCGGCTCTGCTAGAGGACGAAGAGGTGAGACGATCCTTTGAGGATTTTCTTCAGGCTCAGGAGACCATCCTGGATTTTTGTGGCAGTAAGTCGGAGTGGTGGGAGCTTACCAAAGTGCGGATCGGCAGGTTTTTCAAGGCTCTAGGTAAGAGAAAACAACTTGAGAGATATATTGCCTATCAGCAGTTGCGGAGGAAGCTTGACTGCCTTGTCTCTGAGGGTGGAGATTCTGGGGCAATCTCAGAGGTTAAGCTGCTCTTAAAGAAGCATCAGTATGATCGGCATGCCTCTTTGGTTCTGGAGAGGGATTACGGGAAGTACCATTCGTCTGACCCTTACCAGAGCTGCAAACAGAGCATATCGGTTAAAACGATCAGCGGTCTGAGAGATAGTACAGGTTCCTTGACGAAATCCAAGTCGGGGATCCTGGAGGTCTCAAGGGCTTTTTTTGAGGATCTTTTGAGAGAGAAGCAGGGTTGTCAAGCTTCCTGGATTCTACACCAGGTTTGGAAAATAACACTCTGCCTACAAGTTTGACAGGTGAGATCACGGCTGAAGAGGTTGCCAAAGCGATAGATAGTTTGGACATTAAGAAGACGCCAGGGCCAGACGGTTTAAGAGCTGAATTTTTTAAGACCTTTAAATCCCGCTTGGCACCTCACCTAGCAGAGGTTTTTAATTGCTGTTTAGAGGAGGGTTCGCTTCCTCCCTCCATGAGGAAATCAGCCGTGATTTTGCTGTCAAAAGGTAAGGACTCTTTGATGATTGAGAATTGGGGCCCCATTAGCCTGCTCAATGTCGATAGAAAGATTCTGGCCAAGATTCTTTTCTGGTGCCTGTCGTCAGTGGCAGACGGTCTACTTTCGCAGCAGCAGCACTGTTCGGTCCAGGGCAGGAGCACCTTTTCAGCAGTGTTAGCTGTCCGGGAGGCTCTGGAGCGGTGCAGGGCTGATGGTTGTAGGAAGTACTTGCTGGCGTTGGATCAGGCTAAGGCTTTTGACCGGGTTGATCACGAGTACCTCTGGCATCTCCTTGGCAGGTATGGCCTGGAGGGGAGGTTAATTGGATGGCTGCAGACACTGTATAAAGGGGCTGAGAGCTTCATGTTGGTCAATGGTTGGGTTGGGCGGCCCTTTGGGGTTGGCTCAGGGGTGCGCCAGGGGTGTCCGCTGAGCCCTTTGCTTTATGCCTTTGCCATTGACCCCTTCGTCAGGAGGCTAGATGGTGGGGTGTTGGGCGAAGTGTCGGGGGGCACTACTGGTGATTCACCTCTGAGGGTCGTGTCCTATGCTGATGATGTGTCTGTCTTCATCTCTGGGATTAGTGAGGTGCAGGAGGTGGTCTCGGTGATGGAGTAGTATGCGGAGGCATCAGGCTCCAAGATTAATCACGACAAATGTGAAGTTTTCTGGATGGGCAGGAAAGGTGAGGGTTTCGAGCTCCCGGATGCCTTCCCAGAGCCCCATCAGAAGATCAAAGTGCTAGGCATCGAATTTGGACCTGATGATTACAGTAAAACAAATTGGGAATCCAGGTTGTCGGATGCCGATGTCAAAGTGAGATGCTGGAAGGGTTGGCGGTTGTCCCTAAGGGAAAGGGTCGACCTAATTAAAACCTACTTGGTCCCCATTTTCTTGTACGTCAGTTTCGTTTGTCTCTTGCCAGAGTCTCTCTATACGAGAGTTTACAGTTGTTTCTTCCAGGTGTTATGGGGGAACAGACTGAACCTTGTAAAGCGGAATGTGACGTACCGATCCAGGCGGGAGGGTGGCCCAGGTATGGTCAACCCGATTGGTTTTTTTTTTTGATGTTTATAAAGCACAAGATTGGTAGTATGCTAAAAGAGAACCCGCCTGCATGGGTAAGTCTTTTCCAAGTTTGGTTTAGACCTTTTCTGGGCTGCTGGGAGAGTGGCGGGCTGGTGAAAAGTTTGAGGGTCAAGCATGGTAAGCTCCCAGCTTATGTCGCCCCATGTCTGAAGATTCTTAGGCGGTGGTGTGTGACTGCGGAGGTCAGGTCGCTCCCTGGGAGGCTCCTAAGGGAGAGGATTGTGGCCGCTGCATTTCATGCACTGCTGGCCTTGAAGGATTGCCCAGCCATATCTTGAGGGAGGGTCTGCGTTTATTAAATATGGAAAGGATTCCCTTAAAATTTAGGGACCAGGCCTGGCTTGCGTTCCACGGCAGGCTCTACGTGAGGGGAAACTTGAAGCATCGTTCTCTGGATGACTGTGGTTGTCCGAGGATGGAGCGTGGGGGTGAAGTGGAAAGTATGGACCACTTCTTGCTTCAGTGTCCCTTCAATGTAGAGGTGTACAAAGAGGTGGGGAGGGCTCTAGACATCCCCTTTCTGCACTGCATGTCTTATGCAGAGTGGGTATATGGGGCATTAGAAAGTCATACTGGGTATGATTTAAATACACTTTTTCTAGTTTGTGTAGTTGTCCGTTATTACCCGTGGAATGCATGGTGTCAGGTCTCCTTGCGGCAGAAGGTCCTTCCTGTCCAGGTGGTGGTGCGTGACATCCTTGGTGAGGTTGGAAAAATTTGGGGTCTTGAGAAAGACAGGCTGCGGCGAAGGGTCTGGATAAAGGTGTGGAGGATTATCAGGCCTGTAGCGGCAGTCTGTTGATCTCTTGGTGGGGTTGCTGTCCTGTGTTTTCTCCTTTTTCACCCCCCCTAGATTTTTGTCTGTAGGTTATTTTTTGAAAGATGGCTACACATGCCTGATGGTCTAGGTTCCTTAACCTTCATTGGGTAATGTATTAGGTTTGTTGTTATGTTTTCTAAAAGCCGTAGAGGCTAATTTATAATGTATAAGGCTTCCCCGGGCAAGGGGTAAGTTGTGGGTATAGGTTGGTAGGCCAGAAAGGCTGGTACGCTTGATACAAGTGTGCCTTCCCCTGTATAGGGCTAAAAGCTGTGGAAAGCATGTATAGAAGGATAATAGGTAGGCTGTTAAAGCCTTCCTTGGTTGTCTTGTTTACTTTTTCCTGTAAAAATGGAGGTTTATAAAGACAAGATCCTTAAGTAGGTAAAAGTTATATGTCCTGGTCCTAATGATCAGGTTTTTCTTTGTCTGTTATGGTTATTATTAGAGATGAGCGAATCGAACCAGGCGAAGTGGAATTCGTTTCGAATTTCAGGAAAAATTTGATTCGCGGCGAATCCGAATATTAGCATACTTCGGGTGCGCGAATCGGATTTTTCCTGATCAGCCGGCAAAAGTGTCCCTGCAGAGAGCTCCACTATTTCTGACAGTTCTCTGACAGTTCCTTCACATGTACAGCGGTTGAAACATTGTATCTATTTGTTTCCATTTAGGATACAGATGTTTTTATTCGGAAATAGATACAATGTTTCAACCGCTGTAAATGTGAAGGAACTGTCAGAGAACTGTCAGAAATAGCGGAGCTCTCTGCAGATACACTTTTTGCTGTACTGGAATTCTCCTTTTCATTCTTCTTTTCATTCTTCTCATTCTTCTTTTCATTCTTCTCATTCTTCTTTTCTTCTTCATGAAAAGAAGAATGAAAAGAAGAATGAAAAGAAGAATGAAAAGAAGAATGAGAAGAATGAAAAGAAGAATGAAAAGAAGAATAAGCATGAGAAGAAGAATGAAAAGAAGAATGAAAAGAAGAAGAATGAGAAGAAGAATGAGAAGAAGAATGAAAAGAAGAATGAGAAGAAGAATGAAAAGAAGAATGAGAAGCAGAATGAGAAGCAGAATGAGAAGAAGAATGAGAAGAAGAATGAGAAGAAGAATGAGAAGAATGATAAGAAGAATGAAAAGAAGAATGAAAAGAAGAATGAAAAGAAGAATGAAAAGAAGAAGAAGAATGAAAAGAAGAATGAGAAGAAGAATGAGAAGAATGAGAAGACTGAAAAGAAGAAGACTGAAAAGAAGAAGAAGAAGACTGAAAAGAAGAAGAAGACTGAAAAGAAGAAGAAGACTGAAAAGAAGAAGAAGAATGAAAAGAAGAATGAAAAGAAGAAGAAGAACGAAAAGAAGAATGAAAAGAAGAATGAAAAGAAGAATGAAAAGAAGAATGAAAAGAAGAAGAAGAATGAGAAGAAGAATGAGAAGAATGAAAAGAAGAATGAAAAGAAGAATGAAAAGAAGAAGAAGTAGAATGAAAAGAAGAAGAATGAAAAGAAGAATGAAAAGAAGAAGAAGAATCTTTTCATTCTTCTCATTCTTCTTTTCATTCTTCTTTTCATTCTTCTTCTTCTTCTTTTCATTCTTCTTCTTTTCATTCTTTTCATTCTTCTTCTTCTTCTTTTCATTCTTCTTCTTCTTTTCATTCTTCTCCTTCTTTTCATTCTTCTTTTCATTCTTCTTCTTCTTCTTCTTTTCATTCATTCTTCTTCTTCTTCTTTTCATTCTTCTTCTTTTCATTCTTCTTCTTCTTTTCATTCTTCTTCTTCTTCTTTTCATTCTTCTTCTTCTTCTTCTTCTTCTTTTCATTCTTCTTCTTTTCCTTCTTCTTCTTCTTCTTCTTCTTTTCATTCTTCTTCTTCTTCTTCTTCTTTTCATTCTTCTTCTTCTTCTTCTTCTTTTCATTCTTCTTCTTCTTCTTCTTCTTCTTTTCATTCTTCTTCTTCTTCTTCTTTTCATTCTTCTTCTTCTTCTTTTCATTCTTCTTCTTCTTTTCATTCTTCCTCTTCTTCTTCTTCTTTTCATTCTTCTTCTTCTTCTTTTCATTCTTCTTCTTCTTCTTCTTTTCATTCTTCTTCTTCTTCTTCATTCTTCTTCTTCTTTTCATTCTTCTTCTTCTTTTTCTTCTTCTTCTTCTTCTTCTTCTTTTCATTCTTCTTCTTCTTTTCATTCTTCTTCTTCTTCTTCTTCTTTTCATTCTTCTTCTTCTTTTCATTCTTCTTCTTCTTCTTTTCATTCTTCTTCTTCTTCTTTTCATTCTTCTTCTTCTTCTTTTCATTCTTCTTCTTCTTCTTCATTCTTCTTCTTCTTTTCATTCTTCTTCTTCTTCTTTTCATTCTTCTTCTTCTTCTTCTTCTTTTCATTCTTCTTCTTCTTCTTCTTTTCATTCTTCTTCTTCTTCATTCTTCTTCTTCTTTTCATTCTTCTTCTTCTTTTCATTCTTCTTCTTCTTCTTCTTCTTCTTCTTTTCATTCTTCTTCTTCTTTTCATTCTTCTTCTTCTTTTCATTCTTCTTCTTCTTCTTCTTTTCATTCTTCTTCTTTTCATTCTTCTTCTTCTTCTTTTCATTCTTCTTCTACTTCTTTTCATTCTTCTTCTTCTTCTTTTCATTCTTCTTCTTCTTCTTTTCATTCTTCTTCTTCTTCTTCATTCTTCTTCTTCTTTTCATTCTTCTTCTTCTTCTTTTCATTCTTCTTCTTCTTTTCATTCTTCTTCTTCTTCTTCTTTTCATTCTTCTTCTTCTTCTTCTTTTCATTCTTCTTCTTCTTCTTCTTTTCATTCTTCTTCTTCTTTTCATTCTTCTTCTTCTTTTCATTCTTCTTCTTCTTCTTCTTCTTTTTCTTCTTCTTCTTCTTCTTCTTCTTCTTTTCATTCTTCTTCTTCTTTTCATTCTTCTTCTTCTTCTTCTTTTCATTCTTCTTCTTTTCATTCTTCTTCTTCTTCTTTTCATTCTTCTTCTTCTTCTTCTTCTTTTCATTCTTCTTCACATTCTTCTTCTTCTTCTTCTTCTCATTCTTCTTCTCCTTCTTCTTCTTTTATTTATTTATTTATTTATTTATCGTGTTTATATAGCGCCAAAGGGTTTGCTCAGCGCTGTACAATGGGGGGGGACAATACATGAAACAGAACAGTAACATCAAACAGTACACAAGGGGTTAGAGGGCCCTACTCTTTCGAGCTTACAATCTAGGAGGGAGGGGGTAGAGGCACCGGAGGAAGCGGCTGTGGGGGATGAAGTGGTAGGAGGAGGGAAGGGCAGCGGCTGTTAGGTGAGGGTGGGGTAGGCTTCCCTGAAGAGGTGGGTTTTCAGGGAGCGCCTGAAGGTGAGGAGGGACGGTGACAGTCTGATGGATTGGGGTAGTGAGTTCCAGAGGATGGGGGAGGACCTGGAGAAGTATTGCAGTCGTGCGTGGGAGGAGGAGACCAGGGAGCAAGATAGAAGAAGGTCCTGTGAAGAGCGAAGGGTACGGGTAGGGTGGTACCTGGGGATCAGATCGGTGAGGTAGTTAGGGGCAGTGTTGTGAATGGCCTTATAGGTCAGGGTGAGCAATTTGAATTTAATGCGTTGGGCAATGGGGAGCCAGTGGAGGGAGAGGCAGAGGGGGGTGGCAGAGGTGGAGCGGCTGGTGAGGTGGATGAGTCTGGCCGCTGAGTTCAGGATGGTCTGAAGCGGGGAGAGCCTGCACTGGGGTAGGCCGGTGAGGAGGGAGTTGCAGTAGTCCAGGCGTGAGATAATCAGGGAGTGTACTAGTAGTTTAGTGGTGTCTGGGGTAAGGAAGGAACGTATCCTGGCGATGTTCCGGAGGTGGAGCCTGCATGTGTTTGTGAGAGATTTGATATGAGGTTGAAAGGAAAGGTTTGAGTCCAGAATGACGCCAAGGACCTTGGCTTGCTGGGCGGGATTGATGGTGGTGTTGTTGGTAGTGATGGAAAGGATGGGGGGGGGGGCGCGGGCTGGGGGGAAGATGAGAAGCTCGGTTTTGGAGAGGTTGAGTTTGAGGAAATTGAGCGACATCCAGTCAGAGATGTCGTTTAGGAGGTGAGTGATGCGGGCGGAGAATGAGGGGGTGAGGTGAGGGGTGGATAGGTAGATTTGAGTATCATCAGCATAGAGGTGGTAATTGAAGCCGTGGGAGTGTATGAGTTTGCCAAGGGAGGAGGTGTAGATGGAGAAGAGAAGGGGTCCAAGGACAGAGCCCTGGGGGACCCCAACAGAGAGGGGGAGAGAAGGGGAGGTGGCACCATTGTAGGTGACACTGAAGGAGCGTTGGGATAGATAGGACGAGAACCAGGAGAGAGCGGTGTCTCTGATGTCAAGGGAGAGTAGTTTATTAAGGAGGAGGGGGTGGTCGACTGTGTCAAAGGCCGCAGAGAGGTCTAGGAGGAGGAGGACAGAGTAGTCGCCTTTGGCTTTGGCGGTTAGTAGATCGTTGGTGATTTTGAGGAGGGCAGTTTCGGTGGAGTGTAGGGGACGGAAGCCGGACTGTAGTGGGTCAAGGAGGTTGTTGTCATCTAGGTGGGCGCTTAGGCGATCGAAGACCAAGCGCTCAAGGAGCTTGGAAGTGAGTGGCAGCAGGGAAATTGGTCTGAGGTTGTTGAGGTCAGTGGGGTCCAGAGAGGGCTTTTTGAGTATGGGGGTGATGTGCGCATGTTTTAGGGGGGAGGGGAATACGCCAGTAGAGAGGGAGAGATTAAAGATGTGGGTAAGGGAGCGGATGAGGGAAGAGGGGGGTGACCGGAGGAGTTGAGAGGGGATAGGGTCCAGGGGGCAGGTAGTGAGACGGGCTTCTGAGAAGACTCTGCTGACTTCCTCAGTGGTAGTAGGGCTGAAGGAGTGCAGTGATGGGGGGGTTACGGTAGGCAGGGCCTTGGGTGTGGTGGGGGGCAGTGCCGTTGCGAGGTCAGAGGAGGGGAGAGATGAGGGGGTGATAGGAGGGGGGAGGCTAGATGGGGAGGTAGATTGCAAGTTGACTATGTCCTTGCGGATAGCGTCAATCTTGCTGTGGAGGTGAGTGGCAATCTCGTGGGCGGTAAGTGAGGTACTGAGTGGAGGAAGGGGGGGAGAGAGCAGGGAGTTGAAGGTGGAGAAGAGTCGGCGAGGGCAGGTGGAGAGGGTGTTAATCAGGTTAACAAAGTAGGCCTGCTTGGCGGCGTGGAGGGAGGAGGTGTAGGTGAGGAAGGCAGATTTGTAGAGGGAGAATGTATGAGGGGACCTGGTTTTGCGCCATAGTCTCTCCAGCGCACGACTGCGGCGTTTGAGGCGTTTAGTGTGGTCGTTCTGCCAGGGTTGGAGTGGTCTGGGTTTGATGTTGCGTGTGGTTAGGGGTGCCAGAGAGTCTAGTGTAGCTGATAGTGAGTCGTTGTACGTGGAGGTGGAGGTACGTTCTTTTCATTCTTCTTCTCATTCTTCTTCTCATTCTTCTTCTTCTTTTCATTCTTCTTCTTCTTCTTCTTTTCATTCTTCTTCTTCTTCTTCTTTTCATTCTTCTTCTTCTTCTTCTTTTCATTCTTCTTCTTCTTCTTCTTCTTCTTCTTCTTCTTCTTCTTTTCATTCTTCTTCTTCTTCTTCTTCTTTTCATTCTTCTTCTTCTTCTTTTCATTCTTCTTCTTCTTCTTCTTCTTCTTCTTCTTCTTTTCATTCTTCTTCTTTTCATTCTTCTTCTTCTTCTTCTTCTTCTTCTTTTCATTCTTCTTCTTTTCATTCTTCTTCTTCTTCTTCTTCTTCTTCTTTTCATTCTTCTTCTTCTTCTTCTTTTCATTCTTCTTCTTCTTCTTCTTCTTCTTCTTCTTTTCATTCTTCTTCTTCTTCTTCTTCTTTTCATTCTTCTTCTTCTTCTTCTTCTTCTTCTTCTTCTTTTCATTCTTCTTCTTTTCATTCTTCTTCTTCTACTTCTTTTCATTCTTCTTCTTTTCATTCTTCTTCTTCTTCTTTTCATTCTTCTTCTTCTTCTTTTCATTCTTCTTCTTCTTCTTCTTCTTCTTTTCATTCTTCTTCTTCTTCATTCTTCTTCTTCTTCTTCTTCTTCTTTTCATTCTTCTTCTTCTTCTTCTTCTTCTTCTTCTTTTCATTCTTCTTCTTCTTCTTCTTCTTCTTCTTTTCATTCTTCTTCTTCTTCTTCTTCTTCTTCTTCTTCTTTTCATTCTTCTTCTTCTTCTTCTTCTTCTTCTTTTCATTCTTCTTCTTCTTCTTCTTCTTTTCATTCTTCTTCTTCTTCTTCATCTTCTTCTTCTTCTTCTTTTCATTCTTCTTCTTCTTCTTCTTCTCATTCTTCTTCTTCTTCTTCTTCTCATTCTTCTTCTCCTTCTTCTTCTTTTCATTCTTCTTCTTCTTCTTCTCATTCTTCTTCTCCTTCTTCTTCTTTTCATTCTTCTTCTCATTCTTCTTCTTCTTCTTCTTCTTCTTCTTCTTCTTCTTCTTCTTCTTCTTTTCATTCTTCTTCTTCTTCTTCTCATTCTTCTTCTCCTTCTTCTTCTTTTCATTCTTCTTCTCATTCTTCTTCTTCTTCTTCTTCTTCTCATTCTTCTTCTTCTTCTTCTCATTCTTCTTCTTCTTCTTTTCATTCTTCTTCTTCTTCTTCTTCTTCTTCTTCTTCTTCTTTTCATTCTTCTTCTTCTTCTTCTTCTTCTTCTTCTTCTTCTTTTCATTCTTCTTCTTCTTCTTCTTTTCATTCTTCTTCTTCT
Organism: Staurois parvus; assembly: GCF_062004578.1. Classification (NCBI taxonomy): domain Eukaryota; kingdom Metazoa; phylum Chordata; class Amphibia; order Anura; family Ranidae; genus Staurois; species Staurois parvus. Next base: position 424,550 of record NW_028318771.1, on the reverse strand, counting down.
TTTCATTCTTCTTCTTCTTCTTCTTCTTCTTCTTCTTCTTTTCATTCTTCTTCTTCTTCTTCTTTTCATTCTTCTTCTTCTTCTTCTTTTCATTCTTCTTCTTCTTCTTCTTTTCATTCTTCTTCTTCTTCTTCTTCTTCTTCTTCTTCTTCTTTTCATTCTTCTTCTTCTTCTTCTTTTCATTCTTCTTCTTCTTCTTCTTCTTTTCCTTCTTCTTCTTCTTCTTCTTCTTCTTCTTCTTTTCATTCTTCTTCTTCTTTTCATTCTTCTTCTTCTTCTTCTTCTTCTTCTTCTTCTTTTCATTCTTCTTCTTCTTCTTCTTTTCATTCTTCTTCTTCTTCTTCTTCTCATTCTTCTTCTTCTTCTTCTTTTCATTCTTCTTCTTCTTCTTCTTCTTCTTCTCATTCTTCTTCTTCTTCTTCTTCTTCTCATTCTTCTTCTTCTTCTTTTCATTCTTCTTCTTCTTCTTTTCATTCTTCTTCTTCTTCTTCTTCTTCTTTTCATTCTTCTTCTTCTTCTTCTTCTTCTTTTCATTCTTCTTCTTCTTCTTTTCATTCTTCTTCTTCTTCTTCTTTTCATTCTTCTTCTTCTTTTCATTCTTCTTCTTCTTCTTTTCATTCTTCTTCTTCTTCTTCTTCTTTTCATTCTTCTTCTTCTTCTTCTTCTTTTCATTCTTCTTCTTCTTCTTCTTCTTCTTCTTCTTCTTCTTTTCATTCTTCTTCTTCTTTTCATTCTTCTTCTTCTTCTTCTTCTTTTCATTCTTCTTCTTCTTCTTCTTTTCATTCTTCTTCTTCTTCTTTTCATTCTTCTTCTTCTTCATTCTTCTTCTTCTTTTCATTCTTCTTCTTTTCATTCTTCTTCTTCTTTTTCTTCTTCTTCTTCTTTTTCTTCTTCTTTTCATTCTTCTTCTTCTTTTCATTCTTCTTCTTCTTCTTCTTCATTCTTCTTTTCATTCTTCTTCTTCTTTTCGTTCTTCTTCTTCTTCTTCTTCTTCATTCTTCTTCTTCTTTTCATTCTTCTTCTTCTTTTCATTCTTCTTCTTCTTTTCATTCTTCTTCTTCTTCTTTTCATTCTTCTTCTTCTTCTTCTTCTCATTCTTCTTCTTCTCATTCTTCTTCTTCTTCTTCTTCTTCTTCTTCTTCTTCTTCTTCTTCTCATTCTTCTTCTTCTTTTCATTCTTCTTCTTCTTCTTCATTCTTCTTCTTCTTCTTCATTCTTCTTCTTCTTTTCATTCTTCTTCTTCTTCTTCTTCTTTTCATTCTCTTCTTCTTCTTCATTCTTCTTCTTCTTTTCATTCTTCTTCTTCTTTTCATTCTTCTTCTTCTTCTTCTTTTCATTCTTCTTCTTCTTCTTCTTTTCATTCTTCTTCTTCTTCTTCTTCTTCTTCTTCTTCTTCTTCTTTTCATTCTTCTTCTTCTTCTTTTCATTCTTCTTCTTCTTCTTTTCATTCTTCTTCTTCTTCTTCTTCTTCTTCTTCTTTTCATTCTTCTTCTTCTTCTTTTCATTCTTCTTCTTCTTCTTCTTTTCATTCTTCTTCTTCTTCTTCTTCTTTTCATTCTTCTTCTTCTTCTTCTTCTTTTCATTCTTCTTCTTCTTCTTCTTCTTTTCATTCTTCTTCTTCTTCTTTTTATTCTTCTTCTTCTTCTTCTTCTTTTCATTCTTCTTCTTCTTCTTCTTCTTCTTCTTCTTCTTCTTCTTTTCATTCTTCTTCTTCTTTTCATTCTTCTTCTTCTTCATTCTTCTTCTTCTTTTCATTCTTCTTCTTTTCATTCTTCTTCTTCTTCTTCTTCTTCTTCTTCTTTTCATTCTTCTTCTTCTTTTCATTCTTCTTCTTCTTCTTCTTCATTCTTCTTTTCATTCTTCTTCTTCTTTTCGTTCTTCTTCTTCTTCTTCTTCATTCTTCTTCTTCTTCATTCTTCTTCTTCTTTTCATTCTTCTTCTTCTTTTCATTCTTCTTCTTCTTCTTTTCATTCTTCTTCTTCTTCTTCTTCTCATTCTTCTTCTTCTCATTCTTCTTCTTCTTCTTCTTCTTCTTCTTCTTCTTCTTCTTTTCATTCTTCTTCTTCTTCTTCATTCTTCTTCTTCTTCTTCATTCTTCTTCTTCTTTTCATTCTTCTTCTTCTTCTTCTTCTTCTTTTCATTCTCTTCTTCTTCTTCATTCTTCTTCTTCTTTTCATTCTTCTTCTTCTTTTCATTCTTCTTCTTCTTTTCATTCTTCTTCTTCTTCTTCTTTTCATTCTTCTTCTTCTTCTTCTTTTCATTCTTCTTCTTCTTCTTCTTCTTCTTCTTCTTCTTCTTTTCATTCTTCTTCTTCTTCTTTTCATTCTTCTTCTTCTTCTTTTCATTCTTCTTCTTCTTCTTCTTCTTCTTTTCATTCTTCTTCTTCTTCTTCTTTTCATTCTTCTTCTTCTTCTTTTCATTCTTCTTCTTCTTCTTCTTTTCATTCTTCTTCTTCTTCTTTTCATTCTTCTTCTTCTTCTTCTTCTTTTCATTCTTCTTCTTCTTCTTCTTCTTTTCATTCTTCTTCTTCTTCTTCTTTTCATTCTTCTTCTTCTTCTTCTTCTTTTCATTCTTCTTCTTCTTCTTCTTCTTCTTCTTCTTCTTTTCATTCTTCTTCTTCTTTTCATTCTTCTTCTTCTTCATTCTTCTTCTTCTTTTCATTCTTCTTCTTTTCATTCTTCTTCTTCTTTTCATTCTTCTTCTTTTCATTCTTCTTCTTCTTTTCATTCTTCTTCTTCTTTTCATTCTTCTTCTTCTTTTTCTTCTTCTTCTTCTTCTTCTTCTTCTTTTCATTCTTCTTCTTCTTTTCATTCTTCTTCTTCTTCTTCTTCATTCTTCTTTTCATTCTTCTTCTTCTTTTCGTTCTTCTTCTTCTTCTTCTTCATTCTTCTTCTTCTTCCTTCTTCTTCTTCTTTTCATTCTTCTTCTTCTTTTCATTCTTCTTCTTCTTCTTCTTCTCATTCTTCTTCTTCTCATTCTTCTTCTTCTTCTTCTTCTTCTTCTTCTTCTTCTTCTTCTTCTTCATTCTTCTTCTTCTTCTTCATTCTTCTTCTTCTTTTCATTCTTCTTCTTCTTCTTCTTCTTCTTTTCATTCTCTTCTTCTTCTTCATTCTTCTTCTTCTTTTCATTCTTCTTCTTCTTTTCCTTCTTCTTCTTCTTTTCATTCTTCTTCTTCTTTTCATTCTTCTTCTTCTTCTTCTTCTTCTTTTCATTCTTCTTCTTCTTCTTCTTCTTCTTCTTTTCATTCTTCTTCTTCTTCTTTTCATTCTTCTTCTTCTTCTTCTTCTTCTTTTCATTCTTCTTCTTCTTCTTTTCATTCTTCTTCTTCTTCTTCTTTTCATTCTTCTTCTTCTTTTCATTCCTCTTCTTCTTCATTCTTCTTCTTCTTTTCATTCTTCTTCTTCTTTTCATTCTTCTCATTCTTGTTCTTCTTCTTCTTCTCATTCTTCTTCTTCTTCTTCTTCTTTTCATTCTTCTTCTTCTTTTCATTCTTCTTCTTCTTCTTCTTCTTCTTCTTCATTCTTCTTCTTCTTTTCATTCTTCTTCTTCTTTTCATTCTTCTTCTTCTTCTTTTCATTCTGCTTCTCATTCTTCTTCTTCTTCTTCTTCTTCTTCTTCTTCTTCTTCTTCTTCTTCTTCTTCTTCTTCCTCTTCTTCTTCTTCTTCTCATTCTTCTTCTTCTTCTTCTTCTTCTTCTTCTTCTTTTCATTCTTCTTCTCATTCTTCTTCTTCTTCTTCTCATTCTTCTTCTCATTCTTCTTCTTCTTCTTCTTCTTCTTCTCATTCCTCTTCTCATTCTTCTTCTTCTTCTCATTCCTCTTCTCATTCTTCTTCTTCTCATTCTTCTTCTTCTTCTTCTCATTCCTCTTCTCATTCTTCTTCTTCTTCTTCTTCTTCTTCTTCTCATTTTTCTTCTTCCTCCTCTTCTTCTTCTTCTTCTTCTCATTCTTCTTCTTCTTCTTCTTCTTCTCCTTCTTCTTCTTCTTCTTCTTCTTCTTCTTCTTCTTCTTCTTCTTCTTCTTCTTCTTCTCATTCTTCTTCTTCTTCTTCTTCTCATTCTTCTTCTTCTTCTTCTTCTCATTCTTCTTCTTCTTCTCCTTCTTCTTCTTCTTCTTCTTCTTCTTCTTCTTCTCATTCTTCTTCTTTTCATTCTTCTTCTTTTCATTCTTCTTCTTTTCATTCTTCTTCTTTTCATTCTTCTTCTTTTCATTCTTCTTCTTTTCATTCTTCTTCTTTTCATTCTTCTTCTTTTCATTCTTCTTCTTTTCATTCTTCTTCTTCTCATTCTTCTTTTCATTCATCTTCTTCTTCTTTTCATTCTTCTTCTTCTTTTCATTCTTCTTCTTCTTCTTTTCATTCTTCTTCTTCCTCTTCTTCTTCTTCTTATTTTCATTCTTCTTCTTCTTCTTCTTTTCATTCTTATTCTTCTTTTCATTCTTCTTCTCATTCTTCTCTTCATGAAGAAGAATGAAAAGAAGAATAAGAATGAAAAGAAGAATGAGAAGAAGAATGAAAATAATAAGAAGAAGAATGAAAAGAAGAAGAAGAAGAAGAAGAAGAAATGGAAACAAATAGATACAATGTTTCAACCGCTGTATGGAGTGAATGTCAGAGAACTGTCAGAAATAGCGGAGCTCTGCAGATACACTTAGCGGAGCTCTGCAGATACACTTTTTGCCGGCTTGGAATTCTTCTTATTTTCATCCTACTTCTTCTTCTTCATCCTCATCCTCAGAAGAAGAAGAGGATGAGGATGATGAAGAAGAAGAAGAAGTAGGATGAAAATAAGAAGAATTCCAAGCCGGCAAAAACTGTATCTGTCAGAAATAGAGGAGACACTTTTTTCCGGCTTGGAATTCTTCTTATTTTCATCCTACTTCTTCTTCTTCTTCTTCTTCTTCATCCTCATCCTCTTCTTCTGAGGATGAGGATGAAGAAGAAGAAGAAGAAGAAGTAGGATGAAAATAAGAAGAATTCCAAGCCGGCAAAAAGTGTATCTGCAGAGCTCCGCTAAGTGTATCTGCAGAGCTCCACTAAGAAATAGCGGAGCTCTGCAGATACACTTTTTGCCGGCTTGGAATTCTCCTTCTTCTCATCCTTCTTCTTCTTCTCATCCTTCTCCTTCTTCTCATCCTTCTCCTTCTTCTCATCCTTCTCCTTCTTCTCATCCTTCTCCTTCTTCTCATCCTTCTCCTTCTTCTCATCCTTCTTCTTCTTCTCATCCTTCTCCTTCTTCTCATCCTTCTCCTTCTTCTCATCCTTCTCCTTCTTCTCATCCTTCTCCTTCTTCTCATCCTTCTCCTTCTTCTCATCCTTCTTCTCATCCTTCTCCTTCTTCTCATCCTTCTCCTTCTTCTCCTCATCCTTCTCCTTCTTTTTGCCGGCTTGGAATTCTTCTTATTTTCATCCTACTTCTTCTTCTTCTTCTTCTTCATCCTCATCCTCTTCTTCTGAGGATGAGGATGAAGAAGAAGAAGAAGAAGAAGTAGGATGAAAATAAGAAGAATTCCAAGCCGGCAAAAAGTGTATCTGCAGAGCTCCGCTAAGTGTATCTGCAGAGCTCCGCTAAGAAATAGCGGAGCTCTGCAGATACACTTTTTGCCGGCTTCGAATTCTCCTTCTTCTCATCCTTCTTCTTCTTCTCATCCTTCTCCTTCTTCTCATCCTTCTCCTTCTTCTCATCCTTCTCCTTCTTCTCATCCTTCTCCTTCTTCTCATCCTTCTCCTTCTTCTCATCCTTCTCCTTCTTCTCATCCTTCTCCTTCTTCTCATCCTTCTTCTTCTTCTCATCCTTCTCCTTCTTCTCATCCTTCTTCTTCTTCTCATCCTTCTTCTTCTTCTCATCCTTCTTCTTCTTCTCATCCTTCTTCTTCTTCTCATCCTTCTCCTTCTTCTCATCCTTCTCCTTCTTCTCATCCTTCTCCTTCTTCTCATCCTTCTCCTTCTTCTCATCCTTCTTCTTCTTCTCATCCTTCTTCTCATCCTTCTCCTTCTTCTCATCCTTCTTCTCATCCTTCTCCTTCTTCTCATCCTTCTTCTCATCCTTCTCCTTCTTCTCCTTCTCCTTCTTCTCATCCTTCTCCTCTCCTTCTCATCCTTCTCCTTCTTCTCATCCTTCTCCTTCTTCTCATCCTTCTCCTTCTCCTTCTCCTTCTCCTTCCTCATCTCCAAGGGCATTTAAATTAAAGGTACAGTGTTCTGCACTAATATAAAGGCTCTCTGAAGCCTAGAAACCCTTTTTATAAGTTAAATTCGCAGCGAATAAATTCGCATCGAATCGAATTTCTTCCTCAAATTCGGCGAATCAGCCGAATCGAATTTTTGAATAATTCGCTCATCTCTAGTTATTATTATAGGAGAGTAATCTGTTTTTTTTTCCTTTGTTTGTTACCAAGTAGGATGTTTACGTTATTTATTCTTTTGATATTTTTGGTATAAAAATTGTTGCTGGTTGCAAGTTTTTTTCAAATAAAAAAATTTCCAACTTCTTGCAGCTCCAATTTCCTGTTGGGCGGAGTTACAGCAAGGTGTGTGTGGTGAGAGAGTGCTCTCTAGAGCTCCAGCAGGCCTCATTTGGAGCCTGGGGCTCAATTTTGGGCTTTAGCCCGCTTTACCATGGCCGTCCCTGGCTGTGATCCGGGTGGTGGACCCCTGCGTAGGGCGCTTAGTACCGGTCCTAGGACATCCGTGGAGGACCTGGGAAAGGGCCCTAAGGCTGGAGAGACCTATGCTGACTACCGGGGGAGAGTGGTGACCCACGTGAAGAAAATTGAAAGAGAGGAGGAAAAGCTAGTCCAGATGAGGATGGACTTAAAGTGTTTCAAAGCGACTTACGACTGAGTCTGGAGTACCAAACAGCAGGCTATGCGGCCAGAGTTGGAAGGTATGGAGAAAGCTGTTCGCTTGCAAGTGGACCTTGTGGCTAAACTGAAGGTGGCGAGTGGTGCATTGAAAGAGAAATACGCAAACGAGGAGAGGTTCAAGCAAGCAAGAGATAAGTCAGTAGCAGTGATGAGGGGCCATGATGGTGGTGTTATTTCTTCAGAAGATTCGTCTGATCCTGCTGAAGGGGGCTCTGCAGCAGGGAGCAAGCAAGATGGTGGAGCTATGGCCACTGGAAATGTGGTAGGAGAGTCTGCTCCCATCCCTCCTAGGCAGCCTGAGCAGGACTGGGTGGCTCAGGTGGTGCAAGGTGAGGAGGAGGGGGCTATGGAGTTCATTACTGAACTGGAGTCTCCACTACAGGGAAAGAAGTTTGCATTTATCTCAGATGACACTGACCCAGAAATGGATGTTTGTCCCAAACCCATGAGGCCAAAAAAGAGGGAGAAAGCGGTGTATGTCTGGCTGGTGAGGATGTCCAGTGAAATGGAAAGGGCTGCTAGCTTGGGGACTGTGAGAGGAGTTGCGGTAAAGCCACAGGACTTACACAAACCTGGGACTGTGAGTAACATGGACGGTTCGGAGTGAATGATTGTCAGTATGTCTGATAGTGCAGCTGCTGTCATGGCGGTGTCTGCAGTCTCTGACCCTGTGTGTGTGTGTCCAGCTTGGTTGAAGCTGAGCTCATGGCTGCCTCTGTGTCCATCCCTGCTCCTTCCATCCCAGGTCACGTCCCTATTCCAATCAGTGGTCCCGCCTCTATACCTGTCTCTACACCGGCCCTTGGTCCCGCCCCTAGTCCCGTCCCGGCTCCCTGCTCTGCACCCTCCCCTGTTTCCACCTCTACTCTCGTTTCAGCTCCTGGTTCAGTGCCCGCCCATGGCCCTGCCCCGCCCCCTGGCTCGGTAACCGGTCCGGGTGTAGGCTTTGCTCCTGTGTCGGGTGCCATCTCTGCACCAGCTCAGGATCGCGTCACTACCTCTGTCCCGCCCCTTGGTGCAGTGTCCGTGCTTAGTGCGATCTCTACTCCTGTTTTGGGTGCCATTTCTGCACCCGCCCATGGCCACGTCACTGCCCCACCTCCTAGCTCTGTGTCTGGTTCCAAGGCAGTCTCGGATCCCGTCTCGGGTACCGCCCATGCACTTGCCCTACGGTCATGTCATTGTCCCGCCCCCTGGCTCTATGTCTGACTCCAAAGCAGTCTCGGATCTTGTCTCAGATGCCGCCCCTGCACCCGCCCATGGTCACGTCATTGCCCCGCCTCCCAGCCCTGTTTCTGGCCTGCATACAATGTCTACTCCCGTGGGGGATACCTCCCAAGCAACCACCCATAGTAATGTTAATACTTCTGCCCCACCTCCTGTTTCAGCGTCCGTCCTTAATGTAATCTCTGCTTCTGCCTTGGATGCCACCCCTACACCTGCCATTGGTCCAGGCTCTGAGACTGCTCAGGGTCCCGCCTCCACTCCATTCCCGACTCAGAAGCCAGTGCTCAGCTATTCAGCTGCCCTGAGTAGCGGTCAGAGTATGACAAGACCATCTGAAGTGCTGGCTGGAGGGTTAGGGACCGTGGTAAAACGTAGGAACGTGGTTCAAATCAGGTGGAGAGGGGGAAGCTCGCCCCCCAGTAGGCAAGAAGTTATTGATAGGTTACTAGAGATGGGCTTTAAAGCCCAAGACATATTTGCCTTCATAGCGCCTGTTGGTACAAGGGAATTCAATGTTTCTTTTGTGAAGCCAGAGAGCCTGGATCTCTTCTGGCAGAGATAAGAGGGGGGGTGGAAGGATACTCCCAGGTGGGAGGGGTTGGAGCCCAAGGTGGTCTCCAGGCAGTCCCTGATTAAAAATATAACTATCTTTGTCAGAAATGAGTGTATACCTGCTGCTGACCTGATGATTTGGCTGAGCCAGTTTGGGGATGTGATAGGTCCCATGAGGAAGCAGCTAGATGACAGGGGAATATGGATGGGTGGGTGGTCCACAACGGTGAGGCTGAAAGTGGTGGGGAATGTCATCAGCCATATCCCATCATCAGCCTTCCTAGGTAAGGATAGGCTGGTGATATTTTATGCTGGACAGCCCAAGCTGTGTCACAAGTGTGGCAGCAAAGGGCATTTTGCATCAGGTTGTAGCGTTTTAAAATGCTCATTGTGTCAGGAGATTGGTCATGTGGCCAGAGACTGCAACCAAATCAGATGCAATCTCTGCCAGGAGCTTGTCCATTCTTACACTAGTTGTCCAGAGGCCCTGCACAACATGCCTGGGATAGTGGAGGAATTGGCCAGAATGGAGGCTGAGGATGCCAGTGAGGCAATTTCAAGGCAAGTTTCTGTTGAGTCGGTGGCTGCTCCAGTTTCAGCGGCACCTAGTGCGTCCCCCGATGTGTCTGTCTCTCCTCCTGTTGTAGTATCTCACCCTGTTTCTGTACCTTCCCAGGTGTTGTCTGCCCCCCCTCGGGGATCCCCCTCTTCAGGTCAGTCAAAAATCCGGGAGGCAGCTAAGGGTGCTGGTGTTGGAGGGCCCTTGGTACCTGCTCCCCCGCTGTTGCTCTCCCATCGCCGTTTGAGTCGGGAGAGGGACTCTGTGGCTTCGGGTGGTAATCAGGAGGATTTGGGTTCAGGCCCAGGGGTTGAGGGGGGAGGACAAGGGAGATGGGTGGTCTGTGGTGGGGAAGGGGGGTAGGAACAAGCCTGTGCTCTTCCTCCTCATTGGAGGTGGAGGAGGTTCCTTTGTCTAACAAGTTTGGGACCTTGTCAGGGGAAGATGGGAACATAGGTGAGTCCCTTTCCCCGATGGAGGATGAGGAACAAGGGGGCTCTCTCAAGAAAGCGAGGCCCCCTTGTAAGGTTGGGAAAACAAAGGTTAAGAAACGACCATCTCAAGCATCTTAATGGCAGTTCCTGCTTCGGTAAAGGTGGCAACCATTAATGTTGCCAGCATCAAATCTGTAAGAGCTCGTAGTAAAGCTTTATTTTTGCTCAGCGGGATTGGAGCTGATGTTTTGTTTTTGCAGGAGACCCGGCTTAATTGCCTTGCCGATTTACATCTGGCAAAAAGAGAGTGGAGGTGTGGCCCCTCTTTTTGGTCTCTTGCGGCTAAGCCTTACAGCGGAGTTGCGGTACTTTTTTCCGGCATGGTAACGTGCCGGCGGGTTCTTGAGGTGGAGATTGGAAGGTGTTTGGTCATGGACGTCCTTGTGAAAGGGCAAGAACTGCGTTTAATTAATGTATACAGTCCCCAGTCAAAGTGGGACAGGAAATGCCTTTTTACAAAGATTAAGCCATTTCTTTTTACGTCCCGGCATTTTGTCTTTGGAGGTGATTTTAACACCATCAATAGGCCAAAAGACAGGAAAGGCTCCAACGACAGGCTGGGATATGACAGCGTTTTCCTAAATGCGATAGTTAGGGAAGCAGGTCTGGAGGATGCGTTAATTAAGTGCAGCCCGGACAGCACGGGGTTCACATATAGGAGAGGTAGAAGTGAGAGCAGGATAGATAGGTTTTTTTTGAAGGGGGACTCCACCTTCTCGGCACCTGAGTGTCAGGCGGTGGAGTTTTCCGACCACCTTTTATTAACTGTGACTTTGAATGCCTCAGATACGCCGCTGAGGGGAAGGGGTGTCTGGATTATAAATTCGGCTCTGCTAGAGGACGAAGATGTGAGACGATCCTTTGAGGATTTTCTTCAGGCTCAGGAGACAATCCTGGATTTTTGTGGCAGTAAGTCGGAGTGGTGGGAGCTTACCAAAGTGCGGATCTGCAGGTTTTTCAAGGCCCTAGGTAAGAGAAAACAACTTGAGAGATATATTGCCTATCAGCAGTTACAGAGGAAGCTTGACCGCCTTGTCTCTGAGGGTGGAGATTCTGGGGCAATCTCAGAGGTTAAGCTGCTCTTAAAGAAGCATCAGTATGATCGGCATGCCTCTTTGGTTCTGGAGAGGAATTACGGGAAATAACACTCGCCCGACCCTTACCAGAGCTGCAAACAGAGCATAGCGGTTAAAATGATCAGCGGTCTGAGAGATAGTACAGGTTCCTTGACGAAATCCAGGTCGGGGATCCTGGAGGTCTCAAGGGCTTTTTTTGAGGATCTTTTGAGAGAGAAGCACCTTGCCTGGGCAGGGATGTCAAGCTTCCTGGATTCTACACCAGGTTTCGAAAAAGTTTGACAGGTAAGATCACGGCTGAAGAGGTTGCCAAAGCGATAGATAGTTTGGCCATTAAGAAGACGCCAAGGCCAGATGGTTTATCAGCTGAATTTTTTAAGACCTTTAAATCCCGCTTGGCACCTCACCTAGCGGAGGTTTTTAATTGCTGTTTAGAGGAGGGTTTGCTTCCTCCCTCCTTGAGGAAATCAGCCGTGATTTTGCTGTCAAAAGGTAAGGATTCTTCAATGATTGAGAATTGGCGCCCCATTAGCCTGTTCAATGGATAGAAAGATTCTGGCCAAGATTCTTTTCTGGTGCCTGTCGTCAGTGGCAGACGGTCTACTTTTGCAGCAGCAGCACTGTTCGGTCCAGGGCAGGAGCACCTTTTCAGCGGTGTTAGCTGTCCGGGAGGCTCTGGAGCGGTGCAGGGCTGATGGTTGTGGGAAGTACTTGCTGGCGTTGGATCAGGCTAAGGCTTTTGACCGGGTTAATCACTAGTACCTCTAGCATCTCTTTGGCAGGTATGGCCTGGAGGGGAGGTTAATTGGATGGTTGCAGACACTGTATAATGGGGCTGAGAGCTTCATGTTGGTCAATGGTTGGGTTGGGCGGCCCTTTGGGGTTGGCTCGGGGGTGCGGCAGGGGTGTCCGCTGAGCCCTTTGCTTTATGCCTTTGCCATCGACCCCTGGAGGGGGCTAGATGGTGGGGTGCTAGGTGAGGTGTCCGTGGGCAGTACTGGTGAGTCACCTCTGAGGGTCGTGGCCACCTCTGAGGGTCGTGGCTTATGCTGATGATGTGTCTGTCTTCATCTCTGGGACTAGTGAGGTGCAGGAGGTGGTTTCGGTGATGGAGTAGTATGCGGAGGCATCAGGCTCCAAGATTAATCACAACAAATGTGAAGTTTTCTGGATGGGCAGGGAAGGTGAGGGTTTCAAGTTCCCGGATGCCTTCCCAGAGCCCCGTCAGAAGATCAAAGTGCTAGTGTCAGGAATGGACTCGCCAATAGTGGTGGGACTCACCTGCCTTGTGGTTTGCAGTACCAGGACTGGCCAGTGGGTGCTCTCAGCAACCAGAGGCTCACTTCTGCAGTCAGCCAAAACACCTGAGGCTGATTGCAGGAGGTGCATATAAGGAATGGCCAGACTTGCAATCAGGGCCTTGGTGTATGTTTTCCCAAGAGCCCCTGTACCTGCATCCAGTCGGCTTCCTGTCTGATCCTGCTTGATCCCTGACTCTGATTGTACTCCGCCTGTCCTGACCTCTGCTATTCCTGACCACTCTCCAGTCTGCTCCTTTGGTACCTTGTCTCCCTGATTGTTCCTGACCTGGCCCGTCCGACTACGCTTAGTATTGTTCTTTTGTTATCTGTTGGGGGTTTTGGTTTGGTTTGTTTTCACTGTGTTTATGTTTAGTCTTGCACTGCATTTATGTATTGTTTAGTCTTAAATAAACTATATTGTTTATACTATATCTGAAGCCTGCGTTTCCCTGTGTCAGTCCACACACCTCTGGTCATACCCGGGGCCCTGACATTACACCAAGGCCAATCCTGACCAGAAGTGGCTGCACAGGGAAGCCATCTTGGCTTATTGTTGCTGGGAAGGATGAATCTTGATGAGGTGGTGTATTTGTCTCTGCTAGTGTTTGATGACAGAGATTATGCTTATCAGACTCTGAAGGAGTATACCAGGGATCAACTACTAGAGTGCATAAGGATTGCTCATTGCCTAGTAGATCAGGGCACAGAGTTCTCTGAGGTGCAACCATTGATTCAGGTTTGTGCAGAGTTGGTTTCATCTGGTACCCCCGAAAGCAGGGATTAATTTTTGCCGCCATTTAGTGCCGACCAGGTAGAGTCCCCGGTATGGTTATTGAAGGATGATGGAGGATGATGGAGCGTTATTCTGCATGTTCACAGCAGGTACTAAGAGACTGTATAAACGCAGTGCAGTCTTTGACCAGACAGGCTTTGTGTAAGCTGAGCTTTGTTCAACCCATACTGCAGACATAGTCAGCACCCAGCCTCAGTCAGCTTGCAACGTCATTCCTCTGCTCAAGGCACTCTTCCTGCATCCCCGACAGCACCCCCAGTGACTGCCCAGTATACTCTGCTAACTACCACATATCAGTCCCCTGCTCCTATTTGTTGCACCTATCCTTTCTTTAACCCTGTAAAGAAGTCCTCTGTAGCAACTGCTCCCTCCTTTGTTCCATCCCCCAGCTCTTCTCTGCCTACAGCTGCTCTATCCACTTACAAACCTGCGCTTACTTCCTGTGCTCCAGTAACTAAAACCAGGAAAAAGTGAAAATTCTTTCCAACCAGTACCATCCTGCCAGTATGCGAACCGGTCAGCCTGCCGTCTGAGAACCCGCCTTCCGTGGTTCAGCCTGGTGCCCCGGCACCCGCAATTCAGCCTGATACCCTGATGCCGGATGACTCGGCGCCCGCACTCTTGCCAGATGACTCAGTGTCCACTGTCGAGCTTGACGACCCGATGCCCGCTCTTTTGCCAGATGACTCAGTGCCCGCTGTCTTGCCAGATGACTCGGTGCCCGCAGTCTTGCCAGATGACTCGGTGCCCGCAGTCTTGCCAGATGACTCGGTGCCCGCAGTCTTGCCAGATGACTCGGTGCCCGCAGTCTTGCCAGATGACTCGGCGCCCGCAGTCTTGCCAGATGACTCGGTGCCCGCAGTCGAGCTTAAAGCCCCGATGCCCACTGTTGTGCCATTTGACTCGGTGCCCGCAGTCTTGCCAAATGACTCGGTGCCCGCAGTCTTGCCAGATGACCCGGCGCCCGCTGTTTTGCCAGATGACTCGGCGCCCGCAGTCTTGCCAGATGACTCGGTGCCTGCAGTCGAGCTTAAAGCCCCGATGCCCGCTGTTGTGCCATATGACTCGGTGCCCGCAGTCTTGCCAAATGACTCGGTGCCCGCAGTCTTGCCAGATGACCCGGCGCCCGCAGTCTTGCCAGATGACTCGTCGCCCGCAGTCTTGCCAGGTGACTCGGCGCCCACTGTCGAGCTTGATGACCCGATGCCCGCTGTTTTGCCAGATGACTAGGTGCCCACTGTTTTGCCAGATGACCCGGTGCCCGCAGTCTTGCCAGATGACTCGGTGCCCGCTGTCTTGCCAGATTACCCGGTGCCCGCTGTCTTGCCAGATGACCCGGTGCTCGCTGTCGAACTTAAAGCCCTGATGCCCGCAGTCTTGCCAGATGACTCGGTGCCCGCAGTCTTGCCAGATGACTCGGTGCCCACAGTCTTGCCAGATGACTTGGTGCTCGCTGTCGAGCTTAAAGCCCCGATGCCCGCAGTCTTGCCAGATGACTCGGTGCTCACAGTCTTGCCAGATGACCCGGTGCCCGCTGTTTTGCCGGATGACTCGGTTCCTGCTGCTCCGCCTGGTGGCCCGGTGCCCGCTGCTCCGCCTGGTGGCCCGGTGCCCCGGTGCCCGCTGCTCTGCCTGGTGGCCCGGTGCCCGCTGCTCCGCCTGGTGGCCCGGTGCCCGCTGCTCCGCCAGGTGGCCCGGTGCCCAGCCTGATGTGCCTCTGTCAGCTGCCCAGCCTGATGTGCCTCTGTCCGCTGCCCAGCCTGATGTGCCTCTGTCCGCTGCCCAGCCTGATGTGCCTCTGTCCGCTGCCCAGCCTGATGTGCCTCTGTCCGCTGCCCAGCCTGATGTGCCTCTGTCCGCTGCCCAGCCTGATGTGCCTCTGTCCGGTGCCCAGCCTGATGTGCCTCTGTCCGGTGTCCAGCCTGATGTGCCTCTGCCCGCTGCCCAGCCTGATGTACCAGTCCTTGATATCCCGCCAATTACCGGATCCGGGCGGTGGAACATTTTGCCCATTTAGGACGGTTTGGTGCGTCCTGTGGCCGCTCCTTGAGGGGGGGGTACTGTCTCAGGAATGGACTCGCCAATAGTGGTGGGAAATATTTTATTTTGTAATGTAAGCTTACAAAACCACCCAACTTAAACTCTTTTTTTACAAAAGTACAAAAAATTGCAAATAAATAAATAAGTACAAACATAATCACTACGCATAACTGAAAGTCCAGAATTTCCTGGGGAAAGAAACAGCAAACCATATGGCTTTAAATGGCCCAAACATAAGAGTCCATAACCTTGCAAAGAAGGCATATACATCCAGACCTATATAGTCATGGAGGAGACAACAAGCAGGACAACAGGCCCAGTGCCCCCAACATGTATCTACAAGGCCTTAATGGCCAAAAAATTTAGCCACCATGCATGACTGAAAACCCAGAACTTCCTGGGGAAAGAAAAACATAGAATATGGCATATGACCTATGGCCCATTACATAAGAGTCCATACATAAGAGTCCATAACCTGCAAAGAAAAAGGACATATGCAACCAGACCTATACGGACATGGAGAAGACAACAGGCCCGACGCCCCACAAAGCAGGACAACAGGCCCAATGCCCCCAACATGTATCCACAAGGCATTTATGGCCCAACACAAATATAATCACTATACGTGACAGAAAGTCCAGAATTTCCTGGGGAAAGAAACAAGCATAATTACCACAACACATGGCTTTAATGGCCCAAAAATAAGGGTCCATAACCTGCAAAGAAAGAACATATGCCTCCAGGCCTACATAGTCATGAAGGGAACAACAGGCCCGGCGCCCCCACCATGCATACACAAGGCCTCTATGGCCTATATGGCCAAACCCAAAAGGATCAAATACAATTTCCAACCTCCTGCTGCAAAAGGCCTTTACGGCCTAAATCCAAGACTCAACCAAGAACCCACCAAGATAGATAATACAAAACTCCAAGAGGAAGACTAAAAAACACAGACCCTCAGTACCTGCAACCTTTCTTCAAAAAACAAATACACAACTACAAAAAACCTAAGGGGGTGCAAAGAGAAGAAACAGGGATAGCTACCACCACCGGAGATCAACAAGCAGCAGCTACAGGCCTGATGTTCCTCCACGCCTCCAACCAAGCCTTTCGCCACCACCGGTCTTTCTCAAGACCCCGAATTTTCCCAACCTCACCAAGAATGCCACACACCACCACCTGGACAGGGAGGACTTTTTTCCGAATGGAAACCTGACACCGTGCATTCCACGTGTAATAACGGATCACTAAACTAACTAGCAACAAGGTGTCTAAATCAAAACCCGAAGCGGCTTTCAAATGCTCCATACACCCACTCCGCATAAGACATGCAGTGGAGGAAAGAGACACCCAAAGCCCCACCCACCTCTTTGTACACTTCAACGTTAAAGGGGCACTGAAGCAAGAAGTGGTCCATACTCTCCACTTCACCCCCACACTCCACCCTCGGACAACCACGGTCATCCAGAGAGCGGCACTTCAGGTTGCCCCTTACGTAAAGCCTGCCATGGAAGCCGAGCCAGGCCTGGTCCCTCAACTTCAGGGGGATCCGCTCCAGATTTAATAAACGCAAATCCTCCCTCATGATATGGCCTGGGCAATCTTTCAGGGCCAATGGCGCATGGAAAGCAGTAGCCACAATCCTCTCACCCAGGAGTTTCCTAGGGAGAGACCTGACCTCCTCCACCGTCACATGCCACGGCCGGAGTAACTTCAGGCATGGGCCACGTAAGCCGGGAGCTTACCGTGCTTGACCTGCAGACCCTCACTGGCCCGCCACTCTCCCAACTGTTCAGAAAGGGTCCAAACCAGGCACAAAAAAGTCCTACCCATGCAGGCGGTCTCTCTGCCAACATGCTACCAAAGTTATGTTTCAAGAACATCAGAGGGAAAAAAACTACTGGGTTGACCATACCTAGGCCACCCTCCCGCCTGGATGAATAAGTTACGTTCCGCTTAACAAGGTTTAGCCTATTTCCCCATAACATCTGGAAGAAACAGCTGTAAACCCTCGTATAGAGTGATTCTGGCAAGAGACAGATGTAACTGACATACAGAAATACCGGAATCAGGAAAGTCTTGATCAGATCAACCCTTTCCCTTAAGGAGAGCCGCCACCCCTTCCAGCATCTGACCTTGACCTCTGCATCAGACAACTTGGCTTCCCAGTTTAGCTTGCCATAATCGGCATGGCCAAAATTGATGCCCAAAATTTTTATGCTTGGCTGAGGCACCGGGAAAGTGTCCGTGAGCGAGAAGCTCTCACCCTCTCTACCCATCCAGAGAACTTCACATTTGTCTTGGTTGACCTTGGAGCCAGACACCTCGGCATACTGTTCCATCACTGAGACCACCTCCTGCGCCTACTCAGACCCAGAGATGAAAACAGAAACGTCATCAGCATAAGTTACAACCTTCAGGGGCAGACTCCCAGCAGCACCCCCCGGCACCCCGCCCAACGCTCCACCATCTAGCCTCCTGACGAAGGGGTCAATGGCAAAGACGTAGAGCAAGGGGCTCAGAGGGCACCCCTGGCGCACCCCGGATCCAACCCCAAAAGGCTGCCCAACCCAGCCATTCACCAACATGAAGCTCTCAGCCTCCCTATACAATGTTTTTAACCAGCCAATAAACCTCCCTTCCAAGCCGTACTGGTCAAGGAGACACCAGAGGTACTCATGGTTGACACGATCAAAGGCCTTTACCTGATCCACTGCCAGCAAGAACTTTCCCCATCCTTCAGCCTTACAACGCTCCAGAGCCTCCCGGACAGCTAACACCACTGTAAAGGTACTCCTGCCCTGGACCGAGCAATGCTGCTGACGAGAAAGCAGACCCTCTGCCACTGACGACAAGCGCCAGAACAAGATCTTAGCCAGAACCTTTCTATCGACATTGAGAAGGCTAATGGGGCGCCAGTTCTCATTAACCGAAGGATCCTTACCCTTTGCCAGCAAAATCACCGCAGACTGCCTCGTGGAGGGAGGGAGGGACCCCTCACTCATACAGCAATTATACACCTCCGCTAGGCGAGGTGCCAGGCTAGATTTGAAGGTCTTAAAAAATTCAGCTGTCAACCCGTCTGGCCCAGGAGTTTTCTTAATGGTCAGACTATCAATGGCCTTAGTCACCTCCTCTGCGGTAATTTCTCCTGTCAAACTTGTAGGCAGAACATTACTCTCCAAACCTGGTGTAGATTCCAAGAAGCTCAACATCCTTGCCCGGCTAAGGCACTTCTCACTCAGTAAGTCCTTGTAAAAATCACTAGAGACCTCCAGAATCCCTGACCTGGATCTTGTCAGGGACCCCGTACTATCCCTCAAGGCAGAGACCGTCCTAATCGCTGCACCCTGTTTGTAATTCTGAAAAGGGTCGGGCGAGTGGTACTTCCCATAATCCCTTTCCAGAACCAAAGAGGCACGCTGATCGTAATGGTATTTACTGAGGAGAAGTTTGACCTCGGAGATTGCCCCAAAATCTCCACCGCTAGAAACAAGGCGATCGAGCTTCCTCCGTAACCGTTGGTAGGCGATATATTTATCACGCTACTTTTTCTTACCTATGGCCTTGAAAAACCTGCTGATCCGCACCTTAGTAAGCTCCCACCACTCCGACTTACTGTTGCAGAAATACAGCACCGTCTCCTGAGCCTGAAAGAACACCTCGAAAGATTGTCTCACCTCCTCGTCCTCCAGCATAGATGAATTCAGCCTCCAGATGCCCCTTCCTCTCTGGGGTGTGTCTGAAACATTCAAAACCACAGTAAGCATAAAGTGATTGGAGAACTCCACCGCCCAACACTCAGGTGCCGAGAAGGCAGAGTCATCCTTCAAAAAAAAACTATTCTACTCTGGCTGCTACCTCTCCTATACGTGTACCCAGTGCTGTCCGGATTGCTTTTAATCAAAGCATCTACCAGACCTGCTTCCCTGACTATAGAATTAAGAAAAACGCTATCATACCCCAGGTGGTCAGTGAAGCCCCTCCTGTCCTTGGGCCTAGTTATGGTGTTGAAGTCACCTCCAAAGACCACCTGTCGGGATGTAAAAAGAAAAGGTTTGATCCTTGTGAAAAGGCACTTCCTATCCCACTTGGACTGCGGCCCATAGATGTTAATCAGGCGCAGCTCCTGCCCCCTCACAAGGACATCCAGGACCAAACATCTACCAATCTCAACCTCAAAAGCCCGCCGGCACGTTACCATCTCGGAAAAAAGGACCGCGACTCCGCTGTAAGGCTCAGCCGCAAGAGACCAGTAGGATGGCCCACGCCTCCACTCCCTCTTGGCCAGATGGATATCAGCCAAGGTGGGCAGCCTGGTCTCTTGCAAAAAAAAAAAAATCAGCATCCATCTTACTGATCAAAAATAGGGCTGTCTCTCTTGCACTTACAGATCTTAGGCTGGCAACGTTAATAGTTGCCACCTTTAGCGGAGCGGGAACTGCCATCAAGGAGTCTGAGGCTGAGAAAGGTGTTTTTTAACCTTCCTCTTGGACTTCTCGGCAGGATCCCTCACTCCCTCCACAGCACCACCTACCTCCCCTTCCTCCATCGGAGAAGCGGGGTCACTCGAGACCTCCCCCTTCTCCCCCGACAGAGCCCCAAACTTATTACCCAGGGCCAGGTCCTCCACCTCAAGAGAGGAGGCCGACCCTGCAGTGGAGAGGGCAGGCCTATTCCGCCTCCTCACCACTGACCACTCACTGTTCTCCTGGGCCTTATCCTGCACACTCTGAACAGGACCCTGGTCCTCCTGGGGAGCCCCCCCTGACCTACCCCACTGCCTATGAGGAAGAAGGACCGGGGGAGCCAGTACGACAGGCCCAGATTTTACCTCCACCACTCCCGCCCCTTTGGCAGCCTCTGCCAACTTCCTCCCTCCCTTAGGGGCAAGAACCGGTACCACAGAGGGAACTACAGGAGCCACTACCTCTACTGATTATATGAGTGCCCCATGGTGCCACACAGATTACATTTTATTACATTGCAGTCCTTAGCCAGGTGACCAATCTCTTGGCATAGTGAACACCTGATGACTGGACAAGTGGCTGCAAAGTGCCCCTTAGCCCCGCACCTATGGCAGACCAGCATAGAACACGATCAACCGGTCCCGCCCCAGGAAGGCAGAGGAGGGGATGTGTTGTAAGACATTACCCTCCACCCTCAGACGAACATTGGCCGTCCACCCACCCGTCCATATTTTCCTGTCATCCAGGATTTTCTGCAGAGGCCCCAAGACATCTCCAAACCTTCCCAACCAGACAACAATATCGGAAACTGGAATTGACTCGTTCCTAACCAGAATCGTTACTTTTTTGATGACATTCTGGCGAGAAACAAGCTTGGTAGTTAGCCCCTCCCACCTAGGACTACGGGCATAGGTGAACTCATATTTCTGCCAAAAAAGATCTAATAGGTCAGCCCTCGTAAAGGATAGATCATATTCGCCCGTCCCCACCGGGGCAATAAAGGCAAATATGTCCGCCGCACGGAAACCCATCTCCAAGATGCGGTCAATGACCTCTCTATGCCCCAGGGGAGGGCCCGTCCCTGTCCACTTAAGCTGCACTACATTCCTACGCGCAGCTGACGTAGGCAGGTTCCCCGCCCATGACTGGAGTACCCCCAAGGCCCCCTGACCCCCCCTAAACACTGCTGAGTAACTCAAAGCAGGTCTTGACACAGGAACCTCAGCCACAGCAGGACCAGACACCTGGGGTCCCGCAACTGGGGCAACAGAAACCTGGGGATTCGGCCCGGGCAGGCCCTGCTCAACAGCAGCCTGGGCCCTAGGGCCCTCATCACTGACAGGGGGACTCACCACAACAGACCCTTGCACAGCCTGTCCACCACCAGCGGGACCTGGAGCAACATGCACAACACCCGGGACCGCCCCCAAGGGACTGGGCTCAGATAAGACCTGAACCGGGGCCAAGACCGGGACAGATACACCATCCCCAGGAACCTCAGCAGGGACCCGTTCTACGGACACAACAGCCGACACTTTACCAGCCTCCCCCGCGACATCAGCTGCTTTGTTCCCCAGTCCCCTGGAGTCCTGCGGTACGTCCTCTGCCAGCGGTTCCCCCGCTTTCGCCAGCAATTCACCTTCCACAGAGCTAGGCATCTGTTGCAGTTTCACAAACACTTCCCGCTCCCGCAGAATAGGTCTTGACGGCTTCCATGAGGTCACTTCCGCTTCCTCCTCCTCTGACTCGGCGGACAAGACTATTCACTGATTTAACCCTTTACCTGACCTCCCGTTGCTGAACCCAGCCCGTGACCTGAGTATTCTTTGCTTACCGTCTAGTACTGTCTGCTCCGTTGTTATTGACCCAGCCTGTCTGACTACGCTACACGTGTTCCCATCTAGCTCCCACCAGCTGTACGCCATTGGCGGCAGTCGTTACTGGGGTAACTCGGGGGCTGCAACCTGGTCTCAGGCTGCGTCAAGTCCATCCCCACCATCAGGGGCCCTGGTGAAGGGTAGCCTGGGGCTTAGACTCCGCGCCCTGAGGGACTCTGGTCTGTGGGTAGTGGCTGTCGTCAGTCGCGGCGTGACCGGTACGCCTGCCTGCCCATTCCATCGTTCCTGCCCTGACAATTTCAAACAACAAAGTATTCCATTTCTCAGGCTGATCTTTTCCACAGCTGGAATTAAATGGATCCGCAGAAAGTCTCAGCAAGCCTGGATTGGCCAGTCCCCTCAGATAAAAAGGGTATCTAATGGTTTGTTGGCTTTGCCAACTTTTACCGTAAATTCATTAAGAACTTCTGGGCCCTCATCTCACCCATCATCTAGCTCACCAAGCTAGGGGTCCACTTCCACTGGACTCCTGAAGAACAGGCTGCCTTTGAAACCCTGAAGGAACTATTCACAGCTGCTCCTATTCTGAGCCATCCAGACTCTTCACTTCCTTATATCCTAGAGGTAGACACATCAGAAAATGCAGTTGGGGCAGTTCTTTCCCAACGGAAAGGACTCAAGGAATTAATGCATCCAGTGGCGTTCCTCTCACGGAAACTCTTTGGCTGAAAAGAATTATGACGTAGGGGAACAGGAGCTTCTAGCAATTAAAGTAGCCCTGGAAGAATGGAGATACCTGCTAGGAGACACACATCCGATTTTAATATATACAGACCACAAAAACCTTGAGTATTTAAGGACTGCTTGAAGGAATTAGCCTTTCAGCATTACTATACCGCCATTTTGTCCCTCTGAGCCAAAGCTCCTCCATCTTAGAGTCAGTATCCATTTTAAGACTTATGTCAGTACTTAAAGATGAATTTGTGTTTTAAGACTGTTTCTTACTTTCGATAAGAGTCTGAGGTTCCTCTTTTCCCTTCAGATGTAACTTCCTTTTTTCCTCTACCTAGCACAAGACTGAAAGTCTGCAGTGGGCTTTTTCCTGTTGCAAGAGTATTAATAACTTTAGCCAGTGTGAAATAGGGAAGTTGTCTACTTTCTATACTAATGCTTGACGCACATAATAATAATTAACATAAATGCCAAATGATTGGGCATTACTGACGTATGTAATATTCTGATTGGTTAAATGCATACCTGTCAATTGATTGGTTCTTATATTTCTATGCATTGTTTTAAGTTTCATATATAAGTTTGAACACGGAAGAATAAATTCAGTTCCTTCTGAGATATCACCTTGTGTCTGTGTGCAATTTCCTATATCTCAAAGGGGACTCCGGGCCTGAGGACAGACACTGATCAGGGCCAGGGGACTGACGGGAGTCGGTAGCTACAGGAAGGAACGATAGGAGCCAATTCCTTTCAATTGGGGGCTCGTGTCCGGGATGAGATAATCATCCTTTTCGGTAAGTAAGATTTTTTGTCATTTTGTCAATTAGTCTGTCTTGCCGGTAAGGCTCTGATTGAAATCTCATGCCCTATGGTGGCACTGGACTCAGCGTCATAAGACGCCAGTGGCCAGGCGCAAAGTGCTGTGGGGAACACAAGGTCTTTTTGGAAAAAGACTAGAGGCAGTTTTGGGAACTGCAAAGTCTCTTATGAGAAGAGACTGAAAAGAGTTTCTCTGAGAAGAAACCAGGAAAAGTCCGGGGTTGATCAGTTCTGTCCTGCAACTCTTTGCTTTTCTTCCTATCGCATAGAAGTATAAGATAATTTGTTTGTGTGACACAAGTGCCCAGTTGGTAAGTGTATGGGCCAGCGGTTACTGAAGGTATTGTCAACTTCCGTTGTAAGACGCACCACCCCTTTAGTTAGGCCTTATTGGCTGATGACCTAGAGAAGGTGATAGCATGGTGACACGGAGTTGGGTGCCTATGTGAATGTCTTGTTCAAATTGTGTTGTAGGCTTATTGTTAGAAAAGTGGGAGTTAGTCAGAGTCAGGATATTATTAGAAGTATTGTATATCCAGGTTATAATCTCCACTTTTGGTCAACCACTAGAGAAAGACCCAATAAATATCTTAAGTCCAGACATTTTTATAAAGTAAATTGTCATTTGGAAGTTGACCCCTGTCTTTTGGGACAGCCTATAGGACAGATTTGTAACACAGACCTTTGTAAGTGTAAAAAATGGGAAGTGGTCAAAGTAAGGATAAACTCCCTCCCCCAAATGTTGGTGAGACATGTAAAGATTATGTAGCCCGTATCTGTGGGACAGATTACTATCTAGTTAACCCCTGGGTGGATAAATTAGCAGACTGGAGTGAATTCATGGGAAGTGTTGACCCGTTCCCCCGTGATGGGAGTAATGATACTTTTCATATGGATATGATTAGGGGTCTCTGTCTGGGGGATAAACAGGCTTTCCCATGGTATAAGGGAGACCCTGCGTGGGATCAGAAATATATGGCCAGAGGAGGACAAAATTGGTTAGAATTTGCCCCTCTCTGGTTTCATAGACAAACTGGGAAACAAAATAAAGCCAAAGCTAGAAATGTAGATGCCACTAAAATACATGCATTAGAGTCAGAAATAGACAGACCCACACACCCTCTCATGCCATTCCCTCCCCCATATGTCCCACCTGTCCCACAGCCCACAAAACTTTATCCATCTCTTACTGAAGAAGATATTGATTTTTTAGCCGGACATTATGCAGTCCAACACCCCACTGCACCTCCAGCACCAACACTTCCACAGACCCCTCAAATACCTAGTGCTGTTCACATTTCTACCACACAGCCTAGTACAGTTCAAACTCCCGCGCACTCCCAGGGTGTGGTTCAAAGTCCTACCACACAGGGAGCGACAGGGGGAATAGCTGTTTCTTCAATTACTGAAGCAGATGACTCACTTGTTGATGAATCCGCTAGTTCAGGCTCTCTGCTGTTCAGAGCAGCTAATAGTCTAGGTATAGTGGACATGCTAAGTCCATCACACACACGCCATAATACCCAATATGGTATTGATTCCAATACACAACAAATGCCCTTCATGACAATAGGAGACAATCTATTAAAGAAACCCATTGAGATAGAAGACATAAATAGGATTGTCAAACATTGTCCAAGACCCACTGTTTCTTCAACGGCTACTGTGAGCTATTTGAAGAAAGCATGTAAAGGTAGAAACTACACACAAGAGGATATGCGCTTTATCCTCGATGGAATATTGGGACAAACTTCCCCTTGGAATTGGGGTAATGTTGGGACCATATCCATCTTAGAAGCAGGTGACATTACTGGCACAAATTATAAATTAAACACAGAAGATGGTAGGGACAATATGTGGAGAGAGGTCTCAGAAGAAATGGAACGAGCTTTCCAATCTAGATCCTCCCTCCCTACCGCAGTAGCCTGCAAGCAAAAGTCAGGAGAAACTGTGTTAGATTTTTGGAAAAGATTTAATGAGACATGGACACAAGAGGCAGGACTGACATTGCAAGACACCATGCATAGTCTACTGATTCAGACTTTCCTGTCCAATCTAAAACCCAGTGTCATGTTAACTGTAAAACAGATGATTTCTGAATGGCCCACTTGTACCAGAGAACAATTTCAATTGAAATTGACTGAGAAAGATGCTGCCGGATGTCTAGAGATACCCAAGGCGGTGGCCACTCATTTTCAGGAAGATCCCTTTCCCCACACAAACCCACCGTACAAGAGAAGGGGGGGTTTCAATAACCGAGGCAGAGGCCGGTTTAGGGGAAGAGGGAGGAATAATAGGGGACGGGACACGGGTTGTTTTAACTGTGGGGCTGAGGATCATTGGAGAAATCAATGTCCATATGAAACTCAGGACCACGCCCAGCATAGCCCCTCCCCAGGCCAACCACAAAGGGACCTCCCACAGCAGAATGTGAGGTTTCCTATCTCTTGGCAGACACAATCACAAAATAAATGAAGGTGCCCAGAAGGTGGTATCCCAGCATTCCCGCTTGTCTCTCACTCTTATAAGGAACAACCCCTTGTATCCTTGCATATACAGGGCAAATTAATCCCATTCTTGGACTCTGGGGCAACTCGTTCGAGTCTGAGTGAGGATTATTATAAGGGAGAGGTAATGAATGCTGAACCTTCCATGGGAATAAATGGGATACTGACCAAGACTTATAAAACACCGCCTCTTCCAATTTTTGACCCCATACAGGGAGTCACTCTGCTAGATCACTCATTCAGAATCATACCCAATTGTCCAGTTAATTTGTTAGGGAGAGACCTCCTGGGAGAGTTGAACATCAACTTGAAATCCACAAAGAGAGGTGGTATAGTGGCTCACTCTGCCAAAATGCCAATCATCCCTGCCATGACAATGATTACTAAAGAAGACCCCTCATTTCCTGCTGGAACAATTAATGACAAAGTTTGGGCAAAAAGTGCCTTGGATGTGGGATCCATTTTCTGCACTCCATATAAGGCCACACTGAAGCCATGGGCTCAACCTGTGTTTCACAAACAATACCCTTTGTCAAAAGAAAAGGAGGAAGGAATAGCGCCCATGGTGGAACACTTTCTCAAGGAAGGAGTCCTTGAAGAGGTGATTTCACCATACAACAGCCCAATAAATCCAGTTAAGAAGCCGGACGGCTCTTACAGATTTGTGCAGGACCTGAGGGCCATTAATGATCTTGTGATTCCCATTGCTCCAATAGTGCCTGATGTACCAACACTCATTTCCTCCATCCCAGCTGATGCTGAGTTTTTCACAGTGATTGATCTGACAAATGCATTTTTTTCAATCCCTGTTGCCAAGGAGACACGCCCAATTTTTGCGTTTCATTACAGGAGAAAGACCCTTACTTGGTGTAAATTACCGCAAGGGTATGTAGATTCGCCTGTGGTCTACTCTGTTGTCCTCCAGGCTACCTTAAAGCCATGGACTCCTCGCCATGGTTCAGTTTTGGTTCAATACGCAGATGATTTGCTTCTCTGTAGTGTTAATCAGGCAGCCAGCCAAGGGGATAGTGTAGATCTCATGAACTGGTTATGTGAATGTGGTCATAAAGTGTCTAAGAAAAAGCTACAATGGTGTCAGAAAACTGTTGAATACCTTGGTTTTGTTCTCACAAAAGGTGAAAGGAAAGTCAGCCACAAAAGAGCTGCGGCTCTTATGGGTCTGCCCCGCCCATTGACCAAGAAAGACATGCTCACCTTTCTTGGTATGATTGGTTACTGCCGCCAATGGATACCTGACTGTTCCTACTATGACAACATTTTGAGACAAGCCACAGGTTCAGAAATGTCAGATCTTGTGAAATGGTCAGATGATATGTGCAATGCTTTTGTGTATCTGAAAAATGCTATGGTAATAGCCCCTGGTCTTGGTCTGCCCGCATATGATCAAAGGTTTCATCTGTATGCTAGGGAAAATTGTAAAACTATGGCAGGGGTCCTGGCCCAGGAGCATGGAGGAAAACTCCGCCCTGTTGCTTTTTTCTCAAAAATGGTTCCAGTACAGGTCCAAGGCATGCCTGCGTGTCTCAGAGCACTAGCATCAAGCGCTATGGTGGTCCAAATGGCTACGTCACTCACTCTGGGACATGAGACCACCTTACATACCACCCACAATGTGTCTATTCTACTCAAGAATATACATACCCAACACATGTCAGCCCAGAGACTTAGTGGATATGAGATTATACTGTTGTCAAACCCTAAGTTGAGAATAAAATATACCTCTCCCACTTCAGGTCCAGCTCCAATTTTGAATGCCTTATTAGGCTTAAAGGGAGAGCAGGATGAAGTTGTTCCACAGCATGATTGCCTGGAATTGATTCATCAGGACACCTCCCCAAGACAGGATATGTCTTCTGTGGCTCTTCCAGAGGCACAGAATGTTTTTGTAGATGGCTCTTGCTCGAGACCCACTGACACTGTTTACCATGCAGGATATGCGGTGGTGCAGTTGCCAGATAAAGTACTTGAAGCAAAACCCATCCCATACCAGTCAGCTCAGGCCGCTGAGCTGATAGCCCTTACAAGAGCATGTCAGCTTTTTGAGGGTCAGGATGTAAATATTTACACAGATTCCAGATATGCGTTTGGCGTGTGCCATGATTTTGGAATAATTTGGGAAAAGAGAGGATTCATTGCAGCAGATGGAAAATCCATCTCACATTCATCTCTGGTGAAGGCTTTACTCAAAGCCATACAACTGCCAAGATCCCTTGCTATCCTACACTGTAGGGCACACACAAATGAACAAACTGATATTGCAAAGGGAAATGCTTTGGCTGACAAAGTAGCAAAAGAGGCGGCCCTTACCCAGCCTGCCATGATCCAGATGCCAATGCTCACCCCTGAAATGCCACTGTTGGATCAAACATTGCAGGATTTACAGACATATGCTACCTCAGAAGATATTAAGCAGTGGAATGCAGCTGGTGTGACAAAAAGTCCACAAACTGGACTTTGTGTCACAGAGGGGAGACCATGCATTCCAAAGGCCAGTGCACCTCTGTTCATCTCACAGTATCATGGAGTAGGTCACAGGGGATGGCAGGTTACATGTGAACTGCTGGATAATGATTTTATCATTCCTGGCCTTCCCTCTTTGGTAAAATCATATGTGTCTAGATGCATTACATGCATAAGGAATAACCCAAACAATCCTCACAAGGCAAGACATGAACACCTGACATACCCATCAACACCTTTTACTCACCTACAGGTAGACTTTACACACATGCCAAAGGAAGGAAAAAGACAAGAATATCTTTTGGTAATTGTGGACATGTTTAGCCGCTGGGTAGAAAGCTTTGTAACCACAAAAGAAGATGCCCAAACTGTAGTGAGGATCCTTACACGGGAAATTATTCCCAGGTGGGGATGTCCACTCCAGATTAATTCTGACAACGGTCCAGCATTTGTGGCCAAGGTATGTCAGGATTTGGTGAAAACACTCAAAATTGAGTGGAAGTTTCACATTCCTTACCACCCTCAGAGCTCAGGTATAGTGGAAAGGATGAATAGGACCATCAAGGATAAAATTAGGAAAGCTACTGGAGGTACCTTTGCAAACTGGAAGAAAATACTGCCTGCAGTCTTGGCAGAGGTAAGGATGACTCCTTCTAAAAAGACAGGTTACTCCCCCTTTGAGGTTCTAATGGGTAGGCCCTTTCCCACTCCCTGGGCCAGACAGCCACTCATGGTAGAAAGAGGGGATTTGGAATTGATTCAGGAGGAATATGTGAGAAAACTTATTGAAACTTTGGACAAGGTTGAAAGAAATGTTGCTCGCACCTTTCCTCTTTCTTCACAGGAACCAACTCACTCTTTCCAAGTCGGGGACCGTGTGGTGATACAAGCCCTCCATAGGAATCGGAAGCAAGAGTATCCCTTTGGGCCCCCCACTTCTGTGATCGCTGTCACCAGGACCGCTGTCCTGACTGAGGATTCCAAGGCCTGGATCCATGCCAGCCGTGTAAAAAGGGTGAACCAAGCCCCTAAGAAGCAAGACAAAGGCAAAGACACAGATACAGAAGAAGAAAAAGGAAGTGAAGCCAGTGTAAAAGTCTTTGAAGAAGATGACCTTTCTGATGCTCTCACAGAACTCTGGGCAGACATTTTGCTTCCTCATACTAGCAGCCCTGACTGTGTTCCTCCCAGTATGGACAATAACTAACTGTATTTATCACCCAGATGATTATGGAGTGATTAAGAGTATATGTAATACCTCCATCCAAGCTAGTGACCCAGATAATGCAGAACCAGTGCACACACAAAACCATAGTACACAACATTATAGTGTCAGAAAGAAACGAAGTCTAACCCGCACTAAGAGAAGGATGAGAAGAATGTCCTTTGTACAAGATAAGGGATGGGGGTTACAGGAAACACCAGTCTTGACTACTGAGGATGTAAATCAGACCATAGTGTTTACTCTGACTAAGAACCAGGTGTTTGACCCGACTAAAGTTACTTATGATATTGGACCTTATAATGTGTACATGTGTGGGAGGAATAAGCCCTGTGGTTACTGGGAGAATATATGGTGGACAACAGACCCTCATAAATGGGAGACCCAATCAGCTAGAATTCCCCTAGAGCAGTGGTGGGCAACCTTTTTTTTTCAACTGAGCCAAGTCTCGCCAAAACCACGATTGAAATTTATTTTGAGAGCCACATTTTTAAAACTGAAAATACATAGGATGGTACACTGTTTTTAGTTTCAATAAGTTTTTATAGTAATTCATCCCCCATATAGTAATTCATCCCCCATATAGTAATTCATCCCCCATAGTAATTCATCCCCCATATAATAATTCATCCCCCCTATAGTAATTCATCCCCCATATTAATTCATCCCCCATATAGTAATTCATCCCCCATATTAATTCATGCCCCATATAGTAATTCATCCCCCATATAGTAATGCATCCCCCATAGTAATTCATCCCCCATATAGTAATTCATCCCCCATAGTAATTCATCCCCCATATTAATTCATCCCTCATATAGTAGTAGTAAGTAAGTAGCAAGTAGTAAGTCAAGTCCCTCCTGTGTCAATTCACTTACCTTTGCTCTGCACGTTCTTCTCGCCGTGCTCCCCTCGCCGTGC
Organism: Staurois parvus; assembly: GCF_062004578.1. Taxonomy (NCBI): domain Eukaryota; kingdom Metazoa; phylum Chordata; class Amphibia; order Anura; family Ranidae; genus Staurois; species Staurois parvus. Next base: position 394,656 of record NW_028318771.1, on the reverse strand, counting down.
TCCCCGCGCCGTTCCGGTCTTCAGGGCGGACTGTGAGAGGAGCCTAGCTCCCCTCACGTTCATCACGCTGCCCCGCCTACACACATCCTGACAGCCAATCACTAGCTATCAGGATGTGAGTGGCAGCGAGACTGGCCAATCATTGCTGGGCTAGCTGCAGAGTCCTCGGCCACCCGAGAGGAGGGAGGGGAGGGGAGCGGCCGCCCGAGAGGAGGGGAGGGGAGCAAGCACCCAGCACACAGAAGAGCCGCATTAAAATGTGTAAAGAGCCGCATGTGGCTCGCGAGCCGCGGCTTGCCGACCACTGCCCTAGAGGACATAGGCACCTATCAAAGAATCTCTATAGCAAAAGGCCAAGGGAATATCATTTTCACAATAAGGAACCCACAGGTCAGAGATAGTGGGGAATATAGGTTGGGAATAACTGTGTCAGGAACAGACCCCTGGGCCAACCTCATATTACAGGTAAAACCCTCCCCAAGAGTCCATGTCAATACCATAGACAATTCATTCCCCAAAGTTAGGAATCGACTGGATAATGAGGTGACAGGAGTAGTGATGCAATCAGAAGACAGATTAAGCATTGAAACTGGTTACTCTGACAAAAATGAATGGATTGAATGGATGAGATGGACCACTAAAAGTAAGGGACAGGGAGACTGTGTTTCATGTGCCAATCCCCGCCCCCTACTTGCCACAGTTCCTTTGTTAGAAGAAGAAACTAATATGTCCTGCCTAATTAGAATGTATAAAGATAACATCACTGAGAAGGAATGTTCTGATTTTGTTAAGAAGTTCCCTGTTACCGGATTACGAAATTTACCTTTGGCCTCTAAACCGGTACCAGGAAATTTTACCTGCTTTGAACATGATGATGCTAAGGGTAAAGATTTAGGTACATTCCCACCTAATTACTGTGTTAAGACCATCCGCACCTCCGCAGAAGGCTACCGGAAGGAATGGTTTCAGGACCACCGGCAGCAACTGTCAGATGTGTGGTGGCTGTGTGGAGATATGAGACTCAGAGCCAGACTCCCCAGCAGATGGAAGGGAAGCTGCGCTCTGACCCATCTTCTCATGCCTTTCTTTATGATCAAAGTAGAAGATGGGATAAGAAGCTTGCCCATCTTGGAAAAATCCAGATCTAGAAGGTATAAAAGAAATGCACCCCGTGTTTCCTTTGATAATAGAGTTTACATAGATGCTATAGGTGTACCAAGAGGAGTCCCTGATGAGTTTAAAGCTCAGGACCAGATTGCTGCAGGGTTTGCCTCTATTGCTATATGGGTACAGCCTAACAAAGATGTGGATTGGATTAATTACATTTATTATAATCAACAAAGGTTTGTTAACTATACTAGAGATGCTCTAAAGGGGGTCTCTGCCCAGCTTGATGCAACATCCCTTACTGCTTGGCAAAACCGCATTGCTCTTGATATGTTATTAGCTGAGAAAGGAGGGGTATGTAAAATGTTTGGTTCCTACTGCTGTACTTTTATCCCCAATAACACCGCTCCTGATGGAAGCATTACTAGAGCCCTTCAAGGCCTCCAAATGTTGTCTGAAGAATTGGCTGAAAACTCAGGAGTAGAAAATCCACTAGCTGGTTTATTTGAAAATTGGTTTGGTAGATGGGGAACTCTGATGAAAACTATGCTGATTTCTATAGTAATGGCTGCTGCAGTATTAACTCTGTGTGGTTGCTGTTGTATCACCTGCATCCGAGGTTTAATGCAGAAACTTATTGACGCCACCATTACTAGAACCATGTGGAATCAGTATCTTGATAAAGGACCTACTAAGGGCCCCACATACCATCCTGTAAAAAAGGTGTAAGGTCACGTGCGTGACCTAAGAGGGGGTTTGAAGGAATTAGCCTTTCAGCATTACTATACCGCCATTTTGTCCCTCTGAGCCAAAGCTCCTCCATCTTAGAGTCCGTATCCATTTTAAGACTTATGTCAGTACTTAAAGATGAATTTGTGTTTTAAGACTGTTTCTTACTTTCGATAAGAGTCTGAGGTTCCTCTTTTCCCTTCAGATGTAACTTCCTTTTTTCCTCTACCTAGCACAAGACTGAAAGTCTGCAGTGGGCTTTTTCCTGTTGCAAGAGTATTAATAACTTTAGCCAGTGTGAAATAGGGAAGTTGTCTACTTTCTATACTAATGCTTGACGCACATAATAATAATTAACATAAATGCCAAATGATTGGGCATTACTGACGTATGTAATATTCTGATTGGTTAAATGCATACCTGTCAATTGATTGGTTCTTATATTTCTATGCATTGTTTTAAGTTTCATATATAAGTTTGAACACGGAAGAATAAATTCAGTTCCTTCTGAGATATCACCTTGTGTCTGTGTGCAATTTCCTATATCTCAAAGGGGACTCCGGGCCTCAGGACAGACACTGATCAGGGCCAGGGGACTGACGGGAGTCGGTAGCTACAGGAAGGAACGAGAGGAGCCAATTCCTTTCACTGCTAGACGCCTTAAGCCACATCAGGCCCGATGGGCATTGATCTTTTCGAGATTTACTTTTCACATTACCTATAGGCCCAGGTCCAAGAACACCAAACACAATGAGCTATCACGCATGTTTCGAGGATCCAAAAGACACCCCAATACCAGACACCATTTTGCCAGCAGGGAACTTTCTGCTACTAAAGACCAGCTTCCTTACCCCCTCCCTATAGAGGTACGTGACTGTTAAGGTCCTACCTTTTCCCAGAGACTGTGCAGCTTCATATACTGGCGTCCATCTTGGGTTTCTGCAGAGCAGGGTGGGAGTCTTTTATGCCTTCAGGTCTCTGAGGTCCATCCCCCAGAGGGGTGTGGCTGAGTACATATAAGCCTGTGATCCGCACATGCTCTTTGCACTTGTGTCTTTGTCTTGCTACAGCTCTGTGTATACTCTCGTGACTCTTCTGGTATCTGACTTGGCTTGTGACTAGACCATTCTCTGTGTTTTCCTTCGATCTGACCTTCTGTTGCTGAACCCGGCCCGTGATTCTCTGTCTACTGTTCTGTACCATTTTGTCCCGTTGCTGTCGACCTGGCCTGCCTGACTACGCTATTGTCATTCTTACCAGCTACACGCCATTGGCGGCGGCCATTACCGCAGGCGGGGTGTCTCGGGGGCCGCGACTTGGTTCCTGGCTGCGTCAAGTCCATCCCCACCATCAGGGGCCCTGGTGAAGGGCAGCCTGGGACTTAGACTCCGCGCCCTGAGGGACTTCGGTCTGTTGGTGGTGGTTGTCGTCAGTCAGTGCGTTACCCTGCCACTAGGCCTACCTGTCCGTTCCACAGCCCTGCCCTGACAGTGACATTCTCCGTGGCGCATAGATCGTACTCACGGTTGGATTATGTTATGATCGAGCATAGACAATTGGATTCACTGTTTAAATCCAATATAGAAGTTATGTCTATCTCAGATCATGCTCCTGGCATGGCGAGATTAAAGGTAGGAGGAGAAGGGAACAAAAGGACAATGTGGAGACTAAATGAGATGCTTATACAGGACCCTGATGTAGAGAGGATGCTATGGAAGGAAAAAGAGCAATTTTTTCTGTTAAGTGAAATTGAGGAAGTCTCTGTGGCCACCATTTGGGAAGCACAAAAGGTGTACATGAGGGGAATTCTTATAGCCACAGGAACTAAAAAAAAAAAAAAAGATCAGGAGAGAAAAATAAAGGAGGTGACGGAGGAGTTATATAGGTTAGAACAGGCACATAAAAAGAGACAGGATACAGAGGTTCATTCAAAGATTATATTTAAAAGAGAAGTGTTAAAAGACCTACTGGAACAGGAATCAAGGAAGATCTTCAATAGGGTCTCAAAGGAAAGATATCAGTGGGGGAATAAACCAGGAAAATATTTGATGAAAAGACTTCAGGAGAAGAAAGCAAAAAATTATATTGAAAAAATTAAAGATGAAAAAGAAGAACTGGTTTACTCCACCACTGATATTGCTGAAACGTTCCAAAAATGTTATAGTAGGTTGTATGATGTAAAACCTAGGAACCCAAATGCTACAGAGGAAGAAAAGAGGAGCAAACAGCAGGAATTTCTAAAGGCAGCAGACCTGCCAAGAATATCAAAAGAAAAATGAGTATCGTTAGAACAAGCGATTTCCCAAGAGGAAATTAATATGGCCCTGAAGATTACAGCAGGAGGGAAAAGCCCAGGACCCGATGGGTATACGGTGGGGTATTATAAGAAATTTGGAGACTTATTGGTCTCTAAATTTTGTACATATATAAATGCCTTAGGACAGGCCTTGAAATTTCCACTCGCCTGCTCGCATTGGCAAGTGGAAATTATGGTGGGGATGAGTGTGTCTCCAGGGCCGTCTTGCTGAGCAGCCTCTGAACTCAGAGCTGGCTCTGTCACTCGCACTGGGAGCCATCAGACTGCTCAATAGTTGAGCAAAGTGAAAGCAAAGGAAGGAAGGTATGCTGTGCGCTCTGCCTCCCCCTAGAGTGCAGTACCCGGCTGTCAGGGATCCCCTCGGTCCCCGCCGCGATGGTCCCGGCGCAGGCGCAGTGTGCCGCACTGTGCTGGGACTCGAGCATTAGGTCCGGGCCGGCCGCGGCGTTCGAGTTCGCGCATGCGCAGTAGAAGCCGCGGCCGCCCGCTGGGCACCAATGGCAGCGCAGGGCGGGATATTTAAATGGCCCTGAGCTGTCATTCAGTGCCTTCTGGTCTTACCTGTATCCTGTATCTGCGAACCTGTGAATTGTAAGTTGCTGACCCGGATTGTGCTTGACCTTGCTGTATTTCTCCTGCCCTGACCCTTGCTTTGCCTGACCTCTCTCTTGAATGCCCCCTATTGGATCTGACCTGCTGTTGCTGACCTGGCGTGTGACCCAACTATTCTCTGCCCGCTGCCTTGTACCGTATCATCCTCCCTGTTACCGACCCGGCTTGTCTGACCCCGCACCTGCTCAGCCATCCATCCATCCATCCGTCCATCCCTCCCAGTGGGGTCTCCTGACCTCCTCATATCAGGCTCTTCCCCGCAGGAGCCCTCGGCGAATACCACTACCACTAACGGGTTTGCCCAGTAGTCACGACCTGGTCTCGGGGGGCTCCAAGTCCATCCCCACCATCAGGGGCCCTGGTGAACAAGCACCCTGGGACTTAGACTCCGTGCTCTGGAAACACCTATTTAGTGAAGTGCTAGTGGTACCGCCGGGTGGTCCCTTACAGTACCAGAAGGCCATGACGGAGCCTCGAGGAGGACCCTCCCCGCTGGAGGAAGTTTGTAGGCACCTGGCTTCCTTGACGCAAGCTGTAAACGTATTACAGGACAGGTGTTTACAGATTGAAAATCGGTTCCAGGCCTGCACGATATCTGCCCCTCCACCACAGGCCCCGACCCCTGCACCTCCGCCCGTAGCGGCCCCTGGGCCTGCTTCAGGGGCCCCCGCATCACTTCCTATGGCCGAACCCCGGGTACCCCTACCGGAGCGTTTTCACGGGGACCGCACATGCTTCAGGTCGTTCCGTGAATCCTGCCTTCTCTATTTTGAGGTGCAACCTCGTACCTTTTTGACGGAATCAGTAAAGGTGGGGTTTGTCATCTCCCTCCTGCAGGGTGAACCCCAAGACTGGGCCCACCGACTGAGAGGGAACAATGACCCCCACCTAGGCTCAGTTAACGTTTTTTTTGACGCAATGGCCATCTTATATGATGACCCACAGCGGGCAGCTTCGGCCGAAGCTACCATTTACACACTCCGGCAGGGCCGACGGGCGGCGGAGGAGTACGCCTCTGACTTTAGGCGTTGGATGGGGGACACACGCTGGAACGAGTTTGCCCTTGTGCACCAGTTCCGCATGGGCCTGTCAGAGGCCCTGAAAGACGAGCTCGCCCGGGTAGAAATGCCTGAGGCGCTTGAAGACTTAATTGCACTAACCATCAAGATTGACCGAAGATTGCGGGAACGCAGGTTTGAGAGGTCCGGTCAGGGTCGAGGAGGTACCTGGGGGTCTTTCCAGGGTCACAGCCAATCCACTAGGCCACAGTTCCTGAACCCACCACCGGAGGATACTCCTGAACCCATGCACCTAGGCCTGGCGCGACCTAAGCTATCTCCAGAAGAACGCCAGCGCAGACGCTCCCAGAACCTATGCCTCTACTGTGGTGAAGCTGGTCACATGGTACGATCCTGCCCGCAGAAACTGAGTAAGTGCACCTCTTCTTCCTTATCTGTTGGCGATGTTCATTCTTCCCAATACTTAGTTGTACCCCTCTCCTTTCAGCTGCCAGAAAGGACCGTGGAAGTGACAGCCATTATTGACTCGGGGGCATGCAGCTGTTTTGTAGATATTAATTTTGCTCACCAGCAGGGTATTCCCCTCCAACCAAAAGAAAAGGGGTTCAACATATTTCTGGCCGATGGGTCCCGGATAAGATCAGGGGTGGTTAACCAGGAGACCCCTTCCATTTCTACCACCATTGCCAGCCAACACCAGGAACTCCTCCGCTTGGATGCCATCGCATCACCCCTTTTTCCAGTCATTCTGGGGCTTCCGTGGTTACGGGCTCATAACCCCCAGATTGACTGGGAAACCAGGGTAGTCTCGTTCCCTTCCTCATACTGTCGGGAACACTGCCGCACTTCGGGCCCGGGGGTTCCCCAGGTCCTTGTGTGCTCAGAGGGGGATGCCGACTTAAGGCAGGTCATGACTGTCCTATCGACCTGTTACCTGGCTCAGAGATCCCTTTCGGGCGGATCTTCCCCCTTTCGGAGCTCGAATTGGGGGCCCTGAGGGAATACATTGAGGACAGCCTGCAGAAGGGATTCATCCGCCCCTCTACCTCTCCGGCAGGGGCAGGGATTTTCTTTGTAGAAAAAAAGGACAAGACCTTGAGACCGTGTATTGATTACCGGGAATTGAATAGAGTTACAATCAAAAACCGTTACCCCCTGCCGTTGGTACCAGAGTTATTCCAGAGTTTAAAGGCGGCAGTGGTGTTCACAAAACTGGACTTAAGGGGAGCATACAACCTGGTTCGCATAAGGGAGGGGGACGAGTGGAAAACGGCATTCCGCACCCGCTTCGGCCACTTTGAATATCTGGTCATGCCGTTCGGTCTGTGCAATGCACCGGCCACCTTCCAACACTTTGTGAACGACATTTTTAGGGATTTCCTGGATGTCTTTGTTATAGTCTACTTAGACGATATTTTGATTTTTTCACCTTCTCTGGGGGAGCACAGGGTTCACGTAGCAAAGGTATTAGGGCGGTTGCGGCAGCACGGCTTATACGCCAAAGCTGACAAATGTTGCTTTGAACAGTCTAGTATTACTTTTCTGGGTCTGATTATCTCCACCGCGGGGGTCGCGATGGACCCTCAGAAAGTCTCTGCAATACTGGATTGGCCTGAACCCACAGACAGGAAGGGCGTCCAACGGTTTGTCGGGTTCGCAAACTTTTACCGCAAGTTCATCAAGAACTTCTCGGGTCTGGTCTCCCCCATTACTCAGCTAACCAAGCTTGGAACTCGATTCAGGTGGACGCCAGAGGCGCAGGAAGCTTTTGAAGCTTTGAAGAAACTATTCACTTCGGCACCCATCCTGGGTCACCCCGATGCCTCCTTACCCTACATCTTGGAGGTAGATGCGTCAGAGAATGCGGTAGGTTCCATCCTATCCCAGCGAAAGGGCACCAGGGAATTGCTCCACCCTGTGGCATTCTTCTCACGGAAACTCACCCCGGCGGAAAGGAACTACGATATCGGCGATCGTGAACTTCTGGCGATTAAGACAGCGTTAGAGGAATGGAGGTACCTGCTGGAAGGTGCCTCACACCCCATCTTAATATTTACGGATCATAAGAATCTGGAGTACCTGAGGACCGCCAAACGCTTGCGCCCACGACAGGCAAGATGGGCACTGTTCTTCTCAAGATTCAATTTCCACATTACATACAGGCCGGGATCTAAGAATACGAAGCCAGATGCGTTGTCACGCATGTACGAGGACGCCAAGGAGGTCCCAGCGCCCGACACTATCCTGTCTTCGGGAAACTTCTTGGCGCTCCAGACGGACCTTCGTTCCAAGATAATGGAGGCGTCCACGGCCATATCCATCCCAGCCGGGGTGCCCCTCCAGAACAAGGGGGGACTCCTGTGGAAGGAAGATCGGATTGTGGTGCCAGAGGGAATCCGAACTCTGGTCTTGGGCCATTGCCATGACCACCCGATGGCAGGGCACTTTGGGTCGGCCAAGACCTTAGAGCTCCTCCGACGCTCCTTCTGGTGGCCGGACATGGCAAAAGACTGCAAACACTACGTTAACTCCTGCATCACCTGCCAGAGGAACAAACCATCAAGGTGCAAGGCTTGGGGTCTTCTGCGGCCTTTACCAATTCCCGAACGGCCTTGGCAGAAAATTTCAATGGATTTCATAGTCGAGCTCCCACCTTCACGGGACCACACAGCAATTCTTGTGGCCGTGGACCGTTTATCTAAGATGGCCCACTTTATACCATTAAGGAAGACTCCGTCGGCAGCCGAAACTGCGCGAGTATTCATTCGAGAGATTGTAAGACTGCACGGGGTCCCTTAAGACATCGTCTCTGACCGAGGGGTTCAGTTTACCTCAAGATTTTGGAGGGCTCTGTGTAAAGCTCTGAACATCCAACTGTCCCTCTCTTCTGCATTTCACCCTCAGTCCAACGGACAGACCGAGAGAACCAACCAGACTCTGGAGCAGTACCTGCGCTGCTATACATCTTTTGCCCAGGATGACTGGATACCACTTCTACCCTTGGCGGAATTCGCGTACAACAACGCGTGCCATTCGGCAACGGGGCAGTCCCCGTTCTTCTCCAATTGTGGGTTTCACCCTACCTTCCTCCCGGACTTGGTCCCTGAATGCCCAATTCCGGCAACACAGGATACATTGTCGTTCTTCTCCTCGAACAACAAGAAGCTACAGGAAGCCCTAATTCGGGCCCAAGATGACTACAAGAGGGCATTCAACAAGAGACGAAGGGGAGATCTGGTGTTGCGACCCGGTGAGAAGGTTTGGTTGTCTACTTCTAACTTAAAGATGCTTTGCCCCTCAAAGAAATTAGGCCCTAAATTTATAGGACCCTTTTGCGTTAAGCGAATGGTCAACGAGGTGGCCTACGAACTTGTCCTCCCTGACACACTCAAGATCCACCCAGTCTTCCATGTGTCCCTGCTGAAGCCAGTGGTCCCGGATACCTTCCCTGAACGAGAATCTAGGCCTCCGCAGGCCATATCGGTAGAAGGGGAAGAGGAATTTGAGGTGGATCAATCTTCAAGTGCCGAAGGAGGGGGGGCCAGACCCAATTCCTAATCAAATGGAAGGGCTATGGCCCTGAGGACAATTCTTGGGAACCAGCCCATAATGTCCATGCACCTAGACTTGTCCAGAGGTTCTTTCGCGATCACCCGTGGTGGAGAGATCGGGTGGGCATCCGGAGGTTGCCCGTAGGGGGGGGGCAATGTCAGGGATCCCCTCGGTCCCCGCCGCGATGGTCCCGGCACAGGCGCAGTGTGCTGCCCTGTGCTGGGACTCGAGCATTAGGTCCGGGCCGGCCGCGGCGTTCGAGTTCGCGCATGCGCAGTAGAAGCCGCGGCCACCCGCTGGGCACCAATGGCAGCGCAGGGCGGGATATTTAAATGGCCCTGAGCTGTCATTCAGTGCCTTCTGGTCTTACCTGTATCCTGTATCTGCGAACCTGTGAATTGTAAGTTGCTGACCCGGATTGTGCTTGACCTTGCTGTATTTCTCCTGCCCTGACCCTTGCTTTGCCTGACCTCTCTCTTGAATGCCCCCTATTGGATCTGACCTGCTGTTGCTGACCTGGCGTGTGACCCGACTATTCTCTGCCCGCTGCCTTGTACTGTATCGTCCTCCCTGTTACCGACCCGGCTTGTCTGACCCCGCACCTGCTCAGCCATCCATCCATCCATCTGTCCATCCCTCCCAGTGGGGTCTCCTGACCTCCTCATATCAGGCTCTTCCCCGCAGGAGCCCTCGGCGAATACCACTACCACTAATGGGTTTGCCCAGTAGTCACGACCTGGTCTCGGGGGGCTCCAAGTCCATCCCCACCATCAGGGGCCCTGGTGAACAAGCACCCTGGGACTTAGACTCCGTGCTCTGGAAACACCTATTTAGTGGAGTGCTAGTGGTACCGCCGGGTGGTCCCTTACACCGGCTCTGTGAGTGAAGGAACGAAGTACTGCAACTTTTTATAGGGGTGTGTGTGTGTGTGTTCGAGTGTATGTACATACATGTGTATGTGTATGTATGAACATGTGTCTGTGCGTATGTACATGTGTCTGTGCATGTGTATTTCTGTTTATGTACATGTGTCTGTGTGTATGTACATGTGTCTGTATGTGTACATGTGTCTCTGTGCGTGTGTGTACGTGTTTCTGTGTGTATGTACATGTCTGTGTGTGTGTACAGGTGTCTCTGTTTGTGTGTGTGTATGTACATGTGTCTATATGTAAACCTACATGTATGGGTGGTTTGGTCAGGTTCAGGATTATGTGGTTATTATGGGAGGTAGAGTATGGGCATTTGAGGTACTGCTGGGTTAGATAGTAGGTAGGATATGCTTGGTAGAGTTATGGTTTTGTGAGTGAAAGATTTGGGGGGTTATGGTTGTATGCGGTGCATGGTCTAAGTATGATGGAGTGTTTAGGGGACTCTGCAGACCCTGATGTAATGTGGGTAACATTTAATAGTGTCATTTCATGAAATAATTTACGAGGGCGTGTTTAGGGGCAGAATTAGGGGTGTAGCAGGGTAGGGGTTGGGTGGGGCAGCTGGTGGCGAGTAACTCTTAAGGCCTGGATAGTAGCTCAGTACTTGAAATTTTAAGCCCTGCCTTAGGAGAGGGAATGGGAATAAGAGCAGAATCGCTGCAAGCATATATCGATCATCCTAAAAGAAGGAAAGGATAGTTCACAATGCGCTAGCTATAGATCTATATATCACTACTAAATACAGATACAAAACTGTTTGTGAAGGTGCTAGCTATGAGGTTAAAAGAGCTGATACCGGAATAAATACATTTGGATCAGGTGGGTTTTCCCAGGAAGGGAAGGGAGGGATAATGGTTTGATGACATTGCTTCTTTTACAGAAAGCAAAGAGAGAAAAGTTGTCAACAATTGACACCGAGAAAGCTTTTGACAGGATAGACTGGGGATTTATGATAAATACCCTAGAGGTCTTAGGAATAGGGACTAAAATGATGAGTTGGATAAAGGAGCTCTATAGCGGTGGTGAAGGTAAATGGGTCCCTCTCAAGGTCTTTTAAGATGTACAATGGTACAAGGCAGGGATGTCCCTTATCCCCGTTATTATTTGTAATATCCCTGGAACCTTTGCTGGCGACGATAAGAAAGAGTGTAGATATAAGAGGAATCAAGATAGGTGATATAGAGGTTAAGGTAGCGGCATATGCTGATGATATGTTGTTATATATTATGAATCCTGGGTTAACTTTGCCTAACCTAATGGGATTACTATAAGGGTACAGAGAGCTTTCAAACTTGAAAACAAACAACTCAAAATCAGAGATCTTGAACTTTAGTGTTTCAAAGAATGTGATGCACACTTTACAAATAGACTTCTCGTTTTCATGGAGGGAGAAGGAATTAGGTTACCTGGGCGTAAAAAATTGACTCCTGCTATAAATAATATACAGGTAAAACTCAAAAAATTTGAATATCGTGCAACAGTTCATTTATTTCAGTAATGCAACTTAAAAGGTGAAACTAATATATGAGATAGACTCATTACATGCAAAGCAAGATAGTTCAAGCCGTGATTTGTCATAATTGTGATGATTATGGCTTACAGCTCATGAAAACCCCAAATCCACAGTCTCAGAAAATTAGAATATTGTGAAAAGGTGCAATATTCTAGGCTCAAAGTGTCCCACTCTAATCAGCTAATTAAGCCATAACACCTGCAAAGGGTTCCTGAGCCTTTAAATGGTCTTTCAGTCTGGTTCAGTAGGAATCACAATCATGGGAAAGACTGCTGACCTGACAGTTGTGCAGAAAACCATCGTTGACACCCTCCATAAGGAGGGAAAGCCTCAAAAAAGGTAATTGCAAAAGAAGTTGGCTATTCCCAAAGTGCTGTGTCAAAGCACATTAATAGAAAGTTATGTGGAAAAGAAAAGTTTGGAAGAGAAAGGTGCACAAGCAGCAGGGATGACCGCAGCCTGGAGAGGATTGTCAGGAAAAGACCATTCAAAGTGTTGGGGACTTTCACAAGGAGTGGACTGAGGCTGGAGTCAGTGCATCAAGAGCCACCACACACAGACGGATCCTAGACATGGGCTTCAAATGTCGTATTCCTCTTGTCAAGCCGCTCCTGAACAACAAACGTCAGAGCGTCTTACCTGGGCTAAAGAAAAACAGACCTGGTCTGTTGCTCAGTGGTCCAAAGTTCTCTTTTGTGATGAGAGCAACTTTTGCATCTCATTTGGAAACCAAGGACCCAGAGTATGTAGGAAGAATGGAGAGGCATGCATTGCAAGATGCTTGAAGTCCATTGTGAAGTTTCCACAGTCTGTGTTGATTTGGGGAGCCATGTCATCTGCTGGTGTTGGTCCACTGTGCTTCATTAAGTCCAGGGTCAACGCAGCCATCTACCAGGAGATTTTGGAGCACTTCATGCTTCCTTCCACAGATGAGCTTTATGGGAATGCTGACTTCATTTTCCAGCAGGACTTGGCACCTGCCCACACTGCCACTGCATCAAAACCTGGTTCAATGACCGTGGGATTACTGTGCTTGATTGGCCAGCAAACTCGCCTGACCTGAAACCCATAGAGAATCTATGGGGCATTGCCAAGAGAAAGATGAGAGACATGAGACCGAACAATGCAGAAGAGCTGAAGGCCGCTATTGAAGCATCCTGGTCTTCCATAACACCTCAGCAGTGCCACAGGCTGATAGCTTCCATGCCACGCCGCATTGAGGCAGTAATTGCTGCAAAAGGGGCCCAAACCAAGTACTGAGTACATATGCATGCTTATACTTTTCAGAGGTCCGATATTGTTCTATGTACAATCCTTGTTTTATCGATTGCATGTAATATTCTAATTTTCTGAGATTGTGGATTTGGAGTTTTCATGAGCTGTAAACCATAATCATCACAATTATGACAAATTACAGCTTGAACTATCTTGCTTTGCATGTAATGAGTCTATCTCATATATTAGTTTCACCCTTTAAATTGCATTACTGAAATAAATGAACTTTTGCACGATATTCTAATTTTTCGAGTTTCATCTGTATACCGGTTAAACTGTATTCCATTAATAAATGAAATAAAGGATGAGCTTCCCCTCAAGGGGAAGGGTCTCTTGGATCGGGCGTATAAATTTGGTTAAGATGGTGATAGTCTCAAAAATCTTATATAAATTCCACAGGCTCCCAGTCCATATCCCAGGATCCTTCTTTGGGATAATAAAAAAACTAATACTTAAATATATATGGGTTAATAAGAAACCGAGAATTAGGTATGAAGTTCTGTGTAATAAGAAAGAGAAAGGCGGATTAAACCTGCCCAAGATTAAGAATTATTACACTGCGGTGATATTGTCACGAATTGTAGATTGGACAAATAATTCACAGGGGATGAGTTGGGTTAATATAGAAGGTAAGAGGATTATCTGGATTCCACGAAAGTTTTGCACTATGGATGAGACTAGTAGTACATTGACACAGGAGATATTAACAGTATGGGATTGTCAGGGAGCGAGGAGCCAGACACACAAGGAGGTGCATTTAAAAGGTAGGTTTATTAATATAAAAATAAGACAAGAGTCTATGCAAGTCCAACAGCGGAAATCGTAGCAAAATACGGGGTCAAGAGCCAGGAAGAATCGTCGCCAGAGCCGGGATCAGGAGCCAGGAAGAATGATCGCCAAAGCCGGGGTCAGAAGCCCAGGAGGAGTCTTAGCCAAAGCCAAGTCGGTATCCAGGAAAGCAATGAGTAGCTAAACAGGAGCTTGCTGTTGTGCAACAGACTGGACACGAATGCAATGGACAGCCACAAACAGCAGACTTATATGTGATAAGCCGCCACCTCCTGGGGGAGGAGCCGCAGAGGGCTGAAAGCATAAAGGATCCCACAATGCTTTGCAGACACCTAAGATGGAATCCAGCACATGGAGCAGCACAAGGTCTGAGGAAAGGTAGGACCTTGACAGTACCTCCTCCTCAAGGGCCCCTCCCCCTCCGCGGCTCAACATAAGGCTTCTGTGGAAAGCGGGCGTGAAAAGCGCGGAGGAGGGCAGGAGCATGAACATCCGCGGAAGGTACCCAGGAACGCTCCTCAGGACCATAACCACGCCAATGGACCAGGAACTGCACCCGACCGTGGACCAACCGAGAGTCCAGGATGCGGCTCACATCATACTCCTCATGACCGTCGACCCGGATAGGACGAGGCCAAGGCGGAGAGGCAATAAAGCGATTACAGACCAGAGGCTTCAACAGGGATACATGGAAGACATTGGAGATATGCATCCCAGGAGGAAGAGCAAGGGCATAGGTAACCGTGTTCACCCTGCGGAGGATGCGGAAAGGACCAACAAAACGGGGAGCCAGTTTTGGTGCGGGCACCCGAAGATTGAGGTTATGAGTGGACAACCACACCCGATCTCCGACCTAGCAAGAAGGAGCGGGCAACCGTCTACGATCAGCCTGGAGCTTCTGGTGCTGAGCTGAGTCCTTCAAGGACCTCTGGATCTGCCCCCACGAGGAACGCAGGACAGCAAGATGGTTATCCACAGCCGGAATGTGCTGTGGCGAGAACAACTCAGGCAATACAGCGGGTTGGAACCCATAGTTGGCCATGAAGGGAGACATCCCAGAGGAGGAGTTGACAGCCGAGTTCCTTGCAAACTCTGCCCATGGCAGGAGATCGACCCAATTGTCTTGATGGTCAGAGATATAGCAGCGAAGAAATTGTTCCAGGGCCTGGTTGGAATGCTCCGCAGCCCATTGGACTGCGGGTAATAGGCCGAAGAGAAGGAGAGCTTGATACCCAACTGGGAGCAGAAGGCGCGCCAGAACCTGGACACAAACTGGCTCCCACGGTCCGAGACAATCACCTTAGGCAACCCATGCAAGCGAAAGATCTCCCTGGCGAAAACCGTAGCCAGTTCTTGCGCAGTCGGCAATTTCTTGAACGGAACACAATGGCACATCTTGGAGAAATGATCAATGACCATAAGAATGACCGTATGGCCTCGAGACGCAGGGAGGTCTACAATAAAGTCCATGCCCAGGTGTGACCAGGGACGCTCCCCATTGGGAATGGGTTGCAGAAGGCCCAATGGAAGATGCCGAGGAGATTTATTCTGGGCACAGACAGAACATGCCGCTACATATGAGGCGATGTCGGAACGGAGAGATGGCCACCAGAATAAACGAGAAACAACCCAGGACAACTGGTTCCTCCCTGGATGACCGGCGGTCTTGGAATTATGATAGGTACGCAGCAAGCGGATGCGCAATCCCTCAGGTACGAAACATCTACCAGCCGGTCTCTCAGAGGGAGCATCAGTTTGAGCCACCAAAATCTGCTCCCCAAGGGGAGAAGTCAGGCTGGTACGAATGGCAGCCAGGATCTGATCCGGAGGTATGACCGAGGTCGACTCAGAGTCCTCATTGGACAGCTCAGAGTATTGCCGCGACAAGGCATCAGCCCTGACATTCTTGGAGCCAGGCAAATAGGAGACCACATAGTTAAAATGCGACAAGAACAGAGCCCATCTGGCCTGACAGGGCGTCAACCTCTTAGCTTCCGAGAGATACGTCAAGTTCTTGTGGTCAGTGAGAATGAGAACCGGAACCGCAGAACCCTCGAGCAGGTGCCTCCATTCCTTGAGAGCCTGAATAATGGCCAACAACTCCCTGTCTCCAATCTGGTAGTTGCATTCTGCAGAGGAAAGTTTCCTGGAGTAGAACCCACAGGGAAGTAGAGGTCCATCGGGCGACCAACGCAGAGACAGGAGGGCACCTACTCTCAGATCTCAGATGCATCAACCTCGAGGACAAAAGGCAACCCAGGATTGGGATGAGACAGTATCGGAGCCGAAGTGAAGGCGGATTTCAGAGCTTCGAAAGCTAAGATGGCCTCAGATGACCACTCGTGGGGATTACTGCCCTTCTTCAGATCTGAGAGAGGCTTGGCCAGCATGGAGAAGTTCCTGATAAACTTCCGATAATAGTTGGCGAATCCCAAAAAGCGCTGAATGGACCGAAGACCACTGGGAAGAGGCCACTGCAGAACCGCCGAAACCTTCTGAGGGTCCGTGGAAAATCCCACAGTGGAAATGATGTAGCCCAAAAAGGCAACCTGGGATCGGTGAAATTCACACTTCTCGAGCTTACAGAAAAGCTTGTTCTCACGTAATCGTTGCAGCACTCGCATAACATCCTGGATATGAGACTCCATGGGCGCGGAGTAAACCAGGATGTCGTCCAAGTAAACCACCACGCACTGCTGCAACAAGTCACGAAAGACATCATTAATGAACTCCTGAAAGACCGCGAGCGCATTACACAACCCGAAGGGCATAACCAGGAATTAATAGTGGCCGGTTCTGGTGTTGAACGTGGTCTTCCACTCGTCGCCCTCCTTGATCCGTACGAGGTTGTACGCAGCCCTAAGGTTGAGTTTAGTAAAGACCATTGCTCCCTTGAAGCGGTCGAACAACTCGGTTATCAACGGAATTGGGTAAGCATTCTTAATCGTGATTCGATTGAGACCCCTAACATCAATGCAAGACTTCAATTCATGAAGAAAAAGCCAGCTCCTGCTGGAGAAGTAGACTTGTGAATGTACCCCCGGGAAAGCGCATCCGCAACATACTCCTCCATGGCCTGATTCTCCGCAACCAAAAGAGAATACACCCTGCCACGCGGAGGAGTGGAACCGGGTTGTAAGGTTATGGCACAATCGTATGGACGATGAGGAGGTAGAGCACCGGCGCACACCTTGTCAAACATGTCCAGGTACTCCCCATAGTCAGTGGGCAACACAGAGTCCGTGGAGGCACACAACACCTTAACAGGTCCACGGATGCAACCGGCTCCACACTGTGGAGACCACGAGAGAATCTCGGCCGACCGCCAATCAAAGGTCGGATTGTGCTTCTGAAGCCAGGGATATCCCAAAACCACGGAGTAGTGCGGGGAAGAAATTACCTGGAAACAGGCCAACTCCCTGTGAACAGCCCCAATAGCTACTTCCAGGGTCTCGTGGGTAACCTGCGGCGGTTGCAGAGGCCTGCCATCTATCGCCTCGAGGACCAATGGAGTAACTTGAGCCTGCAGAGGAATGGAGTACTGGGCAGCAAACAAACTGTCCATAAACAACCCGTCAGCACCAGAGTCTACCAACGCCTGGGCCGTCACCGAGCCTTCCGCCCAAGAGAGGACAACGGTGATTAGCGGTTTATCTTTGCGGGAAACCGGGGACGAGGAAACTCCACCCAAGATCTGCCCCCGACATGATCTCAGGTGCGAGCGTTTCCCGGACGGACCGGACAGGACTGCCAAAAATTCCCACCGAGACCACAGTACAGGCAGCGACCCTGCCAACGCCGAGAGGCCTGCTCCCCCTCAGAAAGGCGAGCAAACCCCAGCTGCATGGGCTCACCGCCAGACAAGCCATCCCCAGGAGGTGTGGGAGGAGAGGGAGGAACGGGTGGGACAGAAAACATAGGTGCCAATCGGTTAGGAGGCCTCCGCAGACACTCCTTAAGTGAAGGCCTCTCCCTGAGCCTGGTGTCAATCAGGATTAGGAAGGAAATGTGTCACGGTCTGGGTCAGGTTCCGAGACCAGTTGCTATAGCAGTGTAAGGCTTACCTTAAACCAGCAGGATAGGTACACAGGCAGGTCACCCTGGGAAATCACGCAGGCTCACCTAAGGTGCAGGGTCTAAGCATTACCCGGTTTTCACCAGAGCTCCTAATGGTGGAGATGGATTTGGCTGCGTGTCAAAACCAGGTCGCAGATCTCAGGATCACCCCACCAGGGAATGAGCAAGCCGGTAACCGATAGCGGATCAAACAGATTAGGGATAAGCAGAAGCAGAGTCAAACAAGCCAAGGGTCAGTCACAGATGGTAGTGGATGAGGATGAGACGAAATCGTGGTCAGGAACAAGCCAAAGGTCAGTAGCGGAGGTATAGACGGCAGCAGGAACAATAAGCAGGATATTGGCTGGTAAGGCACAATAATCTGGCAAGGAGGAAGTGTATGGACATGGCTTACATAGGAAGTTCATGGGGAGGAGCAAGGAGTTTAAGGTTCAAGAGAAAACAGGGCCAAGGCAGGATCATCCAAAGAATTGTCAAGGGAGCTGTCCAGCATTCCAGGTGGCTCAGTGAGAAGAAACATTGTCTCTCACTGCAGAAGGCCCAGGTTCGATCCCAGGCTCTGACAGTACTCCCCTCCTGTCAGGAATCTCCTCAATCCCCGCCGTGATGGTCCTGGCGCAGGCGCAGTGCACCGCCCTGTGCAGGGACACGGGCACTAGGTCCGGGCCGGCCGCGGCGTTCGAGTTCGCGCATGCGCAGTAGAAGCCGCGGCCGCCCGCTGGGCACCAATGGCAGCGCAGGGCGGGATATTTAAATGGCCCTGAGCTGTCATTCAGTGCCTTCTGGTCTTTCCTGCAACCTGTGCCCTGTAAGTTTTTGACCCGGATTGTACCTGACCTTGCTAATTTCTCCAGTCCTGACCCTTGCTTTGCCTGACCTCTCTCCTGAATGCCCCCTATTGGATTTGACCTGCTGTTGCTGACCTGGCGTGTGACCCAACCATTCTCTGCCCGCTGCCTTGTACCTTACCGTCCTCTCCGTTACCGACCCGGCCCGTCTGACCTTGCTCATCCATCCATCCTTCCATCCCTCGCAGTGGGGTCTTCTGACCTCCTCATATCAGACTCTTTCCCGTGGGAGCCCTTGGCGCATACCACTACCACTGACGGACGTACCCAGTAGCCACGACCTGGTCTCGGGGGGCTCCAAGTCCATCCCCACCATCAGGGGCCCTGGTGAACAAGCACCCTGGGACTTAGATTCCATGCACTGGGGACGCCTATTCAGTGGAGTGCTAGTGGTACCGCCGGGCAGTCCCTTACGGTACCAGAAGGCCATGACTGAGTCTAGAGGAGGGCCCTCTCCGCTTGAGGAGATCTGCAGGCACCTATCTAATTTGACACAGGCCGTATCGGCCCTGCAGGACAGATGTCTGCAGATTGAGAACCAGTTCCAAACCTGCACTATATCCGTCCCAGCCCCACAGGCCGTGGTCCCCTCACCCCCGGCCGTAGCAGCCCCTGTGCCAGCTTCTGGGGCTTCCGCACCACTCCCTGCGGCCGAACCCCGAGTACCCTTACCAGAACATTTTCACGGGGACCGCACACGCTTCAGGTCGTTCCGTGAGTCCTGCCTTCTCTACTTTGAATTACAACCACGGACCTTTGTGACTGAATCCGTGAAGGTGGGGTTCGTCATCTCCCTCCTGCAGGGTGAACCCCAAGACTGGGCCCACCGACTGCGGGGAAAGAATGACCCTCACCTAAGTTCGGTTGACAATTTTTTTGATGCAATGGCTATCCTATATGATGACCCACAGCGGGCAGCCTCTGCTGAAGCTACTTTGTACACGCTCCGGCAAGGCCGTCGAGCGGCGGAGGAGTACGCATCTGAGTTTAGGCGTTGGATGGGGGACACACGCTGGAACGAGTTTGCACTTCTGCATCAGTTCCGTATAGGCCTATCAGAAGCCCTGAAAGATGAGCTCGCCCGGGTAGAGGTGCCTGAGACATTAGAGGACTTAATTGCGCTGACCATTAAGATTGACCGTAGACTGCGGGAACGCAGGTTTGAGAGGTCCGGTCAGGGTCATGGAAATCCCTGGGGGTCATTTCAAGGTCCCAGCCAAGCAACTAGGCCAAACATCCAGAACCGGCCACCTGGAGATATCCCTGAACCCATGCAGCTTGGCCTGGCACGGCCTAAACTATCTCCAGAGGAACACCAGCGCAGACGATCCCAGAACCTGTGCCTCTACTGTGGTGAAGCTGGTCACATGGTACGATCCTGTCCGCAGAAACTAAGTAAGTGCACCTCTTCTTCCTTGTCCATTGGCAATGTTAGTCCATCCCAATACTTATTGGTGCCCCTTTCCTTTCAGCTTCCAGAAAGGACCGTGGAGGTGACGGCCATAGTTGATTCGGGGGCATGCAGCTGCTTCTTGGACATTAATTTTGCTCACCAGCAGGGTATTCCCCTCCAATTAAAACAAAAAGGGTTCAATATATTTTTGGCCGACGGTTCCCGGATAAAATCGGGTGTAGTTAACCAGGAAACCCCCTCCATCGCCACTGTCATTGCCGGCCAGCACCAGGAACTCCTCCGCCTGGATGCTATAGCATCACCCCTTTTCCCAGTCATTTTGGGGCTCCCATGGTTACGGGCCCATAACCCCCAAATTGACTGGGAGACCGGAGTAATCTCGTTCCCTTCCCCATACTGTCGGGTACACTGCCGCACTTCGGGCCCGGAGGTCCCCCAGTTCCTCCTGTGCTCTGAGGGGGAGGCCGATTTAAAACAGGTAATCCCTGCAGCCTACCATGAGTTTCTGGATGTGTTCAGCAAACGGGGAGCCGATACTCTACCCCCCCACCGCCCATATGACTGTCCCGTTGACCTGTTACCCGGCTCAGAGATTCCTTTTGGGCGAATCTTCCCCCTTTCGGAGCTCGAATTGGGGGCCTTGAAGGAATACATCGAGGACAGCCTCCAGAAGGGGTTCATCCGCCCCTCCACTTCTCCGGCAGGGGCGGGAATTTTCTTTGTTGAAAAAAAGGACAAAACCTTAAGGCCGTGTATCGATTACCGGGAGTTGAACAGGGTCACAATAAAGAACCGTTACCCACTGCCATTGGTACCGGAGTTATTCCAAAGTTTAAAAGCAGCAGTGGTTTTTACAAAGCTGGATTTGAGGGGAGCATACAACTTGGTTCGCATAAGGGAGGGGGACGAGTGGAAGACGGCATTCCGCACCCGCTTTGAATATTTGGTCATGCCGTTCGGGTTGTGCAATGCTCCGGCCACTTTTCAACGCTTTGTGAATGATATTTTTAGGGACTTCCTGGATGTCTTTGTTATCGTCTATTTAGACGACATTTTGATTTTCTCCCCTTCTTTGGGGGAGCACAGAATACATGTAGCAAGGGTATTGGGACGATTGCGGCAGCATGGGTTGTACGCCAGAGAAATGTTGCTTCGAACAATCCAGCATTACTTTTTTGGGCCTGATTATCTCCACCGTGGGGGTCGTGATGGACCCTCAGAAGGTCGCTGCAATACTGGATTGGCCTGAACCCACGGACAGGAAAGGCGTCCAACGGTTTTTTGGATTTGCAAATTTTTACCGGAAGTTCATCAAGAACTTCTCGGGTCTGGTCTCCCCCATTACTCAGCTAACCAAGCTTGGAACTCGGTTCAGATGGACACCAGAGACTCAGGAAGCTTTTGAAGCCTTGAAGAAGCTGTTCACCTCGGCACCCATTTTGGGTCACCCAGATGTAGGATCTTAGAGGTAGATGTATCGGAGAATGCAGTAGGTTCCATCCTTTCCCAGCGGAAAGGCACCAAGGAACTTCTCCACCCTGTAGCATTTTTCTCACGGAAGCTTACCCCAGCGGAGAAGAATTATGATATCGGTGATCGAGAACTACTGGCAATCAAAACGGCGTTAGAGGAATGGAGGTACCTGCTGGAAGGCGCCGTGCACCCCATCCTGATATTTACTGATCACAAAAATCTGAGGACCGCCAAGCGTCTACGCCCATGACAGGCAAGATGGGCACTATTCTTTTCGAGATTTAACTTCCACATTACGTACAGGCCTGGATCAAAGAACACAAAGCCAGATGCGTTATCACGTATTTACGAGGACGCCAAGGAGATCCCAGTGCCCGACACTATCCTGTCCTCGGGTAACTTCTTGGCCCTTCAGTCGGACCTTCGTTCCAAGATAATGGAGGCGTCTACAACCGTCTCAACCCCAGTCGGAGGGCCCCTCCAGAACAAGGGGGGACTCCTATGGAGGGAAGATCGGATTGTGGTGCCGGAGGAAGCCCGAACCCTGGTCTTGGGGCATTGCCATGACCACCCGATGGCGGGGCACTTTGGCCCAGAAAAGACCCTGGAGCTTTTCCGACGCTCCTTCTGGTGGACAGACATGGCTAAAGATTGTAAGGGCTATGTAAGATCTTGTATCACCTGCCAGAAGAACAAGCCATCAAGGAACAAAGTTTGGGGTCTGCTGCGGCCCTTATCGATTCCTGAACGACCTTGGCAAAAGATCTTGCTAGATTTTATAGTCGAGCTTCCGCCATCGCTAGACCACACGGCAATCCTTGTGGTCGTGGACCGCTTATCCAAAATGGCCCACTTCATTCCGTTGAAGAAAACTCCCTCGGCAGCCGAGACTGCGCGAGTCTTCATTCGTGAGGTGGTAAGGCTGCATGGGGTCCCCGAAGACATTGTCTCGGACTGGGGGGTCCAGTTTACGTCAGGATTTTGGAGGGCACTATGCAAAGCCCTGGACATCAAATTGTCTCTCTCCTCTGCGTTCCACCCGCAATGGACAGCCACAAACAGCAGACTTATATGTGATAAGCCGCCACCTCCTGGGGGAGGAGCCGCAGAGGGCTGAAAGCATAAAGGATCCCACAATGCTTTGCAGACACCTAAGATGGATGCCAGCACATGGAGCAGCACAACGTCTGAGGAAAGGTAGAACCTTGACAGGGATATAATGCACAATCAAATAGATTGGTAGTACAATTCACTGTTGATTCCCCTGGTGGGTACTGAGTTTTTCCCGCTGGGGAAGGATAACATTTCCGGGAAATGGTTTAAAGATGTAGATGCATGTTTGGGGGATATAGTAGTTAAAGGGAAGTTGGGCACTTTTCAAGACTTTAAGAGTAAAAAAGAGTTATATGTGGCACTAGATGAATTGAGATATTATCAATTAAGGCATTTTGTTGTGAAGTTGCCTCAACCACTGAGAATGACGGAGGACATGCTCCCGTTTGAAAAGATGTTGGGTTCCAGTATGGCGCCAAAACATGTTACTTCTGGGATATATAAGATTCTTGTTGAATTGGGGGGGGGGGCAGGTCCCCCGCTGTTCTTAGAGAAATGGGAAAGGGAACTGGGAACAAAAGTGAATGAATCACAGAAAAATAAAATGTTTATATTAACACATGTGGCGATTAACATGAACACAGTTGAAATGAATTATAAATGTTTAATAAGGTGGTATTTGACACCAAGGCCCTGATTCACTAAGATGTGAGTCTACTAGCAGAGTCTGACCATTCAGGCAGACTCCGGTCAATCAATCAGTCATCTGACCAGCGTCTAGCAAGCTCATTAACGAGCGTCTACTGACTACTTTGCTATTACTAAATGTGGTATCCCGTCTGGCACATTTTTAGGTGCAATACCGGATATGTTCGCTAGATGGCGCACAAGCGTGGGCTTTATTAATATTGGCGTTTTTATGATGGCAAAAGAGAATCCTTAGAATGTAATAAATAGTACACCTGTATTAGAATTTTCTATTTTCTTCTATTTCTTTTTTTTTGCTGTGTCTCCAAAATGATCAGGAAACTAATGCATTTACTAATGAATGTCATACATTCTGTATTCAAATGTTAAACATTTTCACACTTATATCTCAAATAATTTATATACTTCTAATTTCCCAATATAATTATATATCTTCATTCTCTTTAATCACGTAACTATTCTATGTTAAAGACAAGTGCAGCGCTATAAATGCATGTGATCAATAATGAACGCATGTAAAAACCAAAAAGTGCAAAGAATTGCAACAATGATGTAATATTGTAAATGGTGCTAAAATAAGTTCATAGAATCATTCCTGAATAATGGAATGTCCTTCGTGTGAGAGTACCAACTCGGAGAGTGCCTATGAATGGCACGTGTGGTCTCTCCGTGACGGACAGTAGTGCATGAACTCGTGAAAGGTAAACCACCCTTGGGACTGGTCTACACTCACCAGAACAAAAGTATTAATGTGCATGGGTTATACACATCACACATCTGGGGGTGCAGCGATATGCTGGCAGCTATGGGTTAGCCATCCAGCTCAATCCATCCATCAGGGTGGGTGCCCAAATGGTCCTGGGGAGGAATTAGCGCAGCCACAGGAGCCAGAAAGGTGCTCAATAGTGTAGTACACTGTCACAGGGGTGGATGACCTTTCACGAGTTCATGCACTACTGTTCGTGGTTATATTTATCTTGTGTAATACCATTTTACTAGTCTATATCAGCGACCAGCTCGCTCTATCATTTTTAAACAATGTAACTATTCTACATTATAGCTCAAACTGTGTCTCCCACAATGGTTTAGTGGTTAGAGCTCAGAACTTACAGCACTTGGGTCATGGGTTCTAATCCCAGTCATGGCTACATCCTAAAAAATGGAGATCAATTTTCTGGGTTGTGTCAGTGCCAGGAATATTGATCAATCAATTATGATTTTGCCTAATGACTAGAAAGTGGATGAATGTTACCTATGTACTGTTCTTCTGCCAGTTAGGAAATGTGCAAGTTTTATGCCGTGTATATTTCATTGTAACATTTTTCTCTTTTAAATCTGTCTCCTTATACAACTTGACCCCCTCCCCCACCCCGTCATCACCTGTCCCATATGCAAATCTATGGATCACCGCCCCACTCTTTAACTATCTATTTACTGATCAAGTGAATGTGTCTCATTTTCTATCAGCTACAGCTCAGATCTCACATTATTATACAATTGCTGATTGTATCTCACCACTAGTCTGATTGAATTCACAATTCCTGGTCAGTCCCGTTCCCTGACCTCTAATAACCTTTAGGGCCAGTTCACACTACATGTGTTTCAGTTGCTTTTTCGGCATCACAAACGCACAGAAAGAAGGTTATGTGGTTGTCAATGTCATAGTTCACATCAGCGCTTGCATTTTCAGTGCATTGCAGGTGCTGTAAACAAAGCTGACCACGCTGCATTGTTTCTGCACAGAACTGTACTGGAACACATTGAAACGTCCTTGAATGTACTAAAACGCACATGTCCCTAACTACATTGAATACAAAGAAAATAGAAAAAAATAAGTGGAAGGGATACAAAAATGCAATGTAAACATGTCCAAAACGCATCCAAAATGTACTGGAACACACTAAACATGCATGCCAAAAGGGCATGAAAAAAACCCATCAGGAACACATCTAGACTGTTTCTATAGTGTGAACCGGCCCTTAGGACTTGTTCACACCATTGGTGGTACAGAAACGCATGCAAGAACACACATTTTCCAGCACAGCAAAGAAATGCAATGCCCTATGTAGATGTGCGCAGGTACCATGATGAAAACGTTGTTGCACCTACACACGTCTATTAAAAACAGCCCCATTCACAGCCAAAAATACGCATGGCACCACACTACTGTGCGGTTAGGTGCGACACACTTGGAAAATAACATAAAAATAAGCCAACATGGCTAAAACATATCTTGAAAATATGGGGACTCTGATATCCGGCGACAGTCCGTTCACGAACGAGAAGCAATTCTGCACCCCTAAAACCAACATAGAGGAAAGGGATGGTCAAATTTCTGTGCTGCTTCCAAACCAACTCAGGCATGCCAGGGTCATTATGCAGGTCCTCGATGCCAGTTCTTGCCTGCGGCCACAAAATATCCACTGGCCACAAGTGAAGGTGAGTGGAGGACGTGAAAGTGGATTTCTACCAGCTTCAACCGCAAGCAGTACCACTCCTGAAAAATGAGAGCAAATAATCATTGACACGTCATCATGACAGTCAATTCTCAGTGCAGGCTATCTAGAGTGCGTTTCCTTTTTAACCATTTCAAGAGTTCAAGGAAACATTCTTGGAGCATCTACTGTGTTTGGAAAGGCCAAAGGTCCCCCCCTCCCCCAGGCACACTAATGCTTATGCAGGCCCTAGACGGGGAGAAAAACGGCCGATTTTTCTTTTAAAAAATGAAAAATCGGTTGTTCAAGCGGCCGACGTTACCAGCAATGGTAAAAAAAAATCGGCCGATTTTCATCCCGTCTACAGCCGGCAAAAAGTGTCCCTGCAGAGAGCTCCGCTATTTCTTTGACAGTTCTTTGACATTTATAGCGGTTCCAACAATGTATTTGTATCCATTTAGGATACAGATGTTTTTATTCGGAAACAAATAGATACAATGTTGCAACCGCTGTAAATGTCAAAGAACTGTCAAAGAAATAGCGGAGCTCTCTGCAGGGACACTTTTTGCCATACTGGAATTCCTCTCATTTTTCATCCTTCTTCTTCCTCTTCATCATCATCCTCTTCTTCTTCTTCATCATCATCCTCTTCTTCTTCTTCATCATCATCCTCTTCTTCTTCTTCATCATCATCCTCTTCATCATCATCATCATCCTCTTCATCATCATCATCATCCTCTTCATCATCATCATCATCCTCTTCTTCATCATCATCCTCTTCTTCTTCATCATCCTCTTCTTCTTCATCATCCTCTTCTTCATCATCATCATCCTCTTCTTCTTCTTCATCATCATCATCCTCTTCTTCTTCTTCATCCTCATCTTCTTCACCATCATCCTCTTCTTCATCTTCTTCTTCACCATCATCCTCTTCTTCTTCTTCTTCTTCATCATCCTCCTCTTCTTCTTCATCCTCTTCATCTTCTTCTTCTTCATCCTCTTCTTCTTCTTCTTCTTCATCCTCTTCTTCTTTTTCTTCTTTTTGTCTTCCTCTTGCAGGTCACTGCTCATGTGCAGATTTTTTATCAGTAAAAAATCGGCCGATTTGCCCATCATTGCCGCGAAAATCGGCCGATCAGCAAATTCGGCCGTTTTTTTTTCCAACTTTACCGAAAAAAAAAATCTGCCAAAATACTGAAAAACGGCCGAACAAATAGCCCACTAACGATCCGAAAATCGGCCGATTTTATTTTCGGCCGAAAAATCGGCCGATTTTCGACCTATCTATGGCCTGCATAAGATATGGTGTGGCCCTAGGGTCAATGTGTGTTTAGAATACTTCCAAAATGCACATACAAAAACACTCCATCCAAATGCATGTTGCATTTCTATAGCATGTTAAACAGAAGAAAAATGCACTTACATAATGTTAACATGTGCAAGTAAAAGTAGACAAAATACACATCCTTTTATTCTGGCTTCACATACATGCATTGTGGTCTAACACCGCACTCCTGGGCAAATCACATGCAATTTGTGTGCGTTGCAATTAGAGACAAACATTTTGCACACCTCAAATTGCACCGCATCCAGGCCAAAAATGTGCAGGACCCTTTTTCAGGGTATGCACATGGGTGTGAATAGGCATGCCATCCAATTTGGCAAATCGCAATACGCTTTGTGTACCAATTTTGGTGTGTTGGTAACTTCACCTAGAAAGCCGCAGCAGGTGGCATGAAGGGGTTGCGGTTGTGATGCGGTGCAGCGCTTGCACAGAAAACACTGCAAATTTCACATCGCATCTATGTGACACCAGAATGTGCCAATATGTGGCTTGACAAAGCACAGTGGTCAGTGCAGATTATTTTCAATCCATGTTTTTTTACACTTTTCATTCACTGGTTTAACTCAGGTGATCGTTAATCACAATTATCTCCGGAGATCACATGCAGCCCTTCAACCATCTACACATATCTCTGGAAATCTATACAAATCTCCTTGAAAAAAAGTCTCCTCTCTTCTTCGGAAAACAATTGTCCTCCACCTCATAAACAGGGGGACAGAGAAGACTTCTCCTTGATAACTAAAATCAGATTAATTATCTGTGCTTAATAAACATACACCAATACTGCAAATGCATTGTACTGTCGAAGGCATTGCACACTAGAAATGTCAAATGCGTTAGTGTGTACAGTGCATGAGTGTAAAATGCTTTAGTGCACACTGCAGTGTACAATGCATTGCACACTGTAATACACTGTACAATGTGATACCGTGTACACCCACACATTGTAGACTGTAATGCACTGTACAATGTAATACCGTGTACACCAGCACATTGTAGACTGTAATGCACTGTACACTATCATGCAGGATAGAGCTACGCATTGCACACTGTGATACCGTGTACACCCACACATTGTAGACTATGATGCACTGTACTCTGTCATGCAGGATAGAGCAACGCATTGCACACTGTGATACCGTGTACACATACACATTGTAGACTGTGATACACTGTCATGCAGGATAGAGCAACGCATTGCACACTGTGATAGCGTGTACACCCACACATTGTGGACTGTAATGCACTGTACACTGTCATGCAGGATAGAGCTACGCATTGCACACTGTGATACCGTGTACACCCACACATTGTAGACTGTGATGCACTGTACACTGTCATGTAGGATAGAGCAACGCATTGCACACTGTGATAGCGTGTACACCTACACATTGTGGACTGTAATGCACTGTACACTGTCATGCAGGATAGAGCAACGCATTGCACACTGTAATACCGTGTACACCCACACTATGTAGACTGTGATGCACTGTACACTGTCATGCAGGATAGAGCAACGCATTGCACACTGTGATACCGTGTACACCCACACATTGTAGACTGTGATGCACTGTACACTGTCATGCAGAATCCAGCAACGCATTGCACACTGTAATACCATGTACACCAACACATTGTAGAATGTAATGCATTATACGCAGTATACATGTCCAGATATTCAAAGATTAGCCATGAAGGCCTAGCTGGTTTCCTATTTGGCGACCGCAGATAGCCGAATAACGCTACACTGCATCCAGGCAGCTCTGGGAGGGCGTCATATGACATCCTGGCAGAACGCACTCTCCGTGATTGCTGTGTCCTAAGGACACAGCTGATCACGTCATATGGTAAAAGCCAATCACAGCGGCTTTTTACCGTGTGATCAGCCATGTCCAATGACACGCTGATCACTGGGAAATGCATTTGCCGGGTCTTGGCTGCACTTTCCTCACGCTGTCAGAATGTTTGGAAAGTACTGCCGAGAACCAGCAGTTATCAGAGCAGGGGTCAGCACCGATGATCAGTGCCCACCAGTGCCACCCAACAGTTCCGCCCACCTGTGGCCAGCAGTGCCACCCACCAGTGCTGCCTCATCAACGCACATCAGTGTTGCTAAATTACCGGTTTACCAAATGTTATAAACAGGCTTTTATTCATTATGAGCTATTTTGTTGTTTATCGAGCAAAAAGTAAAACACACAGCAGCAAGTCAATACCACCCAAAGAAAGCTCTATTTGTGTGAAAAAAATGATCTAAATTTAAGATGGGTACAATGTGGCATGACCGCACAATTGTCATTCAAAGGGTAACAGTGCAGAAAGATGAAAATTGGCCAGGACAGGAAGGGGGTATGAGTACCCAGTAGGCAAGGGGTTAATATCATTGACCCATCAATACCCAGGAGCTAATGTACAGATAAGTAGCATGTGCACCAAGTGAGATTCTGCTAGGCCTCACCCACAAAATTGCAATTACCTGTCCCTCACATGTTATTAACATATTTGCAATGGCCACACTTACTTTACATATAAGGATCATCTCCTCAGTTGAGAACTGTGCTCTCGCCATGTCCAAATGCCACTAGAGTTCTCAAAATATACGACACACAGCAAACCGCCAACCACTCCTCATCCACCGACACTCCCCACAACCACTTCCGGGTGCGCGCGCACGTGATGACGGACTTCTGGGAGGACAGCCGCTCGTGCGCCATGGGGTACACCTGTTTGGCGCTTATTCGTATGCGATCGCGCAATTTTGTACCCTATCGCGCATTTTTATGCGCGGCTATGATAGCTTTCGTGAATGTGTGTTACTTAGTGATTTGTTTCACCTTGGCTAATATATATTGGTTTCCAAAGGCCAAAAATCAACACAGTGTGGACTATTTTATAACTGTAAATCGAATTGTAGAACACCTGTAGCTGGCTGCACAGTGAATGTGACGTATTCATTGGTATATATTGTGGTGCAAACTGGTTCTTTTTTTTGTTTTGTTTTTGAAAAAGCCAGTTTGCACCCACTTGCATATTCACACTCTTATATAATCTACTCAAATGTAGCTTGTAAGTATACAAAGTAACTATTAAGGTTAGTCATATATTGAACATAAACACAAAAACAACAGTCCAACATTTATTAATCAAATAGATCTTCATTTATTTGGTCAGCAGGAACAAGTAGGTACAGTCAATATCTTGGTGAGTCACAAAAAGAATAGCATTGATGTGGCGAAAATAAAACACTCCTGCTCATAAGAGCTTACAATCCAAAGATACTTCTAGTGAACTGTGTGTGCTCAGGTTATAGCAGGAAACAAAGGGGAAGATGAATCAAGTAACATTTTCATGCACATAAGATTTACTTACACAATCACTTAGTATGAAGATCCATTCACAAAAAAAGTCTACACATCAAAATATAAAGAAAACAAAGCACGTGAAAAAAAAGCCCTCCCACCTCTACAAATCCCCTACACATACATTTGTCAGCAGGTTTGTCAGAAAAATGCATTGGAGTCTAAATAAGCAAGCAAAATTAAAACAAGAGCAGATTTTAAACAAAACGATTGACATGTGTGAGGCTTTCAATGCAAAGAGAAAAAACAATCATTGTGCAATAACACACAAACACTTTACAAGGCCAAAAATATGCAAACATTTCCAGCCCACTTCCAAACACAGCCTGAGTGGTGTCTGGGGCAATTCAGCACAAAATCTCTTCTTCCCCCCAAACCACACCATGCAAGGACTTAGTCACAAACCACCCGGCCTAGTAACAGGCCAAATCACTCCCTACTGCACTTCTTTATATAAGCTAGGTTGTATTTGGAGCGTGCCAAACAAGGCCCCACACCCAGTGAAGCCTCACCCACCACTGACCTTAAGTTGGTCAGAGAAAGTGTTTTCACCTGATGAATCCGCTTCCTACCTGCATTAACCCTTGGTATACAGGCCCCACAAATCAGAAAGATATATACAGTGAAATGTACATGTGCAGCATACAACAGAACATTGAGCAGGGATGTGAAAGGGAACCCCAATTGGAACCGTTATTGCTACTATGGTCACAACTCCCTCCAGATTCTCGCATGAGTTAAGACAGTCACATGACCACATCTTGTATGCAATACTGAAAATGACAAATCGATTTGACTAGTATGGTGAATTTCCCATCAATTGGCGAAACACTCCAGAAATCAAACATCACCAAACATTACACTCTGGGCAAAGCGGATTTACAAATCATGCGACTTACAGTAATGTTGACCATTTCAATGCAATTTTCAAAGACATCTGACACAGATCTCTATGCAAATTGCCACTAAAGTAGAACATGTACTACTTAAGAAATCAGTGTTTGAAACACACCCATATGGTCACTCTAATACAGTGTTTCTCAACTCCAGTCCTCATGGACCCCAAACAGGTCATGTTTTCAGGATTTCCCTCAGATGAAACAGCTGTGGTAATTACTAAGGCAGTGAAACTGATCAAATCACCTGTGCAAAATAATGGAAATCCTGAAAACATGACCTGTTGGGGGTCCATGAGGACTGGAGTTGAGAAACACTGCTCTAATAGCAGACAATAGGGTGAGACTTTGCAGACGATTTACAACTTGCATGTTGTGCAAATCACATGCCAAGTCCCACTCAATGTGCACGCTATTGTAGCGTTCATATTGCTGTGGTTCAAACTTCGTCGGAGCCGCAAGTAATAATAGAGTAATGAATACACTACTTTTCATGCAATTTGCTGAGAGATCGGTGTCGGATGTCTTGCAAATTGCACTTGAAATCACCATGTACCCCGACTTTGAAATCATGCAATTTCTATACAAGTCACATGATGTGACTGTGGTGTCAATAACACCATTTAGAAATCTGCTTTAATGTGACCGGGTGGCCCCCAGTAACATTGTTTGGGATTGCCATGCAATTGGCATGACAGGCGACTTGCAAATCGTAGACCAAGTCGCACCCTATTGGCCACTGTAGGCTCTGTTCACATCCAATTGGATTGTGAACTCGTGCAACTTCACTGTAAGTTGGGCAATTGCCGCACGGATTAGATGTGACAGTGGTGTTGGCCCTCAGTAACATTGTGTGCAATTTGCCATGCAAAGAGCAAGCTGCTGGCCATGCCAATCACATGACTAGTCACATCCAGGGTGTGCAATTTCAGGTGCGATTTGTGCATTGACATCGTACCTGATATTGGATATAATGAATGTGAATGTGAGTGTATTAACATACGCCATTTGTTGCAGCGAGAGTTCAAAGGTATTTGAGAATTGTGGCCATTTATTAGCAATTTAACATCTAGACTCAAATAGAAATCGCAATGCTACACACAATTGAAAACACAACTAGTTAGTAATTCTCTAGAAAACACAGTAAAATTGGCAACTTAAAGAGTAATTTTCAATTGCATATAGTGTGAGCGAAGCAGGAAAATCAACAAAGGAAATAAATCTTTGAAGGCGTGCGGTACCTGCCTGCTGGGATAAGGGTCTGCTACGCATTTGGGGGAAAAATGCACGCCAGGATTTGTGACAAGTTTGATGTGTGGATTCACCAACCAAGTCTTTTCTCTCTCGCTCACTCTTCTGAATGTCTCTCTTTATCACTCTTCAGTATGTATATCTCGCTCTTCTCTCTCTCTGTCAGCTCTTTGCTTGCCAAATCCTTCACAAAAGTGGGTGGAGTGTAAACCATCATTATCAAATCTATTAGTGCTCCAGGCTCTTACCTTATACCATTGTATGACATTCACATAAGGTGCAGCTTTGAAGGTGTTTCAACAGACAAGGCCTCATTCTAATTCACATTTTAGGGATCATTTAGACAGAAAGCAAAGATGTTGCCAGAACATCTATTTGAAGACAGCCACACACGGAGATCATGCTACTTCCTTGCCGTGGTTGGGATTCAAACCGACAACCCTAGAGCTGTGAGGCAGTAGTGCTAACCACTAATCCACAGAGCTACATTGCTAATCCAGCCTGTATTTCTGTGCTGTTAATCAACCCTAAATCCCTGGGCAAGGTCAGTGTAACTACCAGATATCTCCAATGTGACACAAATGTTGTGCTATGTTGCCAATTCAGATGTATGTTGGTTCTATGTATCCCAATACAAAGGATTGCAATACTAATACAGGCGTACCTCGGTTTACCAACACCTCAGGGAACGTCATATTTGGGGTACAAATGCCAAACCATTTCAGTTCATTGTTCTGTTTACAAATGTTTGAATAATTTGGTATGGGCATGTGGCCTGGTATGGTTCAGGAGGGGGGGGGGGGCTCCCCCCCCAAAGCACCTTGTCCCCATGTTGATGAGGACAAGGGCCTCTTCCCCACAACCCTGGCCGGTGGTTGTGGGGGTCTGCGGGCGGGGGGCTTATCAGAATCTGGAAGCCCCCTTTAACAAGGGGGCCCCCAGATCCCGCTCCCCCCCCTACGTGAAGGAGTCTGCGGTACATGCTCCCGCAGACTCCTTCACAAAAAAAAAAGTGTGGTGTAAAAAAAACACAGTACAGCGTCTTTGACAAGTCCTTTATTAAAACAATGTCCCCCGAAGTAGATCCAACGTCAATCGCGGCGGCGGCAGGGACCCGAAAAAAAAAAAAAGTTCCACTCCCGTCCGAGGCTTCCAGCCTTGTGAAGAAAAGCCTAGCCCCCCCTGCCCCAAAGCACCCCCCATGTTGAGGGCATGTGGCCTGGTATGGTTCAGGAGGGGGGGGCGCTCACTCTCCCCCCCCCTTTCCTGACCTACCGGGCTGCATGCTCGGATAAGGGTCTGGTATGGATATTGAGGGGGACCCACGCTGTTTTTTTTTTAAATTTCAGCGTGGAGTTCCCCCTTAATATCCATACCAGACCTGAAGGGCTTGGTAAGGATGAGAGGGGGGACCCACGCTGTTTTTTTTTTTTTTTTTTTTTATTGCGGACCTTTATTTTTACATTCAGCTGTCAAAATAAATATTATCTAGACCTTTGAAATAAGTAAAATCATTACAGAAATAATTATAAAGTATAAGAAACAAAAATAGAATCACTAGAACTAAGGAAATCTAATTAGATTACATGAAGATATGCCGAGTGCTGTTTATTAAACACAGTAGTCACGACCGAGTGCCGGCTGTCAGAGGAATCCACAGTAAGATTCACTATTAGTCAGTGGCTAAAAAGCAAACGCCCATGGCAGAAGTCTAAAATGTGTTCTGCACATGCTCAGTTCTATCTGCCAAAGACACTGCACGGGCGTCTAGATTTTTACTGTGTCGATTTCCTTGAAAAAAACGATTTTTAACACATTCTTAATTTTTTTTGAAATAGCAGATATTGTTTAAAGTGAAGTCCTGATATTTGGCAAAGCAAATTTCTAAGTGAACATGTCTCTGCAGTGATTTTTCGTGGTGTTAGACGTGCTTCTTAGCAAGTCTGCTTTGTGAGTCTGATTCCGGGCGTGTGTCTTTTTGTGAATTAGATTGGGCATCTGCTTATGGGCTCTGGTCAATAGTGAATTAGGTTGCAGGGTAAAAAATAGACGGACGTCCATGAAAATTGGGCTTAAGCCCATGAATATGCGCCCACGCCCAATAGTGAATCAGGGTCCAAGTGTTGCACACAAACAATTAGCAGAAGTCTCACCATTATGTTGGAGGGGATGTGGAGCTAAGGGAACAATGGCACATATATGGTGGGACGGTCCAAAGATACAGGGGTTTTGGCTAGATGTAACCCAGTTTATACAAGAGATATTGGGGACAACTATACAGAAGGATCCATGGGTGTGTTTGTTTTAGAGGACAGAAGTACCATAAAGCAATATAAAAATAGTGTATTATACCATCTAATTAGTGGGGCTAAAGGGCTTATTCCTAAATTTTGGCAGGTACAGGAGCCCCCAACAATGAGGGACTGCTTAGACATGGTGGAATATATAAATAAGATGGAGGAGTTATACCATATAGACAAAGGTAATATGGGAAAAGTTAGAAAGAAATGGGGAAGATGGCCTGACTTCAAGGCATCTGGAAAATATATAGAAGTAGTGGGAGGCCCAGGGATCTGATTTGTGGTAGGAGAATAAAGGGAATGTTTTGTAAGGCAAAGGGAAAAGATAGGTTGGAGGGAAAGAAAGAATAGTAAGAAAAAGGAAGAGTCAGAGGGGAGGACTGAGGAGAAAGATCACAGGTATAGATTGGAAAGTTGGAAAGAGAAGGGAAGAGCTATATGGACCGGGGTAAATTGTAAGGGGGTTTAGGCGAGGGGGGGGGTTAGTGGGGAGGTTGGATTGCAAAATTTAGGGGAATGTTTGTATTTTCAATGAAAATTATCTTTTGCTGTGTTTTTGTAATGGAAAAAAAAGGTTTAAAATAAAAGTGAAAAAAAAAATGAAAAAAATGATGAAGCGTTAGAGTCGCATCACTTCAAATTTGAAGCCTCACGTTGAGTCTGGAGGAGTTTGAAGCCTTTCAATGCCTCCCATTCAAGTCTATGGCACTGGCAGGCATTTGCGGGGTGTTTGCAGTGCAGTTGCGGCACTTTAATAACATTACAGTTTATTAAAGGCATTTGTGGTTCGGTTTTAACATTTTTTAAATGTCTATAAAATGCATCAAAACCACGTATAGGGCGTTTGGGGAGCATTTTTAACGTTTCTAAAACAACAGTCTAATGCTCATACTAAAGCTCATTAATGCCTGTGTAATACTCATACTAATGCTATAGGAGCGTTTGTTGAGAGTTAGAAATTTAGTCAAGTGTGAACAAGCACTAAAAAACACCATTAATGCTTGCAAATGTCAGCCATGCACTCCCTCATAATGCCATTCAGGGGTCTCAGCTTGTAGAGTGGACAGTTCAGGTGACAACGTGTTCACATGTTCATAACACTGTTTAGTATGCAGCCTTCAGGCTAAACAAAAGAAATCTGTGTGTGTATGGCTTGCTTAAGGCTGGCCTCCATGGGCTGAACAAGCAAAGTCACTCAATTTCCCCATCCATGTTGTTTATTTAAAATTTGGCAAATTGTTGCAGTCATTGTTCAGCCTATAATTTTCTGCCTGACCCTTCAATCTTCAGATTAATGTTTGTTGGGCTGGGTGGTGGCAGCAAAGCCACTTATAGAACACATTTTGGCCAATTCAGCAGAAAACAATAGAAATCTACTGTATGTGTTTATGGCTAGCCTAAAGATGGCTCCATTTACATTTAGTGTGAATTGAGAAATCTACCCTTGCCCGCTGTCTGACTACTCAAACAGTGACTGGTATTTGAGAATTGTGGCCATTTATTAGCAATTTAACATCTAGACTCAAATAGAAATCGCAATGCTACACACAATTGAAAACACAACTAGTTAGTAATTCTCTAGAAAACACAGTAAAATTGGCAACTTAAAGAGTAATTTTCAATTGCATATAGTGTGAGCGAAGCAGGAAAATCAACAAAGGAAATAAATCTTTGAAGGCGTGCGGTACCTGCCTGCTGGGATAAGGGTCTGCTACGCATTTGGGGGAAAAATGCACGCCAGGATTTGTGACAAGTTTGATGTGTGGATTCACCAACCAAGTCTTTTCTCTCTCGCTCACTCTTCTGAATGTCTCTCTTTATCACTCTTCAGTATGTATATCTCGCTCTTCTCTCTCTCTGTCAGCTCTTTGCTTGCCAAATCCTTCACAAAAGTGGGTGGAGTGTAAACCATCATTATCAAATCTATTAGTGCTCCAGGCTCTTACCTTATACCATTGTATGACATTCACATAAGGTGCAGCTTTGAAGGTGTTTCAACAGACAAGGCCTCATTCTAATTCACATTTTAGGGATCATTTAGACAGAAAGCAAAGATGTTGCCAGAACATCTATTTGAAGACAGCCACACACGGAGATCATGCTACTTCCTTGCCGTGGTTGGGATTCAAACCGACAACCCTAGAGCTGTGAGGCAGTAGTGCTAACCACTAATCCACAGAGCTACATTGCTAATCCAGCCTGTATTTCTGTGCTGTTAATCAACCCTAAATCCCTGGGCAAGGTCAGTGTAACTACCAGATATCTCCAATGTGACACAAATGTTGTGCTATGTTGCCAATTCAGATGTATGTTGGTTCTATGTATCCCAATACAAAGGATTGCAATACTAATACAGGCGTACCTCGGTTTACCAACACCTCAGGGAACGTCATATTTGGGGTACAAATGCCAAACCATTTCAGTTCATTGTTCTGTTTACAAATGTTTGAATAATTTGGTATGGGCATGTGGCCTGGTATGGTTCAGGAGGGGGGGGGGGGGGCTCCCCCCCCAAAGCACCTTGTCCCCATGTTGATGAGGACAAGGGCCTCTTCCCCACAACCCTGGCCGGTGGTTGTGGGGGTCTGCGGGCGGGGGGCTTATCAGAATCTGGAAGCCCCCTTTAACAAGGGGGCCCCCAGATCCCGCTCCCCCCCCTACGTGAAGGAGTCTGCGGTACATGCTCCCGCAGACTCCTTCACAAAAAAAAAAGTGTGGTGTAAAAAAAACACAGTACAGCGTCTTTGACAAGTCCTTTATTAAAACAATGTCCCCCGAAGTAGATCCAACGTCAATCGCGGCGGCGGCAGGGACCCGAAAAAAAAAAAAAGTTCCACTCCCGTCCGAGGCTTCCAGCCTTGTGAAGAAAAGCCTAGCCCCCCCTGCCCCAAAGCACCCCCCATGTTGAGGGCATGTGGCCTGGTATGGTTCAGGAGGGGGGGGCGCTCACTCTCCCCCCCCTTTCCTGACCTACCGGGCTGCATGCTCGGATAAGGGTCTGGTATGGATATTGAGGGGGACCCACGCTGTTTTTTTTTTAAATTTCAGCGTGGAGTTCCCCCTTAATATCCATACCAGACCTGAAGGGCTTGGTAAGGATGAGAGGGGGGACCCACGCTGTTTTTTTTTTTTTTTTATTTATTGCGGACCTTTATTTTTACATTCAGCTGTCAAAATAAATATTATCTAGACCTTTGAAATAAGTAAAATCATTACAGAAATAATTATAAAGTATAAGAAACAAAAATAGAATCACTAGAACTAAGGAAATCTAATTAGATTACATGAAGATATGCCGAGTGCTGTTTATTAAACACAGTAGTCACGACCGAGTGCCGGCTGTCAGAGGAATCCACAGTAAGATTCACTATTAGTCAGTGGCTAAAAAGCAAACGCCCATGGCAGAAGTCTAAAATGTGTTCTGCACATGCTCAGTTCTATCTGCCAAAGACACTGCACGGGCGTCTAGATTTTTACTGTGTCGATTTCCTTGAAAAAAACGATTTTTAACACATTCTTAATTTTTTTTGAAATAGCAGATATTGTTTAAAGTGAAGTCCTGATATTTGGCAAAGCAAATTTCTAAGTGAACATGTCTCTGCAGTGATTTTTCGTGGTGTTAGACGTGCTTCTTAGCAAGTCTGCTTTGTGAGTCTGATTCCGGGCGTGTGTCTTTTTGTGAATTAGATTGGGCATCTGCTTATGGGCTCTGGTCAATAGTGAATTAGGTTGCAGGGTAAAAAATAGACGGACGTCCATGAAAATTGGGCTTAAGCCCATGAATATGCGCCCACGCCCAATAGTGAATCAGGGTCCAAGTGTTGCACACAAACAATTAGCAGAAGTCTCACCATTATGTTGGAGGGGATGTGGAGCTAAGGGAACAATGGCACATATATGGTGGGACGGTCCAAAGATACAGGGGTTTTGGCTAGATGTAACCCAGTTTATACAAGAGATATTGGGGACAACTATACAGAAGGATCCATGGGTGTGTTTGTTTTAGAGGACAGAAGTACCATAAAGCAATATAAAAATAGTGTATTATACCATCTAATTAGTGGGGCTAAAGGGCTTATTCCTAAATTTTGGCAGGTACAGGAGCCCCCAACAATGAGGGACTGCTTAGACATGGTGGAATATATAAATAAGATGGAGGAGTTATACCATATAGACAAAGGTAATATGGGAAAAGTTAGAAAGAAATGGGGAAGATGGCCTGACTTCAAGGCATCTGGAAAATATATAGAAGTAGTGGGAGGCCCAGGGATCTGATTTGTGGTAGGAGAATAAAGGGAATGTTTTGTAAGGCAAAGGGAAAAGATAGGTTGGAGGGAAAGAAAGAATAGTAAGAAAAAGGAAGAGTCAGAGGGGAGGACTGAGGAGAAAGATCACAGGTATAGATTGGAAAGTTGGAAAGAGAAGGGAAGAGCTATATGGACCGGGGTAAATTGTAAGGGGGTTTAGGCGAGGGGGGGGGTTAGTGGGGAGGTTGGATTGCAAAATTTAGGGGAATGTTTGTATTTTCAATGAAAATTATCTTTTGCTGTGTTTTTGTAATGGAAAAAAAAGGTTTAAAATAAAAGTGAAAAAAAAAATGAAAAAAATGATGAAGCGTTAGAGTCGCATCACTTCAAATTTGAAGCCTCACGTTGAGTCTGGAGGAGTTTGAAGCCTTTCAATGCCTCCCATTCAAGTCTATGGCACTGGCAGGCATTTGCGGGGTGTTTGCAGTGCAGTTGCGGCACTTTAATAACATTACAGTTTATTAAAGGCATTTGTGGTTCGGTTTTAACATTTTTTAAATGTCTATAAAATGCATCAAAACCACGTATAGGGCGTTTGGGGAGCATTTTTAACGTTTCTAAAACAACAGTCTAATGCTCATACTAAAGCTCATTAATGCCTGTGTAATACTCATACTAATGCTATAGGAGCGTTTGTTGAGAGTTAGAAATTTAGTCAAGTGTGAACAAGCACTAAAAAACACCATTAATGCTTGCAAATGTCAGCCATGCACTCCCTCATAATGCCATTCAGGGGTCTCAGCTTGTAGAGTGGACAGTTCAGGTGACAACGTGTTCACATGTTCATAACACTGTTTAGTATGCAGCCTTCAGGCTAAACAAAAGAAATCTGTGTGTGTATGGCTTGCTTAAGGCTGGCCTCCATGGGCTGAACAAGCAAAGTCACTCAATTTCCCCATCCATGTTGTTTATTTAAAATTTGGCAAATTGTTGCAGTCATTGTTCAGCCTATAATTTTCTGCCTGACCCTTCAATCTTCAGATTAATGTTTGTTGGGCTGGGTGGTGGCAGCAAAGCCACTTATAGAACACATTTTGGCCAATTCAGCAGAAAACAATAGAAATCTACTGTATGTGTTTATGGCTAGCCTAAAGATGGCTCCATTTACATTTAGTGTGAATTGAGAAATCTACCCTTGCCCGCTGTCTGACTACTCAAACAGTGACTGGTATTTGAGAATTGTGGCCATTTATTAGCAATTTAACATCTAGACTCAAATAGAAATCGCAATGCTACACACAATTGAAAACACAACTAGTTAGTAATTCTCTAGAAAACACAGTAAAATTGGCAACTTAAAGAGTAATTTTCAATTGCATATAGTGTGAGCGAAGCAGGAAAATCAACAAAGGAAATAAATCTTTGAAGGCGTGCGGTACCTGCCTGCTGGGATAAGGGTCTGCTACGCATTTGGGGGAAAAATGCACGCCAGGATTTGTGACAAGTTTGATGTGTGGATTCACCAACCAAGTCTTTTCTCTCTCGCTCACTCTTCTGAATGTCTCTCTTTATCACTCTTCAGTATGTATATCTCGCTCTTCTCTCTCTCTGTCAGCTCTTTGCTTGCCAAATCCTTCACAAAAGTGGGTGGAGTGTAAACCATCATTATCAAATCTATTAGTGCTCCAGGCTCTTACCTTATACCATTGTATGACATTCACATAAGGTGCAGCTTTGAAGGTGTTTCAACAGACAAGGCCTCATTCTAATTCACATTTTAGGGATCATTTAGACAGAAAGCAAAGATGTTGCCAGAACATCTATTTGAAGACAGCCACACACGGAGATCATGCTACTTCCTTGCCGTGGTTGGGATTCAAACCGACAACCCTAGAGCTGTGAGGCAGTAGTGCTAACCACTAATCCACAGAGCTACATTGCTAATCCAGCCTGTATTTCTGTGCTGTTAATCAACCCTAAATCCCTGGGCAAGGTCAGTGTAACTACCAGATATCTCCAATGTGACACAAATGTTGTGCTATGTTGCCAATTCAGATGTATGTTGGTTCTATGTATCCCAATACAAAGGATTGCAATACTAATACAGGTGTACCTCGGTTTACCAACACCTCAGGGAACGTCATATTTGGGGTACAAATGCCAAACCATTTCAGTTCATTGTTCTGTTTACAAATGTTTGAATAATTT
Source organism: Staurois parvus (assembly GCF_062004578.1). Lineage (NCBI taxonomy): Eukaryota > Metazoa > Chordata > Amphibia > Anura > Ranidae > Staurois > Staurois parvus. The sequence continues at coordinate 353,200 of NW_028318771.1, read as the reverse complement.
GGTATGGGCATGTGGCCTGGTATGGTTCAGGAGGGGGGGGGGGGCTCCCCCCCCAAAGCACCTTGTCCCCATGTTGATGAGGACAAGGGCCTCTTCCCCACAACCCTGGCCGGTGGTTGTGGGGGTCTGCGGGCGGGGGGCTTATCAGAATCTGGAAGCCCCCTTTAACAAGGGGGCCCCCAGATCCCGCTCCCCCCCCTACGTGAAGGAGTCTGCGGTACATGCTCCCGCAGACTCCTTCACAAAAAAAAAAGTGTGGTGTAAAAAAAACACAGTACAGCGTCTTTGACAAGTCCTTTATTAAAACAATGTCCCCCGAAGTAGATCCAACGTCAATCGCGGCGGCGGCAGGGACCCGAAAAAAAAAAAAGTTCCACTCCCGTCCGAGGCTTCCAGCCTTGTGAAGAAAAGCCTAGCCCCCCCTGCCCCAAAGCACCCCCCATGTTGAGGGCATGTGGCCTGGTATGGTTCAGGAGGGGGGGGCGCTCACTCTCCCCCCCCTTTCCTGACCTACCGGGCTGCATGCTCGGATAAGGGTCTGGTATGGATATTGAGGGGGACCCACGCTGTTTTTTTTTTAAATTTCAGCGTGGAGTTCCCCCTTAATATCCATACCAGACCTGAAGGGCTTGGTAAGGATGAGAGGGGGGACCCACGCTGTTTTTTTTTGTTTTTTTTTTTATTGCGGACCTTTATTTTTACATTCAGCTGTCAAAATAAATATTATCTAGACCTTTGAAATAAGTAAAATCATTACAGAAATAATTATAAAGTATAAGAAACAAAAATAGAATCACTAGAACTAAGGAAATCTAATTAGATTACATGAAGATATGCCGAGTGCTGTTTATTAAACACAGTAGTCACGACCGAGTGCCGGCTGTCAGAGGAATCCACAGTAAGATTCACTATTAGTCAGTGGCTAAAAAGCAAACGCCCATGGCAGAAGTCTAAAATGTGTTCTGCACATGCTCAGTTCTATCTGCCAAAGACACTGCACGGGCGTCTAGATTTTTACTGTGTCGATTTCCTTGAAAAAAACGATTTTTAACACATTCTTAATTTTTTTTGAAATAGCAGATATTGTTTAAAGTGAAGTCCTGATATTTGGCAAAGCAAATTTCTAAGTGAACATGTCTCTGCAGTGATTTTTCGTGGTGTTAGACGTGCTTCTTAGCAAGTCTGCTTTGTGAGTCTGATTCCGGGCGTGTGTCTTTTTGTGAATTAGATTGGGCATCTGCTTATGGGCTCTGGTCAATAGTGAATTAGGTTGCAGGGTAAAAAATAGACGGACGTCCATGAAAATTGGGCTTAAGCCCATGAATATGCGCCCACGCCCAATAGTGAATCAGGGTCCAAGTGTTGCACACAAACAATTAGCAGAAGTCTCACCATTATGTTGGAGGGGATGTGGAGCTAAGGGAACAATGGCACATATATGGTGGGACGGTCCAAAGATACAGGGGTTTTGGCTAGATGTAACCCAGTTTATACAAGAGATATTGGGGACAACTATACAGAAGGATCCATGGGTGTGTTTGTTTTAGAGGACAGAAGTACCATAAAGCAATATAAAAATAGTGTATTATACCATCTAATTAGTGGGGCTAAAGGGCTTATTCCTAAATTTTGGCAGGTACAGGAGCCCCCAACAATGAGGGACTGCTTAGACATGGTGGAATATATAAATAAGATGGAGGAGTTATACCATATAGACAAAGGTAATATGGGAAAAGTTAGAAAGAAATGGGGAAGATGGCCTGACTTCAAGGCATCTGGAAAATATATAGAAGTAGTGGGAGGCCCAGGGATCTGATTTGTGGTAGGAGAATAAAGGGAATGTTTTGTAAGGCAAAGGGAAAAGATAGGTTGGAGGGAAAGAAAGAATAGTAAGAAAAAGGAAGAGTCAGAGGGGAGGACTGAGGAGAAAGATCACAGGTATAGATTGGAAAGTTGGAAAGAGAAGGGAAGAGCTATATGGACCGGGGTAAATTGTAAGGGGGTTTAGGCGAGGGGGGGGGTTAGTGGGGAGGTTGGATTGCAAAATTTAGGGGAATGTTTGTATTTTCAATGAAAATTATCTTTTGCTGTGTTTTTGTAATGGAAAAAAAAGGTTTAAAATAAAAGTGAAAAAAAAAATGAAAAAAATGATGAAGCGTTAGAGTCGCATCACTTCAAATTTGAAGCCTCACGTTGAGTCTGGAGGAGTTTGAAGCCTTTCAATGCCTCCCATTCAAGTCTATGGCACTGGCAGGCATTTGCGGGGTGTTTGCAGTGCAGTTGCGGCACTTTAATAACATTACAGTTTATTAAAGGCATTTGTGGTTCGGTTTTAACATTTTTTAAATGTCTATAAAATGCATCAAAACCACGTATAGGGCGTTTGGGGAGCATTTTTAACGTTTCTAAAACAACAGTCTAATGCTCATACTAAAGCTCATTAATGCCTGTGTAATACTCATACTAATGCTATAGGAGCGTTTGTTGAGAGTTAGAAATTTAGTCAAGTGTGAACAAGCACTAAAAAACACCATTAATGCTTGCAAATGTCAGCCATGCACTCCCTCATAATGCCATTCAGGGGTCTCAGCTTGTAGAGTGGACAGTTCAGGTGACAACGTGTTCACATGTTCATAACACTGTTTAGTATGCAGCCTTCAGGCTAAACAAAAGAAATCTGTGTGTGTATGGCTTGCTTAAGGCTGGCCTCCATGGGCTGAACAAGCAAAGTCACTCAATTTCCCCATCCATGTTGTTTATTTAAAATTTGGCAAATTGTTGCAGTCATTGTTCAGCCTATAATTTTCTGCCTGACCCTTCAATCTTCAGATTAATGTTTGTTGGGCTGGGTGGTGGCAGCAAAGCCACTTATAGAACACATTTTGGCCAATTCAGCAGAAAACAATAGAAATCTACTGTATGTGTTTATGGCTAGCCTAAAGATGGCTCCATTTACATTTAGTGTGAATTGAGAAATCTACCCTTGCCCGCTGTCTGACTACTCAAACAGTGACTGTATCTGATTGGATGCAGTCACTCCTGGGCTGACGATTTTTCAGTTGAAGTTTATCTAACTGGGTGGTGCCTGCAGGGCTACACCCATTTAGAATTTCATTTGATTCAGCAGGAATCCTTTGACATTCAAGCCACGTATAACTAGTCCAACTTCTGATTGTAAACAGTAGGTAATATATGATAATGACTAGAGATTGGGTAGGCTGGGAACTAGGCATAGAGCTGTATTTAAAAATGACACTATCGCCACAAGGTCACTTTTACTCAATAGACCACCTGTAAGAAAGGAGTAATATAATTACCTTTCTGGCGACCTGTGTTGCTTCTCTCCCCAACCACTGTCTTTATCCTACACATTTCAGTTCCCCCATGATGGCTCCCCCATAAGCTGCTGTGGTTCCTCCCACCAGTTCACTGCTGGATTTTCACTGTGCAAATGTACTGTGTATTATTTGAGGGAAAAAACGTAAAGGATAGTTAAAAAAGGGTAAAGGGCAAAATAAAGACGAAGATAAGTAGATATCAGCTTACCCACTTCACACACAAACCCCCAACTCACAGCATGTTTTCATCATTCTTGGAAGGTCTTATTTGAATGGTGCACTGCCTGTGAATTTAATCCTTGGCCCTTCTCTATTGCCAGGGTTCCTAAGCTATCTGCATGTGGAATTTACTACAAACTGGTATTGAGCACCATGAAGAGACAAATCTGTATTCTATTCATTCCTTTCCAGTGGCTGTTGACATTGTGCTCCTTGATACATACCTTTGTACATGGAATAACTTGCTCCACCCCCTAATCTTACTACAGTAAGCTCTCAATCTGGTCCTGTTGGCCCTTCAAGGTCCTCCCTTGAGGTCTCTTGAGGTTCCTTTACTGATCCTTCCCCATCAATTTGGCGAGGAAGGTGTGCAAAATGGCAACCTTCTCTTGGTGCTTTGGACTAGGATTAGGTGGTCTTTCGACTTCTACTCCCAAGGCAGTGTCTTAATTCCACATTAATGAATAAATCAATTTCACATCTGAAGGAGATCTTTCTTCACTTTTTGGATATGGTGAGAGCAGTCAAGATCTATCTGAACCATGCATCCCTTTATAGGATTGATTTTCTTTTTGGCAACCATCAATAGCAGATTTGTAAGAAAGAAAAAATATATTGTATTTTTTTCTGGTTCCAATGGCATATACTTGGAATGGGATATTTTGGCCCATTTTGGTGCCTGGGCCAAACTCTAAACCCTTTGCCCTCAAAAAGAAAAAAGGGGCAATTGGCCAACACAGTTTGTTTTCGGTGTGGAGCAAGTTTAAAAAAAAGGATTTCTTTCCCTGAATTTCTGTGGGTAGGGGAGCCTATTGAAATGTATGTGCTGCCCTACACATAGCACGCAGTTGCAGAGATGTGAACCAAGGGCTATTTCACATGTGTGGTTGGGGTGGTAAAACCACATGGTTGAGTCGATTTTATCACTCTCAACTGCTCCCCCATTAGTTGCAGAGGCAGCAGTCAGGGTCATACACATGTTGTGTATGGGAACCGGGCAGCGCAGTGGCTAAATGCTTAGCACTCCCGCCTGGCAGTACTAGGGTCGTTGGTTCGAATCCCAACCACGGCACCACCTGCCTGGAGTTTGCATGTTCTCTGCGTGGGTTTCCTCTGGGTACTCCGAATTTCTCTCACACTCCAAAGACATGCTGGTAGGTTAATTGGCTCCTGTCTAAATTGGCCCCTAGTATGTGTATGTATGAATGTGAGTTAGGGACCTTAGATTGTACGCCCCTTGAGGGTTAGGGACTGACGTGAATGTACAATATATATGTAAAGTGCTGTGTAAATTGATGGCGCTATATAAGTACCTGAAATAAATAAATAAATGTTGTGGACAGGGCTGGAAGTGCTTCTTCTAGGGACAGGAAGTTCAGGGAACTCTCTTCAATGATACACAGTCAACAAAAATAAGCTGACAGAGGCTTTAATCCTTCCCTAGTAAAATGTTTTGGCTATACAAGTGAGTTTAATGGCTTTGTTTGTAGCCAAGGGTTTCATGGTGGAAAATGTATTACATGTAACCAAGCTGGGCTATTGTAAGCTAAAAAAATAGATAATTTGTGGAGTTCAGCTTAATAAGAAGTTCCCACTAGTTCAACTGTGACTTGATCTGATTTTCAGTGCCACTTGGTTTGATACTACTGTGGTTTTTGGTAAGGGAAGGAGACTGGATGCTGGTTGTTAAACAGCCTCATGAACCTGCAAACATATGCCAAAAATGCATGTACAAAAAATGCATGTACATGCATTTTGGTGTGTTTCCATTGAAGTCTATGGAGCCAGAATCACACCAAAGTAGCACAGAACCCTTTTTCAAAAAATCACCATGCCGTGCTGCATTGATGTGAATGGGTACAATAAAGAATAACGTAATTTCCATTGTTATGCAGTTTTGTGCAACTCAAGCTACATTTGAAATTGCACTAGTGTGAACCAGGCCTGTGATTTCAGATGCAACTTAATTTGCACAGAATTGAATAACAATGGAAATCACTTTATTCTCTGTAGTCCCTATTTACATTAATGCAGCACAGCAAGGTGCATTTCTGGGAAAGGGTCCAATACTACATTGGTTAGATTGCAGCAAGATTTTGGGACACATGACAGGTCCTAGAAGACTATGGGACCATTCACAGTGGGCACCCGGTTGTGAAGCTCAAGCTGTCACAGCCGGGTGCCTACCCTAGGATGCCAACCCCAGGGAGTGAAGATGGACAGTGAAAGTGGCTGCAGTGAATACACCGCTGGATTGTGGGACAGGTGAGTGTCTGTTTTTTAAAAGTCAGCAGTTACAGTTTTTGTAGCTCCTGACTTTTATTTTTTGTAAGTTTAAATGGAGCTCTGCTTTAAGGCCACTTAACCACTTCATGATAAGATTAAAACAAACATATATACAGTTTTGCAACTTTGACATCTGTTAGTAAAACTGTACATATCATTGCAACTACTTACTGTGTCCAGATTAATTATACCTTGTTTTTATCAGGGCAAATTGGGCTTTCATTTAGTCATAAATAGTAATGGGTGTCTCCTGATTTTTTTCTTTATTATTTAAACAAAACTGGCAGAAAGTAGTAAAAAAAAAAATATTTTTAAAATATAGCTGCAAATTTCTTGCTATTAACATAACCTACCACCAAAGAACAACCCACAAGGAATTCTGCTCCTGGCAATGGCAGGAGTATTACATATGTGTATGGTATTTCTTGTTTGTACCCATAATAGGGCCCAAAAACAATAGTGTGCATTTTGTTGTTTTTTTTTATTTTATCTTACCTAAAATACACTGACCATAATCCTAACCCAAACAATGACCTAGATCAAAGCCTGATCTACTTACTTTGTATTTTTTTTTTTTATTACACAGGTTTGTTTCAGATCAGAGGCTATTACTGTAATCAGGTGATTGGGAACCGGGCTCCTCTATTCCCAATCTATTCCCTATTCCCATATATGTGTACACATGGCAGGAAGGGGTCAACAACAAGCATCCAGTCTCCTTCCCCTATCACACTGAATATTTGATTCAGCTTCACTAGTGTGAACCTAACCTTATTCTTCATATCTCATATCTGGAGGGCTGCTGGGGATGCTGAAATGCACTGTGATAGCCTATAATACATACAGTCTGCACTGGCCTCTTTCAGTGCTGCTCAAGTAACTTGCTGTCTGTATACTGAGCACAGGGGGCTGTGTATCCAAAAAGAGTCAGGGATTAGGATTTAAACAGAATAAAACAGAGATCTAGGGAATATCCGATTACCTTTTGGGGGATCAGGAAGGAATTTTTTCCCGTGCAGGAGCAAATTGGACCATGCTTTGTTGGGGTGTTTTGCCTTCCTCTGGATCAACTGTGGGTATAGGATTATAACTTATTTTTTTCATGGTTGAACTAGATGGACTTTTGTCTATTTTCTGCCAAACTAACTGTAACTACAGTATGTAAGGATATATATTTTAACTTGTAAATAAACCCAAGATGAAATAAATAAAATTATTTCTTGTGTCCTTGTCCTTGGGAATCAATTAGAACGCAACAATATATTTTACTCTCAGATATCTAACGTTACAATATGCTTGTACTGTGTGGTTGTTTTGTAATCTATCCATACAGCCCAAATAACATATTACTTACCATATTTATCTTTCAGAACATATGCTAGCTTTCCAGCTTCCTGAATAGGAATAATAAGAAACCAGGCTGTGAGTGACAGAAGCTCAGTTTATGCCAATTAAGTTGGATAAGGCTTTTAATGCTTTCAAAAGGTATGGCATTAGGTTTGCTTATATTTACCTACTAACATGGCAGCACAATAAAAGAGAAATTATAGGAAAGGCTAGCTTTCCTCTAGTTATAATTGGTATAAACCCTGCACCGTTCACTTAAAGCTTGGCCACTCCTTCTTCGGCACATTGAATCTGCATAAATGGTATAAGGTCTCATGCACACAGATGTATGAAAACATGCTTCAAATATGCTGGCAGAAGTTGGCAGAAATAATGCCTCTGATGTTGTGCTTTTATGCGGGTATATATGTTTGCGTTTGAGCGTTTAAACGCATATTGCGTTTTATGAGTATACGTGTAAACTAATTCTGCAGGCTAGAATATTAATTTATTCTAGCCACTAGGATACATTTACACACATAAGCACACATTTTGACACATCATGTGCTTTTAGATGCATTTACATGTGTATGGGTGTAATTTACACTGGAAAACTCCTCTCTCAATGCAGTGTTGAGGCATTTTCTTATGCCCCTGAATGCTACTCGTAACCACTTGCCTTCCAGAGGATTTACTCCCCTTCCTGACCAGGCCATTTTTTGCGTTACGGCGCTGCATTTTTTTAACTGACAATTGCGTGGTCATGCAACGCCCTACTTAGATGAAATTTACATCCTTTTTTTCCCACAAATTGAGCTTTCCTTCAGTGGTATTTGATCGCCTGTGCAATTTTATCTTGTGCACTAAAAAAAAAAATGACTGTCAATTTTGAGAAAAAAACTATATTTTGGACTTTAAGCTATTAAACATGACCAGTAAAAAAATTTCAAAAATCAAATATCATCATAAATTTAGGCCAAAATGTATTCTGCTACATGTCTTTGGTAAGAAAAAATCCCAATACGTGTAATTTAATTGGTTTACGTGAAAGTTATAGCTTTTACAAATGGTGGTATAGATACTGAGATTTTTTTTTTATTACCTACTAGTAATGGCGATAATCAGCAACTTTTAGCGGAACTACGGGCATCAAAGGGTAACTGTGTGTAGGGAGTGTTTTATTAGTGGCAGGTGGTGTGTGCTTCACTGCAAGCACACTGATTGGGATGGCTGTGCTGTGCACAGTCATCCTGAGCAGTGTGCCCAAGCTGACAGGGAGGAAGATTGTTTGTAAACAAAACAGTCTTCCTCCCCGTCGGAGATTGTCGGTAATCACCGGGCTCCAGGCCAGGACCCTGTGATTGACAGCTGCAAATGGTGGCGTGGGTAGGGCGCACGCGTGGCTTGCACGCATCCTCCACCCGGAAATGGAAAATCATGTATAAATACATGATTTTGCACACCTATGCCGCCGTGTAGCAGTATATCTGCTATATGGCGGCGGGTAAGCGGTTAAATTTGCCTGTAAAAACACAATGGGGTTTACTTACTAAAGCTGGTTCACCCAGAATCGCATGCACTATTGCATAGAAACCAATCAGCTTCCAGGTTTTATTGCTAATGCTTAATTGAACAAGAGGTTACAAGCTGATTGGCTACCATGCACAGGTGCACCAGATTCTGAGTGAACCAGCTTTAGTAAATAAACCCCCATGTGTTTATACACATTAGATAACCTAGAGCCTAAATGTGGTAGTCTTTGAGAAGTTTAATATTTCCCTATAGAAAGTATGTATCAAGGCTAGTGAACTGTGGAGCTGGCCTGGAGAAGAGACGATGATCAATTTTATGATTTTATCTTTATTGTGAAGTAGCCTGTGTTGTCTATATTCTACCCTTCTTGTGATCATTTAATGGGGAGAGTGGTTGCCTACCTGTCTACCAACATTTTATGGATCAGATAGAGCACATGTTCAAGCGGGGTTTAAACATATCACAGTGTCTTAAATTCAGGTCATGACAGAAAAAATATTGGGAATGAATGTATTAACATAGGTTAAATGGGAAGCTGCCAAGTTCCTCCTACAAATTGGTTAAGGTTTTAAAACATGTAGCACCCTTGTCTTAAACAGGACTACTAGTAAATTTAGTTATGCTAGGTTGTAGGCAACCTGGTTGATTTATACTCTTTGATCATTTAGTTTTTTTCCTAAGTGGTAGCTGTGGTTCTTCTGTCAGTAGGTGGCACTGTTACCTTTGGCACCAGTAGGATAGATTGCAGTAAAACTGGGTTATGAATATGCATACATTCCTCAGCTAACCAGCAGGAGGTTCTTTACCGCTGAGCATGCTGGGTGAAAGTATAAAAATTTGGGGAGGTCAGGCGATTGGTGTCTTCCTACTCAGACCTTGGTTTAGAGAGAAAAAGAGACTCCCTAGATATGACTATGCCTAGTTATGCTTAATTTCTTTTTCTATCACAGCCAACTATACAAAACTAATTATCGCACTTCATGCCATCAAAATTTGTGGGTGTGGCATGACTCTACCAACAGTGGGGCTTAAAACGTGAGCCTACTTTCTGAGAACAAAGTAACATATGGTTTAGTCCTTGTACCTTAAAAATATTCTATAATTTCTATGCCACAAGCAAGAGTCCAATAGGGGTCAGAAGTGTGTAATGCAGAGGTCAGTAGACGGAGTAGATCAAACAATTGCCTCCCTCCCCAAGACAAAATTCATCCCAGTACAGATCTCCCTCCACAGTACAGACCCCTGTAGTACATATTTGCTCCCCAGTGCAGATCTACCCCCAATACAGATTCCCCACCAGCATAGGTCTCTCCCCAGTACATATTAACCCCGGCATAGACCTTTCCCCAGCACATATCTCCCTCAGCATAGATCTTCCCACAGTACAGCTCCCCCCAGAACAGATCCACCTAGTACAGATTCCCCCCTCCACCAGTGCAGCCCCCAGTTCAACACACCCACCAGTACAGTTTCTCCTAGTACAGATATCCCTCTCCACCAGTACAACCCCCCCTTCATTACTGATTCCCACCCAAACAGTACAGATTCCCCTAATACAGCTCCCCACAGTACAACCCCCACCCAACCACTACAGTTCCCACCAGTATAGCGCAACCTGAGTTTAATCCCCTCCCACTTTAGTACAGTACTCTGGGTCACAGGAGAGCACTCATGTGACCTACAAGAGATGTATGACTAAAAAAGCTTTGATCATATATCTCTTTTAAACAAAAATAGTGAGTGAGTGTATGTGCTTGCGATTTGCTGCCTGCCTAACGCAATTATTAATGGCTACTGCAACCACAAGATATACTAGATAATATGGGAAACCTGAAAATTTCAAAACTGGTGTGATACCAAAAGGGTACAACTGCAGCACTGTGTGCAGATTATCTACTCATTTTGTTGTGAAGTGAAGTGGACAGATTCACAATGGGTTCTGACTTGCATGAATCCTATCCCTATCTCTTCCCTAATTGTGATGCAAGGTCAACACTATAAAATAAATAAGTGCAGTGCTGAATTACTTAAAAGTATAATGATTGTTTGTCCAATAATAAAAATTATCAAATTGTCAATAAAATTAAATAAATGCCCAAAATATTATAAAATAAAGGTGACAGTCTGTGCAGATATAAAGGTGCAGAATCACAGTAAAATCCAGTAGTGGTGCTCCAAATAGTGTGGTAAAATTACGCACTCACCAGATGCGTAATGTAAATATGCATTATATGAACCAGTAGAGGTCTCCTTTATGGATATGAATCTGGTCTGGGAAAAGGATAATCCTCCCTCTAGGTGGTTGGTGTTGTCTGGAGTGCACAGGGAAGTAAAAGTATCCAGCTGACCAGAGGTCCCTTTAAGGGATGGATGGGTGCAGGTGCCTGTACAGGAACTCCCTTCTCTGGAATCTTAGATGGTTGGATCAGGCAGGCTCTATGAATAAATAGCTCCTCAAGGGAGAGCATAAAGAGTGCCCATAGTGTAGTAATTAAAGGTATAATTTATTGTAAATGAATTTGCCAATGCCATAAATAATCAGTAGAGTTAAAATCAGCAGAGTAAAATAATCAAGCAGCGTCAGGTATGGACTAACCATCCAGTAAGCAAGATGGCCGCCGGACCTCTACGTGGTTCCGGCGGCGTGACGTCACGGCGTCTTGGCCCCACTAACTCGTTTCGTGTGGAAGCACTTCTTTAGAGGCAGTAACTAATGTTGCCATAACGTCAGCACATTGAATTTATAGGCAAGACGGCATGTGCGCTTTAAGCCGGCGCCATCTTGTCATAGCTCAAAACACAGTATGTGTCCGCACGCATGCGTGGCGCCATTTTGCCATGGATTTTAGAAGGGAAATAATCATACGTACCACAGAAAGATGTTGATAAGTCAGATGTAAGCAGGTAAAGTATTAATAAGGTCAACACTAGCGATGAGCTGAATATATTGAGACACTGCAAGGCCCTGCCAATGTGAAAATTGTTGTAGAAAGGGCACAGGGATTGCACATATGTGTGAAAGAAACTGAGGAAAACTAAAATGGAAAGGAGGAAGAAAAAAAGAGAGAAGGAAGAGAAAATGCTAAAAGAAGAATAAAAATATCAAAAAAAAAAAAATTTTGAGAAAAAAATATATACATGAAAAGGACAAAATAAAATGCAAATGAAAAAAGAAGAACTAACGCAAATACAGACTCCCACACTGTCCCTTCCTGTGCCAATGGCAATGACTATAGCATTAGACAACTTGTCAATTGCCATACCCAGTTTGTAATTTATGTAATCACTTGTCAGATATGCAATGTACAATATGTGGGCCGCACAACGAGGCGTATTTGTGACAGAATGCTAAATCATCTATCTAATATAAAGACTAGCAAAGATACGAACATTTCCAGACATTTCAGACTGCACCCAATGCAGATACCCACTCTCTTAAAGTGCAAATATGGTCATGTCATCCTTTTTTTTGCTCGGGGTGCAAAGTAACACCTCTATGGGGACCCCACATTTTTTTTTGTTGCATGGAGCCTAGTATGATAATGTAAATAAGATACCATACAAAAAAAAAATCCGGGGTTGGAGCCTGACCATAGCGGCCGCGGAGAGCTAGATGTAGGAGCTCTCCGGCAGGCTCCTCTATCCGACCTCCCCAGGAGACCTCTCTATGTAAGAGAAAGCCGGGGTTGGACCTACCTTTGATCGGGGGGTCTCAGCAGCTGAGCAGAGGTCCTGGGACGCGGAGAACTAGGAGCTGGAGACAGAGCGTGGTCTGCCCGGAGCTCGGCAATTCAGTGAGCTGGGTTGCCGGGAGACAGAGAGAGCGGCGTGACCACATGGTCAGCCGCAAAGGAGCACTGGGAGGAGAAGAAGCCGGCCGGAGTCCTGAGAGGGGAAGGAAGGAGGCACCGTTCTGCTCCCCGGCTTGTTTCCCTGGCATGTCGCCCGGATTGGAGAGAAGCCGTATGCCCTAGCACCTTTTCCATGGACAGACCCCTACTAAAAAGGGAGACTATAAAAGTAAAAGGACTAACCCTGCGGAATCCCCCTAAAGACTGAACTGCTGGGAAGAACCTGACAACTGCAGCCCCGAATCGCCTTGAAAGAAAGAGAAAGGAGGGTGAGTGACAGTGGCTGGATCTTATTATATTCTAAATGGTCTACAGTGCTGTATGAAAGAGCAGAGCGTGAAGGAGAGAAAGGGGGGATTCCCAGGGGGTATAAAGGAGTGAAAAAAGAAGAGGACTAAGTGACCTAGAAAGGAGAGTAATTGGACAAATAGCTAGGCAAAGCTGGGATCCTAGCACATACTTGTAACACTTACCTACCCCGAGATAGTAGAGGAGAATAGGACCCATAGAAGAATAAAAGTGCCAAAAGTGGGCTCAAAGGATCTCAAACGGGTACGATCAAAAAATACACGTCCCAGGGAAATGTGACCCCAGAAAGGCCTCAAGGTATAAACAGGAAAGGCGAAGGGGATATCAGTCTGGAAAATAGCCCTAGATTATCATTGGGCTTGAATGTCAATAGTCAACAAATAACAGGAAATATGGAGATGAGAGAAATTGAAAGCGAACTACAAGTACCGAATAAAAAAGAGATGGCAGAAATGTTTAAGGACTTAGAGAAAATTATAAAGCAAGAAATGGCAACTATCCGGAATGATTTGGGGCAGCTGTTACTGAGAGTGGAAGAAAATGAGGAGAAAATCAAAAATCAGGCCCAAAACATTTCTGAATTAGAAAAGAAGATAAGTATTATGGGGTAAGTCCAGAAAAAATTATTGTATAAGATAGAGGTACAAGAAAACAGGGACAGGAGGAGTAATCTTAGGATACAAGGAGTCCCAGAGATCACAAAAGGAGAAGCACTGCAAGAATTAATATGTAAAATCTTAAACTCCATAATGGACAGACCTGATATAGAGTTGATTAAATTGGACGGAATTTTGAGAATAGGAAAGTACTAACAAGGTACTGGGAAGGAAAAACCGAGAGATATAATTGTTCAATTCCATAAGTATGGGGATAAAGAAGAGATTTGGAGGAGGATCAAAGGAAGAACAACAATTAAGTATGGAGAAATTGACATTCAGATTTTTGCAGACTTAACACCGGAGACTTTTTGGAGAAGGAGATCCCTGAAACCCCTGTTAGAGCAGATGAGAAAGAAGAAGCTGTTTTATAGATGGGGGACCCCAGCGTGTCTAATTGGATGGAAAAATGGAGTTACAGCTTATTTGAGATTTCCTGAGGACTTGAGAGCCTTCTGTGAAAGACTTGAGTTGCAAAGAATGGAGATTGCTGGATGGGAAGAAGAAGATAGAGAAATAGGAGCTATAAGACAAGAGGACTGGCAGTGTGTTAGAGGGGGAAGGTAAGAAACCTAGAATATCATATGGCTTGTTAAATAGAAAAAAAGAGAAGGGAGGTTTGGGAGTGCCAGATATTAAGAGGTACTATAGAGCAGCAGTCTTAGCGAGAATTTATGATTGGACACATAACCCAGAGGGGAAAAGGTGGGTTCAGATTGAGAATGAACTAAGTGGAGTTACCTTGAGTAGAATTATATGGGCACCAGCACAATATAGAGGGCTAAAAGATACCACGAGTGTTTTTACATTAAATGTTTTTAAGGTTTGGGATAAATTGCATAAACTTATGAAATGGGATTTTAATTCACAATTAATATCACTGAGGAATACGGATTATTTTCCTCCAGGCAAGGAGGAGAGCACAGGAAAATGATTTAAAAAGGAAGATATTCAATTGAGAGATATAATGGAAGGACAGGAACTGAGAACACTTAAGGATTTGAAAAAAGACAAAAGGGAACTCTTCATTAAAATAGATGAGTGGAGATATCACCAATTAAAACACTTTGTCAGAAACCTTCCAAAACCGTTAAGATCGAGAAAGGATTGGAATCTGTTTGAGAGGTTGTTAGAAACACGAGGGGACGGGAGGCGAGGTACGGCAAAAATTTATAAGACCCTCACTGAGTTAGACACTTACACAAAGCCAATGTATATAGTTAAATGGGAAAGAGATTTGGGAATAGAGATAGATGAGGATAAACAAAGGAAAATATATAGATTAATACACGAGAATATAAGTATGAGAGAGGTGGAGGTAAATTACAAGTGTTTAATGAGATGGCACATCACACCGAAGGTTGAGTATAAGATATGTGGGGAAAATTCACGAGTGCTGGAGGGGTTGTGGAAAAATAGGCACGTTATATCATATATGGTGGGAGTGCCCGAAGATCCAAGGTTTCTGGGAGATAATTGTCCAACTAATTGAGAATATCTCTGGGATAAAGATAGGACTGGACCCAGCAGTATGTCTACTACATAGTACAGAGTTAACAGTAAATAAATACAAGGATTCGGGTATATGGTGCTGCCTGAATGCGGTAAAGGGTTTGATACCTAAGTTCTGGCATAGACCAGAGGTGCCGAAGATAGAGGACTGGGTAGAAAGAACGAATCAAATTTGTAAGATGGAGAGATTGTGTTATATGCAGGAAGACAGGATGGGTTTGTTCTTTAAGAGGTGGAGAAAATGGGAAGAATTTATGGTGAAATATATGAAGTAACTATGTGAGAAAGTTGAAAGGATTTACATACCCTATATTCTCGTATGGAAAAGAGGTAATAGAACAATGCAGAGTGGGTGGGTTTAAATGGGGGTGAGAGGTTTTATTTAGGGAGGGGGGGGAAATTAGATAGGGGGGGGTGGTAAATGGGAATAAAGATAGTCAGAAATGTTATTAATGATATGGAAATGTTTTTTTTGTATGAGAATGATGAAATATGTATTATATATGGAAAATAAATAAAAAATGTAAATTAAAAAAAAAAAAAAGAGGGGGAAGGTAAGGAGAAGGAGAATGGTTTCTTTTTTTTTTTTTTCCTTATGGTACATCCTCTGGACCTCCATTTTCAAGGGCCTGTGGAAATTTAGTGAGTTGATTGGATAGGTAGGGGGTACCGGGGAGGTTGGAAGGAGGAGGAGCTGTTCATGGGCGGAGTTTGACCCCAAGGTTTGAATCAAAAGTGGGATTGGGCCCACAAATGATCAGTAGGCATACTAGAAGCCTAAAAATGGGGGGGGGGAGGGTGGGTGGGAGGGAAAGGGGAGAAGGTATTAAAATTAACACTCTGCATAAGGAAGGGAAGCATAAGGGAATTAAGGGTGGAAGTTGAGGAGAAAAAAAGAGAAAAAAGATACAAGAAGTATGGAAGATCTACGGTTTATAACATATAACGTAAATGAGTTGAATTGTCCTGGGAAAAGATTTAGGCTATTCAAGGAGTTGCAACATAAAGAAGCTTCTGTGGTCTGTTTGCAGGAGACACATCTTGAGATTAAGTCAAATATTAAGTTGAATTCTAGAAACTTTCCAACATGGTTTTACGCAGATTCCCCAATTAAGAGAGCTAAGGGAGTAGCAATAGGGTTTGCAAAAAACATAAGGCTTGAGCTGGAAGAGAGAGAAGTGGATCCTGAGGGGAGATTTTTGTTTTTGAGATGTAGGTTGCAAGAAATGGAATGTACAATTGCAAATATTTATTGCCCAAATAAGAGACCGGAGTTATATTTGAAGGGTGTCTTGAGAAAATTGATGGCCTTCAAAAAGGGACGCTTGATAGTAGCAGGGGACTTGAATTTCTGTATGGATCCACAAATGGATACGACTTCTTCTGCGCAGAGAGAGGGAGGAAGGTCTCTGAGAACTTTAAAGAGGGTGATGCATGAGTGCCAATTGGTGGATATTTGGAGAATAATACATGGAAAAGAGAGAGACTATACCTTCTTCTCTAATGCGCACGAGATGTACTTGAGACTGGACTATATATTGGTGGACCATCAACTCATTGAGATGGTGGCTAAAGTAGAGATAGAGGCAATGTCTCTCTCAGACCATGCCCCTGTTACATTGAAATTAGGGTGGGGGAGGTGGTTGACAGGTGGTATAGGATGGAAGCTGAATGAGGCCCTTCTCATGGATCAGGAGATTGATCAGAAGATCAGGGAAGAGATAGAAAGATTTTTTCAGGAGAATGAGACAGGGGAAGTGTCGGTGGCTACAGTATGGGAGTCCCACAAAGCCTACATAAGAGGTATTTTGATTGCGTCCGGGGCAAAAAAGAAAAGGGAAAGAAGAGAGAAACTTACTGGGCTGCTAAAGGAAATATTTGACCTGGAGCAGATACATAAAAATAGAATAACAAAAGAGATAAGACAGAAGGTAACAAAAAAGAAAGAAGAACTAGAGATATTGATAGAAGAGGAAAAGAGAAGAGTTTTTAATAAAGTGGCAAGTGAGAGGTATAGGTGGGGAGATAGGCCAGGAAAATATTTGATGAAAGCCTTGAGGAAAAAGAAAAACAGGAATTATATAGAAAAAATAATAAACCCCAAGGGAGAAATGGTATATTCTACTAAAGAGATCGCCAAGGTGTTTCAGGAATACTATAGCAAGCTGTATAATATTACTTCCCAGGATTCAGTAAATAAAAGTGGAAATGCAAGTAGAGAAAAAAGAGGGGTATATTTAAAAAATGCAGGACTATCAAAGTTAAGTGAAGAGCAGCTGAATTCCCTTGAGTTAGAAATTATGCAGGAGAAATTAAAAATAGCATTAAAAAGCACCATGACGGGGAAAAGCCCAGGTCCAGATGGTTATACTGTGAGGTACTATAAAAAATATAGTGAATTGTTAATACCTAAATTGAGGAATTATATGAACGCCCTGGGTGGGGAGATGGAGATGAGGAGAGAATCTTTACAGGCCCATGTGGTACTTATTCAAAAGGAAGGGAAGGATGTTTCTCAGTGCTCTAGCTATAGACCAATCTCACTCTTGAACACAGACACTAAGTTATATGCAAAGGTTTTAGCAAATAGTTTGAAAGATTTAATGCCAGAATGGATCCAGGGAGACCAGGTGGGATTTGTACCGGGGAGGGAAGGCAGGGTTAAGAACTTTGTTGCTTATCCAGAAAGCTAGGAAAGGGAAAACTCTGGCAGTGGTACTTTCAATCGATGCTGAAAAGGCATTCGACAGAGTAGATTGGAGCTTCATGATGTACACTCTGGAGATTCTATGACTGGGAGTTAGAATGAGAGAGTGGATAAGAAAATTGTACAGAGAGCCCTCCGCGGTTATTTTGGTTAACGGAGAGAGGTCGGAACCTATTGTGATGTCAAATGGAACAAGACAGGGATGCCCACTATCCCCATTGTTGTATGTACTGTCATTGGAACCTTTACTGGCAACAATTAGGAAAAATACGGACATAAAAGGAATACAGATAGGAGGAATTGAACATAAAGTGGCAGCCTTTGCGGACGACCTGCTGTTCTATGTGGGAAATCCTAGGATAACACTCCCAAATCTAATGAAGAGTTTAAAGGATTATGGGGAATTATCAAATTTGAAAATTAACCCAACAAAAACTGAGATCTTAAATGTGAACCTTCCAAATAGTGAAAAAGAAAAGATACAAAAAGAATTCCCTTTTATATGGAAAGATAGAGAGATAAAATATCTAGGGGTTAAACTCACTGCTTATCATATGAATTTGTATAAATCGAACTATATCCCACTTTTAAATGAGATTAAGGAGGAACTAAAGAAATTGGGAGGAGGTAACCCGTCTTGGATAGGGAGCATAAATCTGATAAAAATGGTAATTGTACCTAAAATCCTTTATAAATTCCAGATGATCCCAATTAAACTTCTGGAGGTTTTTTTTAAGGTAATTAAAAAGATGTTAACAAGATACATATGGAAAAATAAAAAACCTAGAATATCTTATGATTTGTTGAGTAGAAATAAAGAGAAGGGAGGATTGGGAGTGCCAGATTTTAAAAGGTATTATAGAGCAGTAGTTCTAGCAAGAATTTATGACTGGACACACAATACAGAGGGGAAAAGGTGGGTTAAGATTGAAAACGAATTAAGTGGAGTTAACTTGAGTAAAATCATATGGGTACCAGCACAATATAGAGTATTAAAAGAAACCACGAGTGTTTATACATTAAATGTTTTAAAGGTTTGGGATAAACTGCATAAGTTTATGAAATGGGATTTTAATTCACAATTAATGTCACTGAGGAACATGGAGTATTTCCCTCCAGGTAGGGAGGAGAGCACAGGAAAATGGTTTAAAAAGGAGGATATTCAACTGAGGGATATTATGGAAGGGAAAGAATTGAGAACACTTGAGGAGTTGAAAAAGGACAAAAGGGAACTTTTTATTAAGATAGACGAGTGGAGATATCACCAATTAAAACACTTTGTTGGGAGTCTTCCAAAACCTTTGAGATTGAGAAAGGATTGGAATCTGTTTGGGAGGTTGTTGGAATCACATGGAGATGGGAAACGGGGCACGGCAAAAGTTTATAAGATTCTCACTGAGTTAGACACACACACAAAGTGTCAAGGTCCTACCTTTTCCCTGAGGTTATGTTACTCCATGTGCTGGCGTCCATCGTGGATTCTGCTGTGCATGGTGGGAATCCTTTTTATGCCTTCAGGTCTCTGAGGTCCACCCCCCAGAGGGGCGTGGCTGATGACATATAAGCCTGTGGCCCGCACATGCTCTTTGCACTTGTGTCTTGTGTCTTGGTGTTACTATTACTCTGTTCTGACTCTCGTGACTCTCCTGGTATTCTGATTCGGGTTGTGACTTGACTATTCTTTGTATTCTCCTTTGATCTGACCCTCTGTTGCTGAACCCGGCTCGTGACCTGTGATTCTCGTCTGCTGTCCTGTACCGTTTTGTCCTGCTGTTGTTGACCCTGGCCTGTCTGACTACTCTTTTGTCTCTTCCACCAGCTACACGCCATTGGCGGCGGCCATTACCGCAGCTGAGGTGTCTTGGGGGCCGCGACCTGGTTCCTGGCTGCGTCAAGTCCATCCCCACCATCAGGGGCCCTGGTGAAGGGCAGCCTGGGACTTAGACTCCGCGCCCTGAGGGACTTCGGTCTGTGGGTGGTGGTTGTCGTCAGCCAGTGCGTTACATTGTTAGGCCTGCCTGTCCGTTCCTCGGCTCCTGCCCTGACACAAAGCCAATGTACATAGTGAAATGGGAAAGGGATTTGGGAATAGAGATAGATGAAAACAAACAGAGAAAAATATATAGACTAACACATGAGAATATAAGCATGAGAGAGGTGGAGGTAAACTATAAGTGTTTAACAAGATGGCACATTGCACCGAACGTTGAATATAAGATGAGTGGGGAGAATACATTACAGTGTTGGCGGGGATGTGGAAAGACAGGTACGCTATACCACATATGGTGGGAGTGCCCAAAGATTCAATGTTTTTGGGAGACAATGGTTCATTTAATTGGGATAATCTCTGGGATAAAGATAGGACTGGATCCAGAGTTGTGTCTACTACATAATTCAGAGCTATCAGTGAACAAATACAAACATTCAGGTATATGGTACTATCTGAATGTGGCAAAGGGTCTGATACCTAAGTTTTGGCATAGTTTAGCGGTGCCCAGAGAAGAGGATTGGATAGAAAGAGTGCACCAGATATGTAAGATGGAGAAACTGTATTATATGCAAGAAGACAAGCTGGAGTTATATTACAGGAGGTGGGGAAAATGGGAAGATTTTGTGTCCAAGGAGAAATATATGAAGCAGTAGAGAGGGACATGTGAAAGTACCCCTTATTTTAGGAAAAGAGGTAATGGAGAAATGCAGAGTGGGTGGTTTTATTACTGGGGGGAAGGTGGTTGTGGGGTGGGTGGGGGTATTAGATAGGTGGTGGGGGGTAATGGAATAAAGATAGAAAGGGATATATCTGATGGTTTTGTATGTATATGAGAGTAATGAAGAAATATGTATTTTTCATGGAAAATTAATAAATATTAAATTAAAAAAAAAAAAAATCTACGGGGTTCCCCCAATAGTGCATACCAGGCCCCGTGCAACTAAAAAAAAAAGTTGTGTGGTCCCCATAGAGGTGTTACTTTGCACCCCAAGCAAAAAAAATGAAAACATTTCCAGGATGTCATTGTCCAGATATGGTTATGCCCATATTTGGTCAGTGATGTCATCTGGGAGACCTCACCAGATTGTTTATACTTAGCTGTCACCCACCGGAGCTGTGATTCATGAGCAAGAAGTCATCAGGATTGGATCATGTCGGTGGCTGGCTGGGTTTTTCTTTCAGTGGCTCAGTGGGCATCATTCTTTGTGATAAATCTGCATCTCTAGGTGATGTGATTGACAGTGGAATTACATGGTGGGACTTTTTTGGTTTTTTATTAAATGACTTGTCAAAAACTGTGTATTTTTTTATGGTTTGATTTTATTTGAAAATGAGTAGAAGTACTATTTATGGGGGGGAAGGGGATATCTGGGTGTCCCTATATTAGGATAAGCCCTCCACCTGCAGACCCCCACATCCACCAGGCCAAGGTTGTGGCAGAAGCCCTTGTTCTCTTCAACAAGGGAGAAAGATGCTTTGACAGGGGAATTCCCCCCTGGCAAGCTACCCCTCTATGTTGAGGGTGTGTAACATGGTATGGTTCGGGGGGGGGGCACACATATTTTAGGGACTCTTTAATGACTGGCATAGTACCACTGGATTGGCGTAAGGCTGTGGAACCTATATTTAAAAAGAGGTCAAAGTCTCTACCAAGAAATTATAGACTTGTTAGTTTAACTTCTAAAGTTGGGAAGATACTGGAGAGTATAATAAAAGACCACCTAGATGAGTTTTTGCTGGAAGAAAAAACATTTTAAGCAATAGACAGCACGGATTCGTGAAAGACAGTTGTTCTTTTTATGAGGATGTAAGCAAAATCTTAGACAAAGGCGTGGCTGTGGATGCTGTGAATGTTGCAAAACTGTTTGACACAGTTCCCCACACACGGCTAATGTGTAAGGTAAAGTCTACAGTCTTGATAAAATCAGTTTGTAAATGGATAGACAACTGGCTAAAAGATCGTATTCAGAGAGTAGTGGTTAATGATTCATAAACTAAATGGTCTAGGGTTATCAGTGGTGTACACCAAGGTTCAGTGTTGGGACCCTTACTTTTTAATATATTTAAAATGATATAGGGTCTGGGATTAAAAGTACCGTTTCAGTCTTTGCAGATGACACCAAGCTATGGAGTGGAATAACGTCCTTACAAGAAGTCTCCAATTTACAAGCTGATCTCAATGCACTGTTTAATTGGGCGACTGTGCAAATTAGTTTAATGTTGATAAATGTAAAGTTATGCACTGGGGAGCTAAAAATATTCATGCATTATACATACTAGGGGGAGTAAAACTGGGGGAATCAATGGTGGATAAGGATTTGCATGTTCTGGTAGATCATAGGCTTTAAAAAAAGCAAGGAACGCCAAGTTGCGGTTTCCAAAGCAAGCAAAATCCTTATTCTGTATTAAGAGGAGAGAGAGAGGCATGGAGGAGCTCAGCTATGAGGAAAGATTAGCTGAACTGAATTTATTCTTGTATGAGAAGAGGAGATTAATGGGGATATGATCAACATGTATACAGTCAGGTCCATAAATATTGGGACATCGACACAATTCTAACATTTTTGGCTCTATACACCACCACAATGGATTTGAAATGAAACGAACAAGATGTGCTTTAACTGCAGACTGTCAGCTTTAATTTGAGGGTATTTACATCCAAATCAGGTGAACGGTGTAGGAATTACAACAGTTTGCATATGTGCCTCCCACTTGTTAAGGGACCAAAAGTAATGGGACAGAATAATAATCATAAATCAAACTTTCACTTTTTAATACTTGGTTGCAAATCCTTTGCAGTCAATTACAGCCTGAAGTCTGGAACGCATAGACATCACCAGACGCTGGGTTTCATCCCTGGTGATGCTCTGCCAGGCCTCTACTGCAACTGTCTTCAGTTCCTGCTTGTTCTTGGGGCATTTTCCCTTCAGTTTTGTCTTCAGCAAGTGAAATGCATGCTCAATCGGATTCAGGTCAGGTGATTGACTTGGCCATTGCATAACATTCCACTTCTTACCCTTAAAAAACTCTTTGGTTGCTTTTGCAGTCTGCTTTGGGTCATTGTCCATCTGCACTGTGAAGCGTCCAATGAGTTGTTGTCAGGGCAGGAGCTGAGGAACGGACAGGCAGGCCTAACAATGTAACGCACTGGCTGACGACAACCACCACCCACAGACCGAAGTCCCTCAGGGCGCGGAGTCTAAGTCCCAGGCTGCCCTTCACCAGGGCCCCTGATGGTGGGGATGGACTTGACGCAGCCAGGAACCAGGTCGCGGCCCCCGAGACACCTCAGCTGCGGTAATGGCCACCGCCAATGGCGTGTAGCTGGTGGAAGAGACAAAAGAGTAGTCAGACAAGCCGGGGTCAACAACAACAGGACAAAACAGTACAGGACAGCAGACGAGAATCACAGGTCACGAGCCGGGTTCAGCAACAGAGGGTCAGATCAAAGGAGAATACAAAGAATAGTCAAGTCAAGCCGAATCAGATACCAGGAGAGTCACGAGAGTCAGAACAGAGTAATAGCAACACAAAGACACAAGACACAAGTGCAAAGAGCATGTGCGGGCCACAGGCTTATATGTCATCAGCCACACCCCTCTGGGGGATGGACCACAGAAACCTGAAGGCATAAAAGGATTCCCATCATGCACAGCAGAATCCAAGATGGACGCCAGCACATGGAGTAACATAACCTCAGGGAAAAGGTAGGACCTTGACAGTTGTGAAGCATTTGGCTGAATATGAGCAGATAATATTGTCCGAAACACTTCAGAATTCATCCTGCTGCTTTTGTCAGCAGTCACATCATCAATAAATACAAGAGAACCAGTTCCATTGGCAGCCATACATGCCCACGCCATGACACTACCACCACCATGCTTCACTGATGAGGTGGTATGCTTAGGATCATGAGCAGTTCCTTTCCTTCTCCATACTCTTCTCTTCCCATCACTCTGGTACAAGTTGATCTTGGTCTCATCTGTCCATAGGATGTTGTTCCAGAACTGTGAAGGCTTTTAGATGTCGTTTGGCAAACTCTAATCTGGCCTTCCTGTTTTTGAGGCTCACCAATGGTTTCCATCTTGTGGTGAACCCTCTGTATTCACTCTGGTGAAGTCTTCTCTTGATTGTTGACTTTGACACACATACACCTACCTCCTGGAGAGTGTTCTTGATCTGGCCAACTGTTGTGAAGGGTGTTTTCTTCACCAGGGAAAGAATTCTTCGGTCATCCACCACAGTTGTTTTCTGTGGTCTTCCGGGTCTTTTGGTGTTGCTGAGCTCAACGGTGCGTTCCTTCTTTTTAGGAATGTTCCAAACAGTTGTTTTGGCCACACCCAATGTTTTTGCTATCTCTTTGATGGGTTTGTTTTGTTTTTTTCAGCCTAATGATGGCTTGCTTCACTGATAGTGAGAGCTCTTTGGATCTCATCTTGAGAGGTGACAGAAACAGATTCCAAATGCATATAGCACACTTGAAATGAACTCTGGACCTTTTATCTGCTCATTGTAATTGAGATAATGAGGGAATAACACACACCTGGCCATAGAACAGCTGAGAAGCCAATTGTCCCATTACTTTTGGTCCCTTACCAAGTGGGAGGCACATATGCAAACTGTTGTAATTCCTACACCGTTCACCTGATTTGGATGTAAATACCCTCAAATTAAAGCTGACAGTCTTCAGTTAAAGCACATCTTGTTCGTTTCATTTCAAATCCATTGTGGTGGTGTATAGAGCCAAAAATGTTAGAATTGTGTCGATGTCCCAATATTTATGGACCTGACTGTAATGACATAAGCTGTCCATATAGTGAACTTGGTGTAGAGACACCCTCAAGAGCTGGTTCAGGCCTGCTCAGTAGATTGTTTTAAAAAAGGCCTGGATTCTTTCCTAGATATGCAAAATATAATGGATAATAATATTTATAGGTAAAGTTGATCCAGGGAATATCCGAGTACCTCTTGAGGGATCAGGAAGGTTTTTTTCCCCCACTGGAGCAATTTGAATCATGCTTTATTGGGGGTTTTTTTTGCCTTTGACTATAGGTATTGGATAGTGTATATAGAGGTTATCTATTTGTGTGTGTTGTTTTTTCTTTTTTTTTCTGTTGGTTGAAGTGGATGGACCTGTGTCTTTTTTTAAAAAGATTAACTATGTAACTATGTATATAACCCCCCATTCCTGGCCAGTCAGGCTGCATGCTTGGATAAGGGACTGGAGTGAATTTTTTGGGGGGCCCATGCTTTTTTGCCTGACTTTGTGCGGGGTTCCCTTTAAAATCCATACTGGAACCAAAGAGTCTGGTATAGCAGTTAGGGGGACCCCATTCTTTTTTGTTTTTGTTTTTTTTTGCATAAGGGCCCTTTAAAATGCGTTCCAGTCCTGAATTGACGTTTTTTGTACACCTTGGCTGCTTTGTTTACATGGCAAGGGATTCCTAGCCAGTAAATGAATGGGGACGTATGATGCCACTAGTTGCTAAGGACATGGCATGTCCGGGCACCCACTGCTTTCCTAAGAACCTTGACATCATAAAGAAGAAGCTGTCATTTACAGTAGCAGGGGAATGCCTGAACAAGCAAAAATTGGTTCAAGCCTCTATTTGGACCTAGTCAATGAAAAAATAGAAAAAAATCTACATGACTCATGGAGCACAGTGTAAACATTTTGACTAGCTTTTTTTTTGCTATATTTTCACAATAGCAAATACAATTATTGCACAGTATGCCAATTCACTACTAAAACGTAAAAGTATGCATATTTGACAGTCTTGCAAAGGATTTTGTGGGTTGGATGGATAATCTTGGGTGCACATCTAATTGTCATTATATTGTGGAGCCTTGACTTTGTACCTATTCCGAGGCCACTACAGTAAATGATGAATGATTGTATCATAAAAAATACAAAAACAAATGTTTCATATGGTGCATTAAACAGTATGTAAAACAGTGTAAGGGCCTTTCACACTGATCAGTTTTGATTAGCTTTTGAGTTGAAAAACGCAGAAGAAAAATGCATGCATTTAAATTCTATAGAACACTTCACTGGTAAATTCAGTTGTGTTTTTAAAAGTCCTGCATGCTGCACTTTTGATGCATGTGTAACACCCTGCTACAAGAGGATGCAGGATGTTAAAATGAACACAAAAATTAACACAAGATGGCAGTGTCCTGCAGAACAGTGGCATTCACACGCTTTAGATCAGCCCCATGGAACTTGTATGCTGAACTGCAGGACTTTGCTAAGGAACAGTGTAGTAAAGAACTACATTTCCCAGAGGAGCTGGCAAAGTGGCCGGAGGCGTATATATATGAAAGGTGAGACGGGGAGTGAGAGGGGAGAGATCTAGAGAAAGAAGTGTACTGACTGTGGGAGGACAGGACCAGGCCATGAAAGGAGAGAAAGAGAGGAAACAAGAAGAATTTGCTGATCGCTGACCTTGCTGCATCATGGAGGAAGCTAATCAGCTAGCAGGTGACCGGATGGAACACTGCAGGTGGGATCGGGGAATATGTGGAGGCCTTATCGAAAGATCGAAAGAGAGAGAAAGACCGTCAGAATTCACCAGACACCATCCATCGGGTGAGAGAGTCCCAAGCATTATCAAGGACATGGATCACTGACACTTGCTCCACCTTGCTATTTTCCTGCATACAACTTCGGACATTGCACATAGTTATTAGAAGTTGAAACCTAGTTCTATTAGCCTCTATTGTCTTACTTAGCACAGCCTTATCATCAGAACTGATAGCAGGACAGTCAGTCCATAGGCCGAACCACCACTGTGTCACCATCATTATCAATATATTCTGCTACGGAGGCCTTTCCCTATTCTGCCAAAAAAACTTGTAGCCCAAAGAACAGTTACCCTGTGTCAACGATCACTTTTATCAGATTGGCCACTTGTTGCTTTAGATTCGCTAGTGACTAGTGCCTGAAAGGAACATTACATCTGAAAAATTTCTGCTTGCAGGGGGAGTGTTATTCTTCTCTCTCTTTATTACACTGTTCCTCAGAGAGTTACAGCCCACACTTCTCTTCATTGTGCACCAACTGGGCCCCATCTTGTGCGCAGAAGACTCTTCATTGCCTTTAAAGAACATTGGTTGTTATGGGGTAAAGAGCTCTTTTCCTTATTTCAGGCCAAACTGAGCTAGTCTACCTGTTTGATAGTTCTAGCTGCTCACTGGGGACTGTAAGACCACCTCAGGTTGAATGTATTGGGTTAGTTTATGAAAAGTAGGCCTGCTAATACTAATTGAGATTCAGTGATAAGAGCTGTCAACTCTGTTTATGCTGTGTAACCAAGCCATATTGAAGTTTGCTATAAACTTCTTACTGGTCTACTTTAATCCATGTGTGAATTCACTTTCTGGTAGTGATTTATTTCAGTTTAGAGTGTACTGTGGTGTCAGCAAGGATTGGGCTTTCAAAGCGTGGTCCAGATCCATAGGGAACCTGAAAACAATCCAACAACTCCTAAGGGGGTAGTGCTACACATGTTTGGTGCATGTTAAAAAAATGCACCAAAAATGCACCTCTCTATTGAAATCTATGAAAAATGCATTAAAAAAGCACCCAAGTGCTTTTTTAATGCATGGTAAGTTTTTTGAGTCATGTGTCCAAGGTTTGTGTGTGCATGCTGGGTAAGAGGCACCCAGAAACTCAATGGTAAAATGTCAAAAACATGGCAAAATGCATATGCATCTTTACCAGTGGAGCAGTGTGAAAGCAGCCTAAAAACACATACTAGGCAAATATGACTTGGCAATAATCTGTATTAAGACTAGCATTAACACAGAAATTACCACAGTCCCTTCTGTAAAATGGTTGTATTACCAGTAGACCCATTATTTTTCAACTTTTTGTAAACCCTGTAAACTGGTTTACAAACCAGAGGACTCAAAAATACATGGGTCATTTTCAACACCAGTAGTAGAAGAGATAAGGGGAAAATGGAAAGTTAGGAGAGGATTACTATGATTCCACTTTTCAGGTTAAAATAGAAATGATAGGTAAAACATTTGTCTATGTATGTAAAAAATTATTTTTAATAAGTGAGCAAATAACCGCTAAAAAAAAGGAGCAAACAGGAGGGCGCAAACCCCTAGTGCATTATCCAAGGTTTATTAAAAGCAAAGAGGATTAAAACATACTCACAAACATGGCAAAAATGTAAAGCTTAGCATAACGGTAGAGATGGCCAGTGGTCACCAGCTCTGAAGAAAGGGACTCATCCTCGAAACGCGCCAACAAGCCGACCATACTGACAGTTGAACACCCCGCCACTGTTATGGCCATTGTAGCAATTGTACGTACAAATATGGACGCGAACATCCATTTTGGTAAAGACCCTCCATCTTGTATCATTTCTCATTCCAAATCAGCTCTCCCCTCCCTCTCTATTGAGTGACACGTGGTCCGTGTGTGCTGGGTTCAGAAGTGCACAGGACACAGTTGGATATCCTTCATGGTTGTAAACCCAATTAGCTAATGCCAGGGTGTCTGTCCCACTCTTGCTCTGAAGCTGAACGTAAAGCCATAAACCCGGCAGTCACTGGACTTCAAAAGCATTCTAGGATAGCAGTAAAACATATATCCCATGTGAAAACACTTTTTCATACAATTACGTAATTTCTTGTAGGTAATACATACCATATAGCAAAACATATATTCAGATTAGTCATTTTAATGCGAGTCGCCTGATATCTTACACCCCTAGTTAAAGTCTACAGGAGAGTTAGGAAGCCATATAGTTCTAGCTGAAATCGTAAAATATGGCATATTTGATGTCTGGACGTTCAGGATATCATTCTGCATATTAATCTACTAGTGGCTAGGCTGCTACATGTACCTAGGGAAGGTTATTGACCATGATATAAACTGTGAGGGATTTGGTCATATCAGAGTTCCCCCCCTAAACACCCTCCCCAAATGAGGCGATTGGTTCTCTGCTTTTAGGAGACACCTTGCTGGTGGACTAGAAAATAGGCTGTCAGGCCTGAAAGAGAGAAGTTCAAGAATGTTCGCTTTTTAACATCAGGAACCAACTTTGGGAAAAAAGGCACCCTTTTGCTCTGACACTTGAACCAAACCAAGACTGATGGCAAGTATTCTACCTCTCTAAACTTCTGTTATCTCTCTGTTGTGGTATTGCTCTCTGTATTTATATATACAGTTGTGTTAAAAATAATAGCAGTCAGACATCACTAACCTGATCAATCACTGTTCAATGATATTTCTACATGGCAAATAATTTACTAGCAGGTGTAGTAGAGTAATAGAAATCCAACAGACCCAACAGTTATGACATGCATGCTGCTGATTCTGTGTAATTGAATCACTAATTGAAAGGGGCATGTTCAAAATAATAGCAGTGTGGAGTTCTATTAGTGAGGTCATTCATTCTTTGAAAAACAGGTGGCAATTATTGCCCTTATTTAAGGAAGGAAGGCAGCAAATGTTGTACATGCTGGTTACAGTACATTTCTCTCTGAAATTCTGAGGAAAATGGGTCGTTCCAGACATTGTTCAGAAGAACAGCGTACCTTGATTAAAAAGTTGATTGGAGAGGGGAAAACATATAAAGAAGTGCAGAAAATGATAGGCTGCTCAGCTAAAATGATCGAAAATGCTTTAAAATGGCAACCAAAACCTGAAAGACATGGAAGAAAGCGAAAAACTACCATTCGAATGGATAGAAGAATAGCCAAAATGGCAAGGACTCAGCCAACAATCAGCTCCAGGAAGATCAAAGAAGGTTTAAAGTTACCTGTGTACTGTTACAAATAGAAGACGCCTATGTGAAGCCAAGCTATCTGCAAGAAGCCCCCACAAAGTCCCACTGTTGAAAAAAAGATGTGCTGAAGAGGTTACAATTTGCCAAAGAGCACATTGACTGGCCTAAAGAGAAATGGTGCAACATTTTGTGGACTGATGAAAGTAAGATTGTTCTTTTTGGGTCTAGTGGCCGGAGACAGTTTGTCAGACGACCCCCAAATACTGAATTTAAGCCACAGTACACTGTGAAGATAGTGAAGCATGGTTGCGCAAGCAACATGATATGGGGATGTTTCTCATACTACGGTGTTGGGCCTATTTATCACATACCAGGGATCATGGATCAGTTTGAATACATCAGAATACTTGAAGAGGTCATTCTGCCTTATGCTGAAGAGGAAATGCCCTTGAAATGGGTGTTCCAACAAGACAACGACCCCAAACACACCAGTAAACATGCAACATCTTGGTTCCAGACCAACAAGATTGATGTTATGGAGTGGCCAGCCCAATCCCCGGATCTTAATCCAATAGAAAGCTTGTGGGGTGACATAAAAAATGCAGTTTCTGAGGCAAAACCAAGAAATTGAGAAGAACTGTGGAATGTAGTCCAATCATCCTGGGCTGGAATACCTGTTCACAGGTGCCAGAAGTTGGTTGACTCCATTCAACAAAGATGTACAGCAGTTCTCAGAAACAGTGCTTATACAACTCTACACCAGAAACATGGAGGGCAACTAGAAGCATCCCCTACTATCACTATCACATAGTGATAGTAGGGGATGCTTCTAGTTGCCCTCCATGTTTCTGGTGTAGAGTAAGTAGCTTCTCCAACCTTTACAGCCCCGAGTGATTCCTGTGTCAGCTCCTGAGAGGGGGAACTATATCTTGGTAGAGATTTCTCTGACCTGCTGGACCACATCTTCACCACACGAGGGCGCTTGATCTTCATTCTTTCCAGCTATTCCCGTGATCAGACCAGAAAGGAGAGGGGAATCTTTAGGATATTTATTCACATGCGTATTACCCATACGCTTTCTGGTTAGTGCGCATTCTTATCATTTGCACCGGGAATCAACGAGCACCTTTTATTGGACTGTGTCTCATCATTACCATTCATGATATATTAATAGCGCTGCATTTTTTGTATATATATAGTCTAATATTCACTTTTCTTCAATTTGTTTTTAGAGGAACAACACAAATTCGATATATTTTTCTTCCTGTTTTGATTTGGAATAGAATGTGTAGTGTTCCCAATGCATTTGTGTGTATGGAAATAAAATCTATTAGAAGGATTTTGAGCTTTATTCACTTTTTTCAACACACTGCTATTATTTTGAACACAACGGTATATATTGGCTACATCTTTTTCTGTAAATATTTTATTTGCACCATTTTAACCTTTTTAGTAATAAATCCTATTATTTGAAAAGTATTGAACTGTTTCTAAAGCTCTTTAATGCAAACTAAGAATCCCTGTCTCTGAAGAGTGCTACTGTGTGTTTTAAACCTCTATATACATCTTCCTGTGGTGACAGTGTGTATACAGACGATTATTCAAACATCATAGTGTTACTGCTAAGATTGGTGAGTTTCCTCTTTCTCTGTACAAGGTGGTGGTGGCAGTGTGAAGGGTTAATTGTGTAATTAACCTGACCCAGTAACAATCGCTCTCAGGCTGCGGTACATAGATTGTGGTCCATTAGCTGGAAAATCTTTGTGCAGGGTACAGCTGAGTGTAATATTGTTACGCACGTGACAGCGTGGTTTTAAATTGGCTAGTCCTTTGGTCACGAGTTGGTGAGAAGGGCTGGGGGTCTGACACCGCAACCGTCACAGTCATGTCTACCGTTGTACTAAGTTTTACATTTATGCCATGTTTGTGAGTATGTTTGTTTTTATCCTCTTTACTTTTAATAAACCTTGGATAATGCACTAGGGGTTTGCGCCTCCTGTTTGCTCTTTTTTCAGTTGTTGATTTCCATATCTGAGGAGGGCAGCATCTCCAAAAGGCTATCCATAGGCGATTTTGGTCCTGGTTCCCCTGGTTTTCCTTTGGCATTTGATCCCTGGAGTGCTGGAGAGTTTATGCAGCAAATAACCTCTGTTCTCAGCTGCATAAGAGACTTGGGGAGGTGGAGCAGGATAAACAGAATACACTGATCTTCCCAGCGAAAGGCTGTGCAGGGGGCATGTCAACACTCAAGTCTGATCATTGGAGAAAAGGCAGGCCGTGCACCCAGCATGGTCAGTTTGATATAGGAAAGCAGGGGGACTGGCAATAACAACAAGTATTTCACACAAAGGAAGAAATGCAAAGAGAACAGGATACTTTTTAACATAAGTACATTGTATAACATACACATATTAGGAATATGAAACGTTGAGGTAACATACTGTATTCTTCAAGTCATGTTCAATGTCTATAGCATGGCATATGTTGCATCTCTGTTGCATCTCTCAGGTGTTCTCTTAAAGTTAAACTGAAGCTCTTCACTTCAGTATCTACTTAACGCCAGAAGCAGGAAGTTTCTTTGCAAAATCACTTCCTGAATAAACGAAAGCTAAGCTTGGCTGATTTCCTGCTGCTCGTATTATGTAAGTGCCTAAAATAACATCAAAAATCACCTTTGAACAAGTTCTGATACCATTTGAAGAAGCACCAAGTGGTAATTTTTCTAGGCCAATGTAAATGGCATGGAACCCTAATATTTAAAGTTCTGGGACTTACACAAATAGGGCATGCTACCTTCATTTGCTCTTAGAATCTATGGTCTGAGGCAACCAGCTCACCTGCCTATATGGCATTTTGTCAGAGGAAAAGACGAGGAAGCCCGTGAAAATGCGCCAATGCGCAATATGGCCACGCCAATTCGCGCAAAGAAGTGCGCATGTGCATAGGCGGGTGACACGTAATAAAGCATTCCTGTGCACAAAAACACACCAGCACACGCAGGGTGCACTAATTGCACACTCAGTGGCCTTTATAAGGACTGCAGCTCTGCTCAGTGATTGCTGGATTATCATCAGCCCCTCCCGTTCCTGTGTTCCCTGCTGATTTCCTGTTAGCGACCCGGCTTGATCCTGACCTTGTTGCTGTCTGCTTCTCTGTTTATGATTCCGGCTTGCTCCTGACCTTGCTCCTGACCTTGCTCCTGTCTGCTGCTCTGTGTATGACCCTGGATTGATCCTGACCTTGCTCCTGTCTGCTGCTACTCTGTGTATGACCCCAGCTTGATCCTGATGTTGCTCTTGTCTGCTGCTCCAGATTGATCCTGGCTCTGGCTACTGACTACTCTACTCATCCTCCGGGATCCACGTGTTCTCTAGAGAAACTCCTCCTGCAACTGGAGCACCCACGGGTTCCATTTCATCAGGCATTTCCAACCTGTGCTTCTTTGGGCACTGCACCTCCTGTTTCCACCTCCAGGGGCACACTGCACTTAGCCGTAAGGGGAGCCCTCTCTCTATTGCAGCCTCCGGTCAGGTACCTGATAGTATAATCCAGCCATAATGTCAGAGGCTGAGAGAGGTGTCTCCCCGATAGAGGTTCTGTGCCATCAGGTTGCCGCCCTCACGCAAGCAGTCAAGAACCTACAAGAAGGCTATTTCCAATGTCAGGGCTCCCGGGTATGACCAGAAGTGTGTGACTGACGCAGGGAAACGCAGACTTCAGATATGTTATAAACAATGTAATTTATTAACACTAACCATACAAACATAAACGCAGTGCAATACTAAAACATAACACAGTGCAAATAAACCAACCAACCACCCACAGATAACAGTACATACAATGCAAGCGTCGTCAGGCAGGCCGGGTCAATATCAGTCGGGCAGGTAGGTACAGGGGGAGCAAGCGGAGAATGGTCGGGGTGTCAAGGTCCTACCTTTTCCCTGAGGTTATGTTACTCCATGTGCTGGTGTCCATCTTGGATTCTGCTGTGCATGATGGGAATTCTTTTATGCCTTCAGGTTTCTGTGGTCCATCCTCCAGAGGGGTGTGGCTGATGACATATAAGCCTGTGGTCCGCACATGCTCTTTGCACTTGTGTCTTGTGTCTTGGTGTTGCTATTACTCTGTTCTGACTCTCGTGACTCTCCTGGTATTCTGATTCGGCTTGTGACTTGACTATTCTTTGTATTCTCCTTTGATCTGACCCTCTGTTGCTGAACCCGGCTCGTGACCTGTGATTCTCATCTGCTGTCCTGTACTGTTTTGTCCTGTTGTTGTTGACCCCGGCTTGTCTGACTACTCTTTTGTCTCTTCCACCAGCTACACGCCATTGGCGGCGGCCATTACCGCAGCTGAGGTGTCTCGGGGGCCGCGACCTGGTTCCTGGCTGCGTCAAGTCCATCCCCACCATCAGGGGCCCTGGTGAAGGGCAGCCTGGGACTTAGACTCCGCGCCCTGAGGGACTTCGGTCTGTGGGTGGTGGTTGTCGTCAGCCAGTGCGTTATATTGTTAGGCCTGCCTGTCCGTTCCTCAGCTCCTGCCCTGACATTACACAAGTGCCATGAACCCTGACGGTGCAGGCACGCCTTCGCTCCCAATGCTAGTCACCAGACTCGATCAACAGGATCACCTGTTGGATCAGTTCGCTCAGGCGCTGCAAACTCTGCTTGCACGCACTGCACACCTTGCTCCTGGTGCTATTAGGCCGGTAGTCGCTCCGGTGGTCTCTCCCGCTGCTTCTCCGCCTATTGCGTCCACCACCTCGACGGCTGCATCAGCGGCGCCCAGAGGTATGACTGGTTCTGCCCCTCTTCCACAGCGCTTTGGGGGTGAGCCGAGTCAGTGTCGTGGGTTCCTCAACCAGGTGGGTATTTATTTTGAATTAATACCCCACGCCTTTCCGTCTGAGAGGTCAAAGGTGGGGTTCCTAATTTCACTACTCTCAGACAAGGCCTTGGCCTGGGCAAATCCCTTATGGGAGAGGAACGACCCGGTGATTCAATAATTTTCTGGCTTTGTCGATGCCTTCCGTAGGGTATTCGACGTACCGACTCGTTCCGCCTCGGCGGCCAAGCTGCTCATGACCATGCATCAGGGTTCACGGACCGTGGCCGAGTACGCTATAGAGTTTCGTACCCTGGCGGCAGAGGTCGGTTGGAACAATGAGGCTCTGGTGGCTGCGTTTTCCCATGGCCTTTCTGACACATTGAAGGACGAGATTGCAGCTAAGGAACTGCCTGTGGTGTTGGAGGAGCTCATCTCTTTCCTGATCCTGATTGACACCAGGCTCAGGGAGAGGCCTTCACTCAAGGAACGCCTGCGGAGGCCTTCCAATCGACTGGCACCTGCGTTTTCTGTCCCACCCGTTCCTCCCTCTCCTCCCACGCCTCCTGGGGATAGCTTGTCTGGTGGGGAACCCATGCAGCTGGGGTTTGCTCGCCTTTCCGAGGGGGAGCGGGCCGCTCGGCGTCGGGAGGGTCGCTGCCTGTACTGTGGCCTCGGTGGGCACTTTCGGCAGTCTTGTCCGGTCCGTCCGGGAAACGCTCGCACCTGAGATCATGTCGGGGACAGATCTTGGGTGGAGTCTCCTTGTCACCGGCGTTCCGCAAGGATAAGCCACTGATCACCGTGGTCCTTTCTTGGACGGGGGGCTCGGTGACGGCCCAGGCGTTGGTAGACTCTGGGGCCGGTGGGTTGTTCTTGGACAGCTCGTTTGCTGCGCAGCACTCCATTCCCCTGCAGGCTCGTGCTGCCCCATTGGTTCTCGAAGCAATAGATGGCAGGCCCCTGCAACCGCCGCAGGTTACCCACGAGACTCTGCCAATAGAGGTAGCCATTGGGGCTGTTCACAGAGAGTTGGCCTGTTTTCAGGTGATTTCTTCCCCACACTATTCGGTGGTTTTGGGGTATCCCTGGCTCCAGAGGCACAATCCAACCTTCAATTGGCAAACAGCCGAGATTCTCTCATGGTCTCCACAGTGTGGGGCCGGGTGCATCCGGGGGCCGGTTAAGGTATTGTGTGCCTCCTCGGACTCTGCGTTGCCCACCGACTATGGGGAGTACCGGGACGTGTTCGATAAGGTACGCGCTGGTACCTTACCACCGCATCGTCCTTACGACTGCGCCATATCCTTGCAACCCGGGGCCACTCCTCCACGTGGCAGGGTGTACCCTCTCTCGGTTGCGGAGAATAAGGCCATGGAGGAGTGCGTTGTGGATGCGCTTTCCCGGGGGCACATTTGTAAGTCTACTTCCCCAGCAGGAGCGGGGTTTTTTTTCGTAAAGAAGAAAGGTGGGGAATTGAGGCCTTGCATTGATTATAGGGGTCTCAATCGGATTACCATTAAAAATGCATATCCAATTCCTTTGATTTCTGAGTTGTTCGACCGCCTTAAGGGAGCAACAGTCTTTACCAAACTCGACCTTAGGGCGGCGTACAACCTCGTACGGATCAGACAGGGGGATGAGTGGAAGACCGCGTTTAACACCAGAACTGGGCACTACGAATACCTGGTGATGCCCTTTGGATTGTGTAACGCGCCCGCGGTTTTTCAGGAATTCATAAACGATGTCCTTCGTGATTTGTTGCAGCAGTGCGTAGTGGTTTACCTGGATGACATCTTGGTTTACTCTACCTCCATGGAGTCCCATGTCCAGGATGTCAAGCAGGTGCTGCAACGATTGCGTGAGAACGGACTCTTTTGTAAACTCGAGAAGTGCGAGTTCCATCGATCCCAGGTTGCCTTTTTGGGCTACATAATTTCCGCGGAGGGATTTTCCATGGACCCTCAGAAGGTTGCGGCGGTTCTGCACTGGCCTCGTCCCAATGGTCTTCGGCCCATTCAGCGCTTTCTGGGTTTTGCCAACTACTATCGGAAGTTCATCAGGAATTTCTCCACATTGGCAAAGCCTCTCTCTGACCTAACCAAGAAGGGGAGTAACCCTCACGAGTGGCCATCCGAGGCCATCATAGCTTTCGAGGCTCTGAAAGCTGCCTTTGCTTCGGCTCCGATTCTTTCGCATTACAAACCTGGGTTGCCCTTCGTCCTCGAAGTTGATGCTTCCGAGACGGGAGTAGGGGCTCTCCTGTCTCAGCGTCGGTCGCCCGATGGACCCCTACTTCCCTGCAGGTTCTACTCCAGGAAGCTTTCCTCGGCTGAGTGCAACTACCAGATTGGAGATCGGGAGTTGTTGGTCATCATTCTGGCTCTCAAGGAATGGAGGCACCTGCTCGAGGGTTCCGCGGTTCCGGTCCTCATTCTTACCGATCACAAGAACCTGACTTATCTTTCGGAGGCCAAGAGATTGACACCCCGCCAGGCCAGATGGGCTCTGTTCTTTTCACGCTTCAACTATGTGGTTTCATATTTGCCTGGTTCCAAGAATGTCAGGGCTGATGCGTTATCACGGCAATACTCTGAGTTGTCCAGGGAGGACTCTGAGCCAATCTCACTTATACCTCCAGATCAGATCCTGGCTGCCATTCACATCAGTCTGACCTCTCCCCTTGGGGAGCAGATTTTGGCGGCTCAAACTGATGCTCCTCCCGGGAAGCCGGAGGGTAGATGTTTCGTACCCGAGGGATTGCGCACCCGCCTGCTGCGTACCTACCATAACGCCAAAACTGCCGGGCATCCGGGGAAGAACCAGCTGTGTTGGGTCGTCTCTCGCTTATTCTGGTGGCCAACCCACCGTGCCGACATTGCCTCTTATGTAGCGGCATGTTCGATCTGTGCCCAGAATAAGTCTCCACGGCATCTCCCTTTGGGTCTTCTGCAACCCATTCCCAATGGGGAGCGTCCTTGGTCACATCTAGGGATGGACTTTATTGTAGACCTCCTGGTGTCTCGGGGTCATACGGTCATCCTCATGATCGTCGATCGGTTTTCCAAGATGTGCCATTGCATTCCACTCAGGAAATTACCCACAGCGCAAGAACTGGCCACGGTCTTTTCCAGGGAGATTTTTCGCCTGCATGGGTTACCTAAGGTGATTGTCTCAGACCGCGGGAGTCAGTTCGTGTCCAGATTCTGGCGCGCCTTCTGCTCCCAGTTGGGTATTAGTCTCTCCTTTTCTTCAGCCTACCACCCGCAGTCCAATGGGGCTGCGGAGCGTTCCAATCAGGCCTTAGAACAATTCCTTCGGTGTTATATTTCAGACCATCAGGACGATTGGGCCGATCTTCTGCCGTGGGCAGAGTTTGCCAGGAACTCGGCGGTCAACTCCTCCACCGGGATGTCTCCCTTCATGGCCAACTATGAGTTCCAACCCGCGGTATTACCTGAGAGGTTCTCACCACAGGACATTCCGGCTGTGGAGAACCATCTTGCTGCCCTGCGTTCTTCATGGGGGCAGATCCAGAGGGCCTTGAGGGACTCAGCTCAGCGCCAGAAGTTCCAGGCTGATCGCAGACGGTTGCCCGCTCCTTCATACCAGGTCGGCGATCGGGTGTGGTTGTCTACTCGCAACCTCAATCTTCGGGTGCCCACACCCAAACTAGCTCCCCGTTTTGTCGGTCCTTTCCGCATTCTCCGCAAAGTGAATCCGGTGGCCTATGCCCTTGCCCTTCCGTCTGGGATGCGGATCTCCAATATCTTTCATGTTTCCCTGTTGAAACCTCTGATCTGCAATCGCTTCACTACCTCTCTTCCTCGGCCCCGTCCTGTCCGGGTTGACGGTCATGAGGAGTATGAGGTGAGCCGGATCCTGGACTCTCGATTGGTGTGCGGTCGATTACAGTTCCTGGTTCATTGGCGCGGTTATGGTCCCGAGGAGCGTTCCTGGGTTCCTTCCGCGGATGTCCATGCTCCTGCCCTCCTCCGCGCTTTTCATACCCGCTTTCCTCAGAAACCTTTTGTTGAGCCGCGGAGGGGAAGGGGCCCTTGAGGAGGAGGTACTATCAAGGTCCTACCTTTTCCCTGAGGTTATGTTACTCCATGTGCTGGCGTCCATCTTGGATTCTGCTGTGCATGACGGGAATTCTTTTATGCCTTCAGGTTTCTGTGGTCCATCCTCCAGAGGGGTGTGGCTGATGACATATAAGCCTGTGGTCCGCACATGCTCTTTGCACTTGTGTCTTGTGTCTTGGTGTTACTATTACTCTGTTCTGACTCTCGTGACTCTCCTGGTATTCTGATTCGGCTTGTGACTTGACTATTCTTTGTATTCTCCTTTGATCTGACCCTCTGTTGCTGAACCCGGCTCGTGACCTGTGATTCTCGTCTGCTGTCCTGTACTGTTTTCTCCTGTTGTTGTTGACCCTGGCTTGTCTGACTACTCTTTTGTCTCTTCCACCAGCTACACGCCATTGGCGGCGGCCATTACCGCAGCTGAGGTGTCTCGGGGGCCGCGACCTGGTTCCTGGCTGCGTCAAGTCCATCCCCACCATCAGGGGCCCTGGTGAAGGGCAGCCTGGGACTTAGACTCCGCGCCCTGAGGGACTTCGGTCTGTGGGTGGTGGTTGTCGTCAGCCAGTGCGTTACATTGTTAGGCCTGCCTGTCCGTTCCTCAGCTCCTGCCCTGACACGGGGTCACAGGCCAGGTTCAGCAGGTAGCGGGCAGCGTGGTACAGAGGGTCAGGCAGAGGAGAATGGTCAGACAAGCCAGGGATCAAGAGCAGGAGAATGGTCAGACAAGCCAGGGATCAGAGCAGGGTCAGCAGAGAATCAGACAGGAACAGGGAGCAGGAACAGGATACAGGGCCCAGGAGAAACACAACACCAAGGCAGAGTCTGCAGGTCTGAATGTCCCTTAAATACACCAGTATAATTAGTTCCAGGTGTTTGACTGGCTGCAAGGTTGAGTCTCTGATTGCTGGGAGCACCCGCTGGCCAGCCCTGGTACTGCAGCTCATAAGGCAGCTGAGTCCCACTATTGCTGGCCAGTCCATTCCTGACATCCAATTAGAAGGTTGCCTGCAGAATCTTGCCACTCCTTCAGCTCCTGCTGACCAAAACCCACCCAAGGCACCCTCTGCATCCTCCGCTTCTGTTCAAGAAGGCCCTGCAGTTGCTCCCACAGTAATGCTACCTCCACCAGAACCAAGAGTACCAGTCCTGGAACGCTTTTCTGGAGATCGTTGAAAGTTCAGGGAGTTTAACAACGCATGTCTGTTATATTTGGCACTTCAACCCAGAACGTTTTCTTTAGAGTCTGTGAAGGTGGGGTTCATCATCTCTCTACTCACTGATGAACCTCAGTCCTGGGCACATCACCTCCTGGAGCAAAAGAGCCCAGTTCTGAACTCTGTTACTATCTTTTTCAATGCCATGTCCCAACTATATGACGATCCCCAACGCATGGCCACAGCAGAAGCTGCTCTTCACTCCCTCCAACAAGGTCGCCGACCCATGGAAGATTATACAGTTGAATTCCGTAAATGGTCAGCAGACACAGGCTGGAATGAAGCCGCCGTCATATACCAGTATCGGCTTGGTCTCTTTGAAGGACTCAAGAAAGAATTAGCCAGAGTCGAGGCTCCTACCTCCCTTGAAGGCTTCATCCAATTGGCCATTCAGCTAGACCGTTGCTAACGGTGATCGGAAAGATCTAAAATTCTACCGTCCCTCCTGGATGCTACCCAAGGTGCCTTCCTTTTCTGCTCCTCTGCCCACTGTGCCACCTGCTCCTGTTGCTGAAACTGAACCTATTCATATTGGCCTAGTTCGCTCCTCCTTGTCCCCAGATGAAAAGACACGTCGGAGACAGTCCACCCTATGCCTCTACTGTGGAGCGGCCGGACATTTCTTATGAAATTGTCCTGCGATACCTAGTAAGTCTATCCCTCCACAGGCTATTTACTCTCTGATTTCTGGATCATTACCAGCTCACCTTGTTCTACCTATCCTGTTGCAGGTGGCAGGAAGGGAAGTCAAGCTCCAAGAGATCATTAACTCCAGGGCGTGCAGCTGTTTTTTGGACGTCACCCTAGCAAAGAAGTTGCAGGTTCCACTGACAAAACAAAAACTCACAGTCCATTTAGCCGATGGGACTTTTCCTCGATCTGGTCCTGTAACACAGGAAACCATTCCTATTTTGACATCCACAGACTCAGGCCATCAAGAATTTCTCTGCTTTGACATCTTGTGCTCCCTTATGTTCCCGATCATCCTGGGAATACCGTGGCTTCGGGCCCATAACCCTCATGTGGACTGGCCTACAGGAAAAATTTCCTTCTTCATCTACTGTCTACAACATTGCTTTCCCCCTGAACTCAAAGACTCTTCCAGTTGCCTGACCGTTCAAACGGTGCCCGATACCAGTCAAATTGTGCCCCCAACCCACCATGAATACCTAGATGTTTTTGATAAACAGAAGGCCGACATGCTACCACCTCACCAGCCATATGACTGTCCTATCGAACTCCTTCCCGGGGTAGAAATTCCCTTTGGGTGAATTTTTCCATTATCCGAAGTTGAGCTGGAGGCTCTAAGAGTGTACATTGATGAGAGTCTTAAGAAGGGGTTCATTCACCCCTCTTCTTCTGCTGGTGCTGGAATCTTCTTCGTGGAGAAAAGGGATCACTCACTCAGGCCTTGTGTGGATTACCAGGGACTAAATAAAGTAACTATCAAAAATCGTTATCCGCTCCCTCTGGTCCCGGAGCTCTTCCAAAGATTCTGTGATGCCCGAATATTTACAAAACTGGATCTCCGGGGTGCCTATAACCTAGTCAGAATCCGCAAAGGAGATGAATGGAAGACATCTTTTAGAACCCGCTTCTGGCACTTCGAGTACCTGGTTATGCCCTTCGGGTTGTGTAACGCTCCTGCAACCTTTCAACACCTCATGAACGACATATTCCGAGAATGCTTGGATCACTTCTTGATAGTCTACCTTGACGATATCCTTATCTTTTCTGCCACCCTGGAACTCCATCAAGTGCATGTCAAAAAAGTCCTAGCTACCCTAAGACAGCATGGATTATATGCAAAGGCGGAGAAATGTGAATTTGAAAAACTATCAATCCAATTCCTGGGCTTGATCATTTCCACTGATGGCATTTCTTTGGACTCCCAAAAGGAAGCTGCCATCACCAACTGGCCAGCCCCCACCGATAAGAAAGGTATCCAAAGATTTGTGGGCTTTGCCAATTTTTACAGGAGATTTATCAGGAACTTTTCCTCTATCATTGCTCCCATTAGCCAATTAACTCGGATACATACCCGATTCCAGTGGTCTTCGGAAGTGGGGCCTTTGACAAGCTGAAGACTCTATTTACCTCTGCTCCGGTGGTACAACACCCCAACCCGACTGTGCCCTTTGTGCTTGAGGTCGATGCCTCGGAGATTGCCACAGGAGCAATCCTTTCACAACGTCAGGGGCCCAAGGCTCTCTTGCACCCAGTGGCCTTTTTCGACCGAAATATGAATCAACCAGAGAAAAATTATGACGCTGAGGAACGCGAATTACTGGCCATTAAATCTGCATTGGAAGAGTGGCGCTAACTCTTGGAAGGCGCTGCTCACCCTATCATGGTTTTTACCGATCATAAGAACTTGGAATATCTTTGAACCGCAAAACGGTTAAGACCAAGACAAGCTCGATGGGCCTTATTCTTTTCAAGGTTCAATTTTCATCTAACATACCGTCCAGGGTCTAAAAACAGGAAAGCAGATGCCCTGTCCCGTATGTTCCCAGACACTCCTCAAACAGCTGCTCCCAGTACTATTTTATCTCCACATAATTTCTTACTCATTCAGCCTGATCTAAATGCAGCAATTAAACAAGCTTCACTTTCTTATGATGGGTCTGAGAGGTTATCCTTAAAGAAGCATGAGGATTTCTTGTGGCATGAGGACAAGATCTTCGTTCCCTAGGAAGTCAGGCCACAAATATTTAAGATATGCCACGACCACTTGCTTGCAGGTCACTTCGGGGTACAGAAAACTACTGAACTTGTCCAAAGATCCTTTTGGTGGCCCAACCTGAGACAGGACTTTATTGTGGACTTACCTCTCTCTGAGGGATTCACCACCATCCTGGTGGTAGTGGATAGACTGTCCAAAATGGCTCACTTTCTGCCCATGGTGGGTACTCCTTTCACTACTGAAACTGCTCAAACATTTGTTAAGGAGCTGGTAAGACTACACGAGATACCCAACAATATAGTTTCTGCCAGGGGGGTACAATTTACATCCAAATTTTGGAGAGCTTTTTGCAAAACCCTGAATATCGAAGTATGTCTCTCTTCTGCTTATCATCCACAGAGTAATGGGCAAACGGAGAGGACTAACCAAACTTTGGAGCAATACATAAGATGTTTCTCCACCTTCTCTCAGGATAACTGGGCATCTCTTCTTCCCTGTGCAGAATTCGAATACAACAACTCTGTCCATGCTTCCACCAACTAGTCTCCTTTCTGGGTAAATTACGGTTTTCACCTTTCCTTCATTCCGGATGCCATTCCAGAAGCATCAGTACCTGCAGTCCAGGATAGGTTAACTTTCATACAATCCAATTACCAGATGCTCCAGAGGACCATACAAAAAGCTCAGGAGGATTACAAGAAACAATTTGATAAAAGGAGGAGGGGTAACCCTGGGTGGAAAGTGGGAGACAAAGTCTGGCTTGCTACAACCAATCTCAAACTTGCTTGCCCTTCACGAAAATTAGGTCCCAGGTTCATTGGACCCTTTAAAATCAAAAAGGAGATTAACCCTGTGGCCTTCAAACTGGACTTACCCGACTCTTATAAGGTTCACTCGGTCTTCCATGTTTCTCTACTCAAACCAGCCGTAATGTGCCCTATCCATGGAAGAGAGGAACCACCCCCACCGCCAGTCACGGTAGGGGAAGACATCGAGTTCGAAGTTGAAACCATCTTGGATGGACAGAAAAGGGGGATGGAAAAGGGGGTCCCCCATTAAGCAGGTGGAAGAAGGGCTCCAGGCAGCGGAGTGGCTATGCAAATGATAAAGAAGCATGAAGACAGCATTAACAATGGGCAGATTTTCAAAGATCCCACGCTGAACAGATTCCAACCCTGCCATGACATCACTCATTTCTGGAGCCAGCCGATTTAAGTTTAGCTGAGCTTGGGCATAGTGTTAGTGATGCTATATCTAAGCTCTGCCAACCTTTAACCACTTGCTCTCCTGAGGATTTACCCCCCTTCCTGACCAGGCCTCTTTTTGCTACTCGGCGCTGCACTAATTCAACTGATAATTGCGTGGTCATGCAATGCTGCACCCAAAACGAAATTTACGTCCTTTTTTCACACAGATAGAGCTTTCTTTCGGTGGTATTTGATCACCTGTGCGCTTTTTATCTTTCACGCTATAAACAAAAAAAAAGAACAAACATTTTGAAGAAAAACAATATTTTTTACTTTCAGCTATAAAAAATATATAGTAAACTCAAAGTTAGTTATAAATTTAGGCCAAAATGGATTCTGCTACATGTTTTTGGTAAAAAAAATCCTAATAGGTGTGTATTGATTGCTTTGTGTGAAAGTTATAGCGTCTACAAACTATGGTATAGATACTGCAATTTACGTCATTTTTTTGCTATACAGCGCTGTGCTAGTTTAACGGACAATTGCGCTGTCAAGCAATACGGTACATAAATGAAATTTATGTCCTTTTTTCACACAAATAGAGCTTTCTTTTGGTGGTATTTGATCACCTGTGCACTTTTTATTTTTGGTGCTATAACCAGAAAACCTTTTGAAGAAAAAAAATGTTTTTGGTTAAAAAATTCCCAATAAGTGTATATTGATTGCTTTGTGTGAAAGTTATAGCGTCTACAAATATGGTATAGATAATGGAATTTACACAGCTTTTACTTTCTGACTGCTTATCACATTTCTTGAGGTGCTAAAATACCAGGATAGTACAAACACCCTCAAATGACCCCTTTTCAGAAAGTAGACACTCTAACCTATCTGCTGAGAGGCATATTGAGTCCATGGAAGATTTATTTTTTTTCCACAAGTTTCTGGAATATGACAAAACATTTTTTTTTTTTTTACACGAAGTTGTCATTTAAATGATTTATTTCTCGTACA
The DNA here is from genome assembly GCF_062004578.1 of Staurois parvus. Taxonomy (NCBI): domain Eukaryota; kingdom Metazoa; phylum Chordata; class Amphibia; order Anura; family Ranidae; genus Staurois; species Staurois parvus. Next base: position 308,720 of record NW_028318771.1, on the reverse strand, counting down.
AGCCATGGGTATATGTGGAATTACACCCACAAAATACATTATGCTACTTCTGAGTATGGGGATACCACATGTTTGAGACTTTTTGGGAGCCACATACAGGAGCCTGAACTCCAATGACCACTTTGAAAGCCTGAAGGTGTGTAACTTCCTCATTACACTTTTTTTTTTATACGAAGTTGTCATTTAAATGATTTATTTCTCGCATAAGCCATGGGTATATGTGGAATTACACCCCCAAAATACATTCTGCTACTTCTGAGTATGGGGATACCACGTGTGTGAGACTTTTTGGGAGCCTAGCCACATACAGGAGCCTGAAATCCAATGACCACTTTGAAAGCCTGAAGGTGTGTAACTTCCTCATTACACTTCCTCACTACCTATCACAGTTTCGAAGTCCCTGACATGCCAGGATAGCACCAAACCCCCCCCCCCAAATGACCCCTTTCTAGAAATAGACACCCCAAGGAATTTAAAAAGAGGCATGCTGAGTATTTTGCAGGTCTCATTTTTTTTCACAAGGTTTTGAAATATAGAAAAACAATAGAAAAAAATATGTTTTTGGTTTTTTTTCTTCATTTTCCAAAAACTTGTGGCAACAAATGAGATCTGCAAAATACTTAACGTGCTTTTCATCAAATTCCTTGAGGTGTCTACTTTCCAAAAAGGGGTCATTTGGGGGGGTTAGGTGCTATCCTGGCATTTCAGGGCCTCCGAAACTGTGATAGGTAGTCTGGAAGTGTAATGAGGAAATAAAAGCCTGAAGGTGCTTATTGGATTTTGGGGTCCTGTGCTTGGCTAGACTGCCAAAATGTCTCTCACATTTGGTACCCCCATACTCGGGAGAAGTAGCAGAATGTATTTTGGGGAGTAATTCCACATATACCCATGGCATGTGTGAGCAGTAAATCATTTCAATGACAATTTTGTGTAAAAAAAAAATTTTTTTTTTTCATTTTCCAAAAATTTGTTTAAAAAAAATAAATTCTTCTATTGATTCAACATGCCTCTCAGCAAATAGTTTGGGGTGTCTACTTTCCAAAAAGGGGTCGTTTTGGGGGGGTGGGGGTGTTTTATGCCCAGCATTAGAAATTTATGCCACACATCACTCACTCTTCTAACCACCTGAAGACCAAGCCTTTTCCAACACTTTTTGTTCACATGAAAAAAATCAGTATTTTTTGCTGGAAATTAATTTAAACCCCCAAACATTATATATTTTTTTAAAGCAGACACCCTAGTGAATAAAATGGTGGGTACTACATTTTTTTATGGCACATAGTACTCGTGCAGCGATTTTTCAAAAGCAAATTTAAAAAAAAACAAACACTTTTTTAACTTTTAATGCGCAAAAACACAATATATTGGTATCCCCCCCAGTGTCAGAATGTCCGCCGCAGTCCTGCCATCAGTCGCTGATCACCACCATAAGTCACTGATCGCCGCCATAAGTCACTATCGCCGCCATTATTAGTATAAAAAAAATTTAAATATATACAGTCATGGCCGAAATTGTTGGCACCCTTGATATTTCTCCAGGAAATCATGTATTTCTCACGAAACGTATTGCATTAACACATGTTTATTCCCTTTGTGTGTATTGGGACAAAACAAAAAAAGGGAGGAAAGAAAGCAAATTCGACATAATGTCACACAAACCTCCAAAAATGGGCTGGACAAAAGTATTGGCACCCTTTCACAACTGCGGATAAATAAGAATGTTACAAGCATGTGATGCTCCTGTAAACTCACCTGGGGCAAGTAACAGGTGTGGGCAATATAGAAATCACACCTGAAAGCAGATAAAAAGGAGAGACGTTCACTTAACCTTTGCATTGTGTGTCTGTCTGTGCCACACTAAGCATGGACAACAGAAAGAGGAGACGAGAACCAAAATTGTGGCAAAATATCAACAATCTCAAGGTTACAAGTCCATCTCCAGAGAACTAGATTTGCCTTTGTCCACAGTGCGCAACATTATCAAGAAGTTTGCAACCCATGGCACTGTAGCTAATCTCCCTGGTCGTGGACGGATGAGGAAAATTGATGAAAGATTGCAACGCAGAATAGTCCGGATGGTGGATAAGCAGCCCCAAACATGTTCCAAAGACATTCAAGCTGTCCTGCAGGCTCAGGGAGCATCAGTGTCAGCGCGAACTATCCGTCGACATTTAAATGAAATGAAACGCTATGGCAGGAGACCCAGGAGGACCCCACTGCTGACACAGAGACATAAAAAAGCAAGACTACAGTTTGCCAAAATGTACTTGAGTAAGCCAAAAGCCTTCTGGGAAAACGTCTTGTGGACAGATGAGACCAAGATAGAGCTTTTCGGTAAAGCACATCATTCTACTGTTTACCGAAAACGGAATGAGGCCTACAAAGAACAAAACACAGTACCTACGGTAAAATATGGTGGAGGTTCAATGATGTTTTGGGGTTGTTTTGCTGCCTCTGGCACTGGGTGCCTTGACTGTGTGCAAGGCATCATGAAATCTGAGGATTACCAAAGGATTTTGGGTCGCACTGTAGGGCCCAGTGTCAGAAAGCTGGGTTTGCGTCCAAGATCCTGGGTCTTCCAGCAGGACAATGACCCCAAACATATGTCAAAAAGCACTCAGAAATGGATGGCAAAGAAGCGCTGGAGAGTTCTGAAGTGGCCAGCAATGAGCCCAGATCTAAATCCCATTGAACACCTGTGGAGAGATCTTAAAATTGCTGTTGGGAAAAGGTGTCCTTCCAATAAGAGAGACCTGGAGCTGTTTGCAAAGGAAGAGTGGTCCAAAATTCCGGGTGAGAGGTGTCAGAAGCTTATTGATGGTTATAGGAAGCGACTGATTTCAGTTATGTTTTCCAAAGGGTGTGCAACCAAATATTAAGTTAAGGGTGCCAATACTTTTGTCCAGCCCATTTTTGGGGTTTTGTGTGACATTATGTCATATTTGCTTTTCTGCCTCTGTTTTATATTTGTTCCAATACATACAAAGGGAATAAACATGTGTATAGCAAAACATGTGTTAATGCAATACCTTTTTTGTGTGAAATACTTGATTTTCAGGAAAAATATCAAGGGTGCCAACAATTTCGGCCATGACTGTATATACATGGTTTTCACACCCCTCCCAGGTAGCGTCAGATTGCCCATCAGTACACCAGTCATCACATTTAACCCCTTGATTGCCAGGAGCTTGCTCATGTACAATAAACCTCCATTGCTAGTATAGTGTCTGAACGGGTCAATATCTTTGATCAGATCAGCATTATACCAGCGTTCACATTAGTATAGCGTCCCAAAAAACGCAGCGTTAGCGGGATCAGCCCCGGCACCTGCGTTTAGCCCCTACGCTTACCCCCCCTTCTCCCTCAGCAAGTGCAGTGTCAGTAGGTCCCTGTCACTTGATACATTGCACACAAAACCGCAGTGTTCGCAGAATCAGGCCTGATCTCTGTTAGCACTTGCCGGTAAATTTTGATGACTCTCATATGCAGCAGAGTGCCAGTACTAGTGCCGCTCTACCTTTTGGTGAACTGGCGAGTACCAGCGGTCTAGTAGATCTTGGTCTTTTACATACCTCCTTGATTTTTGGAACTGTTTTTCACAGAATATCTATATGCGTTGATTGTGGATCAAAGCAATTTATATGCACAACAATTTATCGCCACCAACCCAAATTCAAACCTTGCCAGACCAGTCGCATTGAAACTCATTACGGCTTTTGA